>NC_140962.1:92784230-92836730 GCF_056783735.1 Eptatretus burgeri | reverse complement strand
GATATTGAGTTCAACTTTTCACCGCGTGTAGTGGCGTGCGCCTGTAATCTGGCTACTCGGAGGCTTGGGTTGGAGGATCACTTGAGGACGGGAGCTCTACGCCGGGCCGTGCTATGAGAGGGTGTAGGACATCCTGGAATCATGGTGAAACCCAATCCTTATCCCTGTGTCGTAAGAGGCGACCAGGGTTGCATCAGTAAGGGCATCTGGCGTAAAACCTGTGCCAAATCAGTATGCAGATCATAATGGATGATTCGCTGTGGCCACCCCTAACGGGAGCAGCTGAAAAATTGAACAACAACATTGAGTTCAACTTTTCCTCTTCAGGATCAAATATTGGGTGGTAACCCTTATATTTAATGTTTGAATAAGAATATAAATGAACATAAATAGAAACAGGACAGAAAAGATGGGGAGAAGAAAAGGCAATTTAAAATAAGGAGAAGTCAGTGTTCATTAGGAATATATCTTTTAATTTTCTGTTCGTACACATGGAGTGATGGTGATAGGAAGCTAATTTGCTCCTCTCCAGCCATAGGCCCAAGTGGTGCTTCATCATTATTTGCATGGCACAAATCAAAAGATTCAGATGTTTTTAAGGAAAAGCTGTAAATGATTGCGATTTTTGTCTCAGGATGAGATATTTTACAAGAGTGGAGTTGAATATGCAAGACACACTTTATATATATGCAATGCCATATGGAAGGAGCATATTCAATAAATCATCCGAAGTGCTTAACGATCTCATGATCGAGTACCCACCGGGTGGTTCAAATTTTGACCTGGACTTTTTGTTTGAAACTAATCCTGTTTCTATCCTTGACAGGCAATCATTGCCACACCGTGCAGCCAATCTTCCGTCGATTTCAAGGGGTTTAATGTTTTGGTCGGACGATTATTCGCTGTCCCACCCTCATTGTTATCTTTCTTGCTGCCATCTTGATTTTCATCACATACATTGAAGCATGAAACACATGATTATTGGTGTTGGTTAACACCACCATCAAGAAAAATTGATGTAAAAACGATGAATCAAAATCGATTACTCTGCTTTTTATAAGCAAATTTTCAGGTCAGATATGAAGTGCCCTGGTACTTGCAGTTCAGCGTTTTAGAAGGTGTGCAAAACACACTCGCTATTGAGTTATAAAACACACTTACTAACCCTAACACTTGACAGTGCAAGTCAGAGCAGAAACCTTACCATGAAGTCCAAGGAACTGCTCGTAGAACACACTGTAGATAGAATTGTGAGGAGGCACAGATCTGGGGAAGGATCAAAAACAATTTATATAGAGTTGAAATATATATAGATCATATATATATATATATATATATATATATATATATATATATATATATATATATATATATATATATATATAGATCAGGAACAATATATATAGATCAAAAACAAATAGAGTTGAAAGTTCCCAAGAGCACAGTGAGCTCCATAATTAGGAAATGGAAAGAATATAGAACTACCCACACTCTTCATTTAGCTGGCCATCTAACCAAACGGAGCCGCTGAGAAGGAGGTACCTTGGTAAGGGAAGTGACCAAGAACCCAATGACCACTCTGACAATTACAGGATCCTTGGCTGAGAAGGGAGAACCTGCCAGAAGGACAACAATCTCTGCAGCACTTCACAAATCAAGGCTTTTTGGGAGAATGGCCAGACAGAAGCCACTCTTGAGAAAAAGACACAAGATAGCACACCTGGAGTTTGCAAAAAGGAATGTGAAAGATTCTGAGAGCATGAGACAAAAGATTCTGTGTTCTGATGAGATGAAAATTTAACTCTTTGGCCTGAATGTAAAGCACTATGTCTGGTGTAAATCAAGCATAGCTCATCACCCAAATAACACCATCCCTACCATGAAGCGTGGTGGTGATAGCATTATGCTAAGATGGGGATGATTTTCATTGTCAGGGACGAGGAGACTTGTAAGGATAGAGGGAACAACGAACGGAGCCAAATACAGGCAAATCCTTGAGGAGAACCTGTTTCAGAGTGCAAAAGACCTGAGACTGTGGCAAAGATTTGTATTCCAACAGAGCAATGACCCCAAGCATACAGCCAAAGCAACACTGGAATGACTTCAGAACAAGAATGTTAAAGTCCTTGAGTGGCCCAGCCAAAGCACAGACTTAAATCCCATTGAGAATCGGTGGAAAGACTTGAAGATTACTGTTCACCGACGCTCCTCATCCAACTTGACAGAGCTTGAGCAAATGTGTGAGGAAGAATGGGAGAAAATCCCCAAATCCAGATGTGCAAAGCTGATACAGACGTACCCAATAAGACTCGAAGCTGTAATCGCTGCCAAAGGCGTTTCTACAAAGTACTGACTTGTGGGGTTGAATACTCATTGAAACAAGACCTTTCAGCTTTCAGTGTTCAATTAATTTGTAAAAAAAAATTCTAAAAACATGTTTTCACTTGGTCATTTTGAGGTATTTTGTGTAGATCGATGTATGTAAAAGATGTAAAAAATTATATTTATCCATTTTAAATTCAGGCTGTAACACAATAAAATTTGACAAAAGTCGAGGGCCGTCAATACTTTCTGAAGACACTGTATACCTTCCTTCTCCCATGCTTTTCTAGCCAAAGAAAGCTGCATAAAGCAATCATTAGAAAGTACACAAGGTAAGCCCTTTGCCATTTCAAACTCTACTCGAGTTCCTCGCCAGCTGGAAAAAATGGGGCCAATTTTTTTTTTACAGTGATTCTTCACCATTGAGAGATTGGGCTAAAAACGATATTTAGCACAATATCTCAAACAGTCATGGATGGATGTGGTCAAAACTTGGTGAACCGGTTGGGTGTGTAACAAGGACGAATTGATTAAAGAGTTGTGAAGATCCGGATGTGAGAATTTTTAAAACTGATTCTGAGAGAGAGAGAGAGAGAGAGAGAGAGAGAGAGAGAGAGAGAGAGAGAGAGAGAGAGAGAGAGAGAGAGAGAGAGAGAGAGAGAGAGAGAGAGAGAGAGAGAGAGAGAGAGAGAGAGAGAGATATATATATATATATATATATATATATATATATATATATATATATATATATATATATATATATATATATATGGGGGCCAAAAACGATATATCGCATTATATTTCAAACGTTGTGGATGGATTATGACTAAACTTGGTAGATGAGTTGGGTCAGTGAAAAGACCAAGCGATTACATTTTAGTCAAGGTCACGATGCAGATCCGGCCTATCAGTGGGCGACAAAACGTAAGCTGTTCACCACGGTGGTGGTATGCACTCCACTGAGTCTCGTTCTAATTTCTTGATGAATTTCAGTTTTGAGCCTGGTGTTGACTTGGCAGTTAAAGATGGCTGGCTTAAGATCTTAGAATCCTGGGTTTGAGCCCCTGTATATCTGTTAAACTAACACCAGTTGGGTTGACTCAGGCAGCCGTCTTTCTGAGGTTGGCAAAATTAGCACGGTACCAGCTTACTGGGAGTAACGAGTCATTAAAGTATCTGGTGTCGGAGTGGCAACCTGTCCAGGATTGTGCCCCCAAGCCAAGGAAAAAAATGCCTCAACAGCCCAATGTGCGTGAAGAAGTGAAATGATTGGTTCTTCTTCTTCTTCTATGAGTTTTGGAGAGCAAAATGATGTGCTTCATGATGATCATCATAAAGGTGACAAGTGAAGGGCTATGACCATGATCACAGCAAATGACTGAAGATTTGGAACAGAAGGATTAGGTTCACCATACAAGTTGGAATTTTAAGTTTATGTCACTTTAATAATGAAGCATGGTGAAAATAAGTTTCTTGTTAGAATGTTTACTGATCAAACGAGTAAAAGATGATGCAATGTTTATGGTTCCAAAACATGATGAGAAAGTGAACCAGGACAAGCTGTGCGACCACACGGGCTGCCTGACTAGTAGTGTTTACCACACTTACCCCCCCCCCCCCACTTCCTATAACTCATACAAACCCACGATTTTGACCCCCTGCCTCCGCAAATCCCCATTCAAACAGCAGTGAGCAGACAAAATGTCCCGCTATCTGAGCATCCTCTAAGCCTCCCGCTGAAGGACGCGCTTTAAATAAGATTTCGGGGAAAATTGAACCGGGATTACAGGTTTAGCTGAAATGTCCAAATCGCTCTTTCAGTGGCAGCTCCTGCGCGTGAGTTTTCATCCGGCCCTTTGGCCCTCGGTCGAGTATCCCTATTTTAAGATTCAGGTCCAGAATCGGCTTTCATAGCTACTGTGGCTTCCGTGCCTGGATGGCTTTTAAGGTGTCTGGATTCCTTGAAAAATGGTGCATGCCGCATGTGTGGCTGCAAGGTGAGATGCTCATTTCAAACCAATTGTTTTGTTTTAACCTTGTGGCGTCTGAAATTATCATTGCATTGATAAATGACATATGCAACATGCAGTCTTGTTACCTCTGCCATCGAAGGTGAAGGAGGTAATGTTTTCACCCTTTTCTGTCTGTTTGTTACTTGCAAAATCGAAGATTTTTCAAGTATGCTTTTGACACGGTCTGGCACTCTGCCCTGCTCACCAAACTCTCCTCCTATGGTATCCAATGCCATCTCCACTCATGGCTCGCAGACTTCCTCTCCTGTCGCAGCCGTGTGGCCCTAAATGGAGTTCTTTCATCCCCTCTTCCTGTCCAGGCTGGAGTTCCTCAAGGTAGCGTTCTGGGCCCTGTTCTTTTTCTGGTTTTCATCAATGATCTCTCCGACTCTGAAAATTCCTCTTTATCTCTTTGCTGATGACTCCACCCTCTGCCGTACCATCTGTCATCCCTCAGACCGGCAAGCAGCAGCTTCTTCGCTCTCTGCAGATATGGATAAAATCACAAACTGGTCCAACATGTGGAACATGTCTTTCAATCCGGACAAATCTTACACTCTCACGATGTCTCTCCGAAAGGATCATTTATAACCCCCCCCCCCCCATCTACTTTTTCAATAGTCCTCTGGAAAAAGTCCTTTGATTCAAGCTTCTGGGTGTCACTATCTGCCATGATCTTTCCTGGGAAAGCCACATTTCAAACCTCGCTTCCAGAGCCAGTTGCCGACTGGGAATCCTCCATCATGCAAAGTCCTTCCTCGGCCCACCTGAGCTCTTGACCACTTACAAAGCTTTCGTCCGCAGCCTGATGGAGTACTGCTCTCCCCTCTGGGCTCATCTTCCTGCCTCTCACCTTTCTCGGCTTCACGCTGTGGACACCAAGGCATTTAGGATCATTGGTATCTCCTACGATGAGGTTGAGTCTTTGGTCCTCTCACTCTCTCACTGCAGGTTGGTCGGTGGTCTTTCTGTCTTCTTCTGTCTCCTCTCCAGTCTCGCCCCCCCCCCTTTGCCCTGCCTGTGATATGTCCCCCTATATTTCCGCAGGGTGCTCAAGGTCCGCCAACAACCCCCTTCTGGTAAAACTACCAAAAGCACGAATCACTGCTCACCTTCACTCTTTCATTCCTCTTTTTTCCCGTCTTTGGAATAAACTCCCTCACTCTGTTCAATCCCATTCTTCCCTCCAGGCCTTCAAAACAGCTGCTCACCACCACCTCTTATCGTCCCCCATCCAAATCCTCAATCTTTTCTACCCCCGTTAATCCACCCCAAACCCACTTCCTTCATATTCCCTGCTTTCCTTCCTGAAAGTCCCTGTAATGTCCACCTTCTCTTCCCCATGTTCCCCGTCCCATCCCTCTCCCTTCCACAGATCTCCTAATGTCTCTGTCCCCCACTGTTTTGTCCTTCCCACCCCCGCCCCTCTTGTCTCATGCCCCCCTTGCTGTGCGTTGTGTGTTCGCTCTCATACGAGCCTCGACAAGGGATACAAAATAAACGAAAGTATATTGGTCAGTCGATTTTGTTATTCTGTCTGTTTGTCTGTCTGTCACCTGTAGGTCACAATTTTCAACTGATCTACATGAAACTTCACCACATGGTAGAGTTTGGCATCAGGAAGAAGCTGATTGTGTTTTTGAGGTCAAAAGGTCAACATAAGCCAAAGGTCAACAACTTAGGTGAAATTTCTAAAATCCTCAATTTTCATCCGATTGACTTGAAATTTGAAGAAGATTTATATTTCAGGTCACTGAATTCAACCCACCAATTATTTTTGAGGTCAACATCGACTTAAAGATCAACATCGGCCAAAGGTCAACAACTTGGTTGAGATTTATAAATTCCTCAATTTTCATCCAATTTACTTGAAATTTGAAGATGAGTTTTCCTTCAGGTCACTGAATTCAACCAGCCAATTATTTTTGATATCAACATGGAACAAAAGGTCAACATGGTCCCAAGGTCAACAACCAAGGTGGTATTTATAAAATCCTCAATTTTCATCTGATTGACTTGAAATTTGAAGATGAGTTTTCCTTCAGGTCACTGAATTCAACCAGTTAATTATTTTTGATATCAACATGGAACAAAAGGTCAACATGGTCCCAAGGTCAACAACCAAGGTGGTATTTATAAAATCCTCAATTTTCATCTGATTGACTTGAAATTTGAAGAGGATTTATATTTCAGGACACTGAATTCAACCACCAATTATTTTGTAGGTCAAAATAGGCAAAAAAGGTCAACATCGGCCGAATTTCTAAAATTGTCAATTTTCATCCGATTCACTTGAAATGTGAAGAGGAGTTGCATATTTGGTCATTGAATTCAACCACCAATTTATTTTTTTTTAGGTCGAATTTGTTGTATGGATTTTGCAAGTATCGTGCTCTGCACGATGGCTTCTTCTTGTTTGTTTGTCTCTTTGTTTGTTTTGTTTGTTTTGTTTTTTGTGTGCAGGATATCTCAAAAAGTTGTGGACGGATACAGATGAAAATTTGTGGACCGGTTGTGTGTGTGATGAGGACGAAATGGTTAGATTTTGGTGAAGATCCGGATCTGATAATTTTTTACGTGATTCTTTATCATTGAGAGATCGCGCTAAACTGATAGAGAGCACGATATCTCAAAAAGTTGTGGACGGATTCGGATGACACTTGGTGGACAAGTTGTGCGTGTGACAAGGACGAATTGATTCGATTTTGGTGACGATCCGAATCCGTATCTGGATGCGAGAATTATTTATCTCATTAAAATATGCAATTTGGTGTCTATCTGTCTGTTATTTTTTTTTTGACCGTGATACATTTGATCGTTACTTATCCAATCGCAACCAAACTTCACAGGGGGACAAAGGGTCACACGGTGGAGGTTGTAGCAATTTAACTTGCCCCCCTCTCCAAGGGAGGTTTGCACCTCACACAAAAATTCAGTGTGGAGTTGTACTGTCGGTTATCATGGCTTTCATGGGCATACCTTCTGGGTGTAAAAATTACTATAACCAAAAACGTTTCAGTCAATTCTGTCCAATGTACAGTTACATTTTTAAACAGCTACTTTTAAACTGGAAGAAGTTTGGAGGTAACTTGACGTGATTAAGGCACTCCATACTTATCGCGTCCCGCTCAAACGAACGGCTCAGAGCTGTCTTCACTTGCTCGACCTCTCGGTAAGCGACAACGATCTTCAGTCAACAAAGTTGCTTAAATGAGTCTTTATGCATGAATGATGAATCCAATTGCCTGTTCGATTTTTCGAGCCATGATCAGATTATATGTGGGCTGTATATGGATTGTTTATAACCTATCTTGGGGCCTCATGTGTGATTTCTCCGAGCCAAGGTTTCAAGTGTGATATTGCCACCGACACCCTTACGGCCAAATTGTGACCTATATTTGATGCATAACCATATTTCTAAGGTTCATTAGCATTTTTTAATACTCGTCAGAGGGAAATTTGGAGAAAATTCGATTTACTTATGCATGGGCAGTGCAATCGGCTAACAGTCACCGGTCGACACACCTATCGGTGCTATTATAACCAGTTATTCGGTTCCGCTAAGTCCTGGCCGATTTCTGGTGACAATCATGATTGGATGTCTCCAAACATCCCGATCCTGCATTGCTTTCTGAAGTGCTGGCAGAGACAGCTTGGTTGCAGCATTTACCCCATTCATTGAAGGTGTGTTCCATGACCAATCAGCTTGCTGTCGCTTACCAAGTCAGTCGTTCCTTATCAACCATTTAGTTGGAGTGCTTGCTTAAGTGTGTAAAATCAAGTGAGCCACTTGGCAAACACTCAACAAGGTGATTGGTAATGGAATGCACCCCTTCTAAATATGTCAAGCTTCTCAGTTGACAAGATTTTAATATTTTTAGCTTATCTGGAATTTACATTCCAGATAAGGTATTGTCATCGCACCTTCCAGTTCCACCAGAAGAGAGGGAGCTTTTTGGAGGAATAGCTGTAATTAAGAAGGGAGGAGAGCACCTGAAGTCAGCAAAACAAATTTATTTTGGAGTGCTGAGCTGAGTGTGCCGGAGGTGTGAATATTTCGTCTCCAGAGCAATGGGAGTAACAGCTATGGAGTTTTAAGGCGTTTGTATGACGAATTACTCAAGAGCTGCCGAAACGTCAAATTCTGCACCAGGGCTCCTGCACAGCTTGCTTCCGGGTTTGAAAGCTTGCTTGCTCTCTGCGTTTTTGTTTGTATTCTGTCCTGTGTTCTTTACAAGTGAATGAATGGGCGCTAAAGGCCCTGTCACACCTTGACGTTTTAGCGAGCGTATGGCAAGGTATCAAAATGTATGTAAAACGCTGGCGTATGCTAAACTATTGATGTTTTTGAAAAAGTTTTGGACGTATTCATAACGAGTTGGACGTATGCATAACGTATTAGTAACGTACACAGAACGTTTCAATAACTTATACCAACGAATGCTGAGCGTGTTGTTGGCGTTCACAACCTATGCCCAACGAGAGTCTAACTTATGCATAGCGTAGTCTATTAAAAGGCTGCGGCTCGACGATTCAAATCATAACCGCACTAGACATCGAAGTGTCAAGCCACTGTCACACCTTGACGTTTTAGCCAGCATATACCAACGTATGAAAAATTTGCCGAATACGCTGGCACACGTGGAATACATTATGGGTAAGTTTTGTATACGTTAAGAGCACGCTGAAGCACGCTGGCACACATCGAATACGTTATGGGTACGTTTTGTATAAGTTAAGAGCACGCTGAAGCACGCTGGCACACGTCGAATATGTTATGGGTACGTTTTGCATAAGTTAAGAGCACGCTGAAACACGCTGGCACACGTCGAATACGTTATGGGTAAGTTTTGTATATGTTAATAGCACGCTGGCACACGTCGAATATGTTATGGGTACGTTTTGTATACGATAAGAGCACCATGAAGCATGCTGGCACACGTCGAATACGTTATGGGTAAGTTTTGTATACGTTAAGAGCACGCTGAAGCACGCTGGCACACGTCGAATACGTTATGGGTAAGTTTTGTAGACGTTAATAGCATGCTGAAGCACGCTGGCACATGTCAAATATGTTATGGGTACGTTTTGTATACGTTAATAGCACGCTGAAGCATGCTGGCACACGTCGAATAAGTTATGGGTAAGTTTTGTATACGTTAATAGCACACTGAAGCACGCTGGCACACGTCGAATACGTTATGGGTACATTTTGTATATGTTAAGAGCACACTGAAGCACGCTGGCACACGTCGAATACGTTATGGGTACATTTTGTATATGTTAAGAGCACGCTGAAGCACGCTGGCACATGTCGAATATGTCATGGGTAAGTTTTGTATACGTTAATAGCACGCAGAAGCACGCTGGCACACGTCAAATACATTATGGGTACGTTTTGTATACGTTAAGAGCACGCTGGCACACGTCGAATACGTTATGGGTAATTTTTGTATACGTTAATAGCACGCTGGCACATGTCAAATATGTTATGGGTACGTTTTGTATACGTTAAGAGCACGCTGAAGCACGATAGCACACGTCGAATACGTTATGGGTAAGTTTTGTATACATTAAGAGCACGCTGAAGCAAGCTGGCACACGTCGAATACGTTATGGGTAAGTTTTGTATAAGTTAAGAGCACGCTGAAGCACGCTGGCACACGTCGAATATGTTATAGGTACGTTTTGTATACGTTAATAGCACGCTGAAGCACGCTGGCACACGTCGAATATGTTATGGGTACGTTTTGCATAAGTTAAGAGCACGCTGAAACACGCTGGCACACGTCGAATATGTTATGGGTACGTTTTGTATACGATAAGAGCACCATGAAGCATGCTGGCACACGTCGAATACGTTATGGGTAAGTTTTGTATACGTTAAGAGCACGCTGAAGCACGCTGGCACACGTCGAATACGTTATGGGTAAGTTTTGTAGACGTTAATAGCATGCTGAAGCACGCTGGCACATGTCAAATATGTTATGGGTACGTTTTGTATACGTTAATAGCACGCTGAAGCATGCTGGCACACGTCGAATAAGTTATGGGTAAAGTTTGTATACGTTAATAGCACACTGAAGCACGCTGGCACACGTCGAATACGTTATGGGTACATTTTGTATATGTTAAGAGCACACTGAAGCACGCTGGCACACGTCGAATACGTTATGGGTACATTTTGTATATGTTAAGAGCACGCTGAAGCACGCTGGCACATGTCGAATATGTCATGGGTAAGTTTTGTACACGTTAATAGCACGCTGAAGCATGCTGGCACACGTCAAATACATTATGGGTACGTTTTGTATACGTTAAGAGCACGCTGGCACACGTCGAATACGTTATGGGTAATTTTTGTATACGTTAATAGCACGCTGGCACATGTCAAATATGTTATGGGTACGTTTTGTATACGTTAAGAGCACGCTGAAGCACGATAGCACACGTCGAATACGTTATGGGTAAGTTTTGTATACATTAAGAGCACGCTGGCACACGTCGAATACGTTATGGGTAAGTTTTGTATACGTTAAGAGCACGCTGAAGCATGCTGGCACACGTCGAATACGTCATGGGTAAGTTTTGTATACGTTAAGAGCACGCTGAAGCACGCTGGCACACGTCGAATACGTCATGGGTAAGTTTTGTATACGTTAATAGCACGCTGGCACACGTCAAATACGTTATGGGTTCGTTTTGTATACGTTAAGAGCACGCTGAAGCACGCTGGCACACGTCGAATACGTTATGGGTAAGTTTTGTATACGTTAATAGCACGCTGGCACATGTCAAATATGTTATGGGTACGTTTTGTATAAGTTAATAGCACGCTGAAGCACGCTGGCACACGTCGAATATGTTATGGGTAAGTTTTGTATACGTTAATAGCACGCTGAAGCACGCTGGCACACGTCAAATATGTTATGGGTATGTTTTGTATACGTTAATAGCACGCTGAAGCACGCTGGCACACGTCGAATACGTTATGGGTAAGTTTTGTATACATTAAGAGCACGCTGAAGCACGCTGGCACACGTCGAATACGTTATGGGTAAGTTTTGTATACGTTAAGAGCACGCTGAAGCACGCTGGCACACGTCGAATACGTTATGGGTACGTTTTGTATACATTAAGAGCACGCTGAAGCATGCTGGCACATATTGAATACGTTATGGGTAAGTTTTGTATACGTTAATAGCACGCTGAAGCATGCTGGCACACGTCGAATACGTCATGGGTAAGTTTTGTATACGTTAATAGCACGCTGGCACACGTCAAATACGTTATGGGTTCGTTTTGTATACGTTAAGAGCACGCTGAAGCACGCTGGCACAGGTCGAATACGTTATGGGTAAGTTTTGTATACGTTGATAGCACGCTGGCACATGTCAAATATGTTATGGGTACGTTTTGTATACGTTAATAGCACGCTGGCACACGTCGAATACGTTATGGGTTCGTTTTGTATACGTTAAGAGCACGCTGAAGCACGCTGGCACACGTCGAATACGTTATGGGTAAGTTTTGTATAAGTTAATAGCACGCTGAAGCACGCTGGCACACGTCGAATATGTTATGGGTAAGTTTTGTATAAGTTAATAGCACGCTGAAGCACGCTGGCACACGTCAAATATGTTATGGGTATGTTTTGTATACGTTAATAGCACGCTGAAGCACGCTGGCACACGTCGAATACGTTATGGGTAAGTTTTGTATACATTAAGAGCACGCTGAAGCACGCTGGCACACGTCGAATACGTTATGGGTAAGTTTTGTATACGTTAAGAGCACGCTGAAGCACGCTGGCACACGTCGAATACGTTATGGGTACGTTTTGTATACATTAAGAGCACGCTGAAGCACGCTGGCACACGTCGAATACGTTATGGGTACGTTTTGTATAAGTTAAGAGCACGCTGAAGCATGCTGGCACATATTGAATACGTTATGGGTAAGTTTTGTATACGTTAATAGCACGCTGAAGCATGCTGGCACACGGCGAATACGTTATGGGTACGTTTTGTATACGTTAAGAGCACGCTGAAGCACGCTGGCACACGGCGAATACGTTATGCGTAAGTTTTGTATACGTTAAGAGCACGCTGAAGCACGCTGGCACACGACGAATACGTTATGGTTAAGTTTTGTATACGTTAATAGCACGCTGAAGCACGCTGGCACACGGCGAATACGTTATGGGTACGTTTTGTATACGTTAAGAGCACGCTGAAGCACGCTGGCACACGGCGAATACGTTATGGGTACGTTTTGTATACGTTAAGAGCACGCTGAAGCACGCTGGCACACGACGAATACGTTATGGGTAAGTTTTGTGTACGTTAATAGCACGGTGAAGCATGCTGGCACACGTCGAATATGTTATGGGTACGTTTTGTATACGTTAAGAGCACGCTGAAGCACGCTGGCACACGACGAATACGTTATGGGTAAGTTTTGTGTACGTTAATAGCACGGTGAAGCATGCTGGCACACGTCGAATATGTTATGGGTACGTTTTGTATACGTTAATAGCACGCTGAAGCACGGTAAGACGCATTATGTCCGTCCGTCCTTCCATCTACTTTTTCTACTTCTCCAGCCAAACCGCTGGGCCGATCCGGCTGAAATTTTGCAGCAACGCTCCTCTCCTGACTGGTAACAGGAAATGCAAACCTCGTTTCAGTCACATGAATTTAAGTATGTCAAAATGGCCGACTTATTGAATTTCTTCAAAAATCGTCTTCTCCAGATGCACCAGTCAGAATGCTCCCAAATTTGGGTTACAACATTAGGTAGGTCAGAGTAGGGATGTTAATTTGCGAAGGTCATGCTGATCACATTACCGGAAGTGTGTCAACATGGCCGACTTAGTCAATCGTTGGGAAAATCACATAAATTCCTTCAAAAATCTTTTTCTCCAGACCCACCAGTCAGAATGCTCCCAAATTTGGGTTAAAACATTACAACAGGGTCCTGATGTTAAATTGTTGAGGTCATGCCAATCACCTCACAAGAAGTGTGTTAAAATGGCGGTCATGCAAATTCCTTCCAAAATCTTCTTCTCGAGACCCACCTGTCAGAATGTTAATAAATTTGAGTTGCAACATTATGGTAGGGAAGGGATGTTAGTTATATTGGGGAAGTCATGTGGATCACGTGACCAGAAGCGTGTCAAAATGGCCGACTTGGACAACTTTTGGGAACATCACATTCATTCCTTTACAAATCTTCATCATCAGACCCACCAGTCAGAATTGTACCAAATTTGGGTTTCAGCATTAGGCCAGGGTCCAGATAAGCTCCAGCTCCAGTGGTCCTATTTTTTAGGTTTACATAAAGACCAGCCTTTCACTTTCCTTCTTCACTGTCTGCAGCAGCTTCATTGAGTCCTCTTTACTTTCTGCCAGCAGAGTGGTATCATCAGCATACCATCAGTTGTTGATACATCTTCCCCCAATCCTGACTCCAGCCTCTGTGTCATCCAAGTTGTATTTTTCGTCAAAATTTTTCTAAACACAAATTAATAGGTCTATTCCATCCAATGATAATGGCAAAATGGTAATAATATTTACACTGGGGCTGGCAGGATGGCCTCGAGCTATGCGCACTCTCCTCCACACTGTCGAGCTTGGGTTCGAATCCTGACCGAACTGCCACCCCGGTGTCATCCATCACAGGCAGGGTGATTCATCAATGTGTGCCAATTATTAGATGGATGTTAAACTGGTGTCCCGTCTGCCAGCATTAGTTGGACTTTAAAGATCCCACAGTGTCCTTCACGAAGAGTCTTTGAGCTATAAGTGGCACCCTGAACAAACTTCAAATTCCTGCCTTAACTTTAGTTGAACGTCAGGCCTGGCCAGCCGGTTTGTAAAAGACTTGGGCCAAGCTTTCCCCAGCCACCCCCACAACCATATAAATAATTGTGGCAATTAAACAATAAGGATATTAACAATCCGCGGTCTACATGGTGCACACATACACAGAGGACACAAAAGACCCCGAGAACCCAAAAGACCCCGAGGACCTAAAACACCCATTTTACTTTGAAGACCCTGAAGACCCCTTTACCTTTCGGACCCTTTTGACACTTTAGATACCTTTACATCCCTTCATCATTTAGACCTTTTATAGCACTTCAAATCCGTTTGGACCCCTTTGACCTTAACACCATTTAGACCCCTTACATCCTTCAGACAGATTAGACAGTTTGGACCCTGACCATTTGGAGCTTTAGACCACTTGAACCTTTTTGTATTACAAATAAATATAATATCACCAATATTACAAAGGAATTTGTACAAAATAAATGTTTGTACAGTATTTTGATTGGTGTAAATCTCTGTAACGATGTGTGGAGAGGTGACCGTAGCGAGCCAATCCATGCAAGCAACTCCAACTCGTGATCAGAGACACTCAAAACACTCAGAGACCAAGTGATTTTATAATTGTGGATTGGAAAACTGGGTGGGAATACAAAAATAAACAAAGAAATAATTACAAAACAAACTCACGTGTATGCCCCGAGTCAACAAACAAATGGAGATTCCTTAATTGCTCTACGTCTTTTGGCCTCAGACACTCCTCAGTATATAGATCATAATTAGAGCCAGACAAGACAGAAATACATGGGCTGCATCCAGCAGGAAACAGCGAGTCCCAAGTGATGACACAGGCAGGCAATGAACAGTTCCTGGCCATGGACAGGAGCTGTCATGAAGGGGACGATGGATGTGGCTTTCTGTGTGGGGGGCATGGCTGGAGGCTGTACAATGCAGCACGTGAACAGGCTCTGCTGTAAGCTCTGCATGCATCTGCCTGTGTGCCATTTGTATCACTCCCTTTTATAGAATCACACCCCAGCTTCATCTGTGATGCAACTAACCCCGCTCCTCTCTGCTGCTATGAGCTCACAGCTCAATCTGTGGGTGGGGCGAGCCCCTTCCCGACCTTTCACCCAGTTTTATTGGCACGTTTTGCATGATGGTGGCTTTACCACCTGAACTTGGTGCCTGATGACCCGTTAACACAATTAAAAGAACATAAAAGACAGATTACAAAGGGGAGAACATTATAAAAGGGTTTCAGGGGAAAATGGTTTTAAGCACACATGTGAGGATGGAAAAAGGCATCTTTCTACACATAAAACGACACATATCCTATATCACAATTAAACTACCTTATGCTTCCACTAATACATGCAATATGGGAAATAATTATTGTTATACTATGCAAAGTTACCCTACTAGAAGGCATTCCCACAACACTACCCCCACCTTCCTTCTTCAGACTCTCCCAAGTCTGTATCGAGAAGGGGGAGCAATAATTCCAAAAGGAGTTCATTCCGAGTCCAATGTGTCATTCCAATAATCCTACCTATCTCTATCTCTCTATCTCTCTATCTCTCTATCTCTCTATCTCTACATATACAACTATATCTGAATGTAATTTGAAACCGTGTGGTTGGGAGGGGGTGAGTGTACCAGGAGGGCCTGTTCTTCTCTCTCCAAAGGAGTCCACAAAGTATATAGTCTGGCTCCTTCCACCCAGTAGCACCTCCTTCACCTAATGCTGTCCATTTTGGGGGCTGGGTCCCAGAATTACAAGTGTCCTCAGTCACCGCTGGTCCTATCAGCAGAATGGAAATGGCAGTGGTAAATACGTATTTCAAGAAGAAGGAGGAACACAGGGTGACGTACAAGAGTGGAGGAAAGTGCACATCTTAGAAAAAGTGGATTACATCTTAAGCAGGAGATGCAACCTGAAAGAGATTAGAGACTGTAAGGTGGTGGCAGGGGAGAGTGTAGCTCGACAGCATCGATTTGGTGGTCAGTAGGATGATTTTGGAGGTGAGGTTGAGGAAGAGAGTGAGGGCTGAACCAAGGACCAGATGGTGGAAGCTGAAGGAGGAAGACTGTTGCGTGGAATTTAGGGAGGAGGCGAGACAGGTGTTGGATGGTGGTAAAGATGGGTGGGATGATTGGGCAACTACAGCAGAAATGGTGAGGGAGATAGCTAGGAAGGTACTTGGTGTGACATCTGGACAGAGGAAGGAAGATAAGGAGACTTGGTGGTGGAACGAGGAAGTACAGGAAAGTATAAGGAAGAAGGGGTTGGCGAAAAAGAAGTGGGATAGTCAGAGAGATGAAGAAAGTAGGCAGGAGTACAAGGAGTGGCAGCGAAAGGCAAAGAGAGAGGTGGCAAAGGCCAAGGAAAAGGCATATGACGAGCTGTATGAGAAGTTGGATGCAAAAGAAGGGGAAAAGGATTTATACCGATTGGCAAGACAGAGGGACCGAGCTGGGAAGGATGTGCTGCAGGTTAGGGTGATTAAGGACGTAAATGGGAATGTGCTGACGAGCGAGGAGGGTGTGTTGAGAAGGTGGATGGAGTACTTTGAGGAGCTGATGAATGAAGGAAAAAAAAAAAAAAAAAAGAAAGAAAGAGAAAGAGAAAGAGAAAGAGAAAGAGAAAGAGAAAGAGAAAGAGAAAGAGAAAGAGAAAGAGAAAGAGAAAGAGAAAGAGAAAGAGAAAGAGAAAGAGAAAGAGAAAGAGAGAGAGATGGGGTGGATCAGTATCATCAGTAAGGATAAAGTGAGGACTGCTATGAAGAAGATGAAAAGTGGAAAGGCGGTTGGCCCAGATGGTATACCAGTGGAGGGATGGAAGTGCTTAGGAGAGATGGCAGTGGGGTTGTTAACCAGATTGTTTAATAAAGTCTTGGAAACTCAGAGGATGCCGGAGGAGTGGAGATTAAGTGTACTGGTTCCGATTTTCAAGAATAAGGGTGATGTGCAGAGCTGTGGAAATTACAGAGGGATAAGTTGTTAAGCCACACCATGAAGGTGTGGGAAAGAGTAGTGGAAGCTTGGTTGAGAGGAGAGGTGACGATCTGTGAGCAGCAATATGGGTTTATGCCAGGAAAGAGCACCACTGATGCGATGTTTGCTTTGAGAATGTTGATGGAGAAGTATAGGGAAGGCCAGAAGGAGTTACATTGTGTGTTTGTGGATTTAGAGAAAGCTTATGATAGGGTGCCAAGAGAGGAGTTGTGGTATTGTATGAGGAAGTCGGGAGTGGTGGAGAAGTATGTGAGGATTGTGCAGGATATGTATGAGGACAGTGTGACAGCGGTGAGGTGTGCGGTAGGAATGACGGAGCGGTTTAAGGTAAAAGTGGGATTGCACCAAGGATCAACTCTGAGCCCTTTCCTGTTTGCAATGGTGATGGACAGGTTGACTGACGAGATCAGACTGGAGTCCTCATGGACTATGATGTTCGCGGATGACATCATGATCTGTAGGGAGAGTAGGGAGCAGGCTGAGGCGAGCCTTGAGAGGTGGAGGTACGCACTGGAGAGAAGGGGAATGATAGTCAGTCGGAGTAAGATGGAGTACATGTGCGTAAATGAGAGGGAGGGTGGTGGTATGGTGCGGTTACAAGGAGTTGAGGTGGGGAAGGTGGATGGGTTTAAATACTTGGTAACTGTCCAAAGTCCTGTCTGTCTGTTATTAATTATAAATCCTATTAAACAAAAAATAAACTGTCCAAAGTAACGGAGAGTGTGGTAGAGAAGTGAAAAAGAGAGTGCAGGCAGGATGGAGTGGGTGGAGAAGAGTTGCAGGAGTGATTTGTGACAGAAGGGTAGCTGCAAGAGTGAAGGGGAAAGTATATAAGACGGTAATGAGACCAGCTATGTTGTATGGTTTGGAGGCGGTGGCACTAACAAAAAGACAGGAAACAGAGCTGAAGGTGGCAGACTTAAAGATGCTGCGATTCTCGTTGGGAGTGACGAGGATGGACAGGATAAGGAATGAGTATATCAGAGGGACAGCGCAGGTAGGACGGTTTGGAGACAGTGAGAGAGGCGAGATTGAGAAGGTTTGGACATGTGCACAGGAGGGAAGTGGAGTATATCGGGAGAAGGATGCTGAAGATGGAGCCGCCAGGCAGGAGAAGAGGAAGGCCAAAGAAGAGGTTCATGGACACAGTGAGGGCGGAGATGCGGGTGGTTGGAGTGTCAATGGAAGATGTGGAGGATAGAGCGAAATGGAGACGGTTGATCTGCTGTGGCGACCCCTAACGAGAAGAAGAATAAGAAGAAGAAGAAGAAGAAGAAGAAGAAGAAGAAGAAGAAGAAGAAGAATAAGAACAAGAATAAGAATAAGAATAAGATGAGCACGAGGAGGGGTTGATCCGTGAACCCCACTACAAATACACGAAATGCGGTTTCTTTAAAAGGTAGTACATTTAATGAAACACAAATATTTATAAGCACCATAATGGAGATGAAATGTAACGAATATAATAAATGACTTCTATGATCGAGGCGTCACACACAGATGCAAATACAGACAAAAGGTGCAAAACGAAAATACCCCCCCCCCTTTTTTTTTTTTTAGATACACTGGTAGTCTGCCTGGCCCTCATCGATCTGGTGTGGAGGAGCTTCGTCTGGCACGTGCATTTGCAAGCAAAATGGCGCCGTCTCTTGTCGAGCCCGGGAGGAAGGCTCCTCCACCATCCACGTGCACACGCAGGCAGAATGGCGCTTCACTTGCAGCAGCTTTCCACACTCGACACATGCAAATCTGGCCGGCACCTCCTTGATCTGCTCTGCTTGTTCACTCCAGATGTTCAATATACCCTGCTTGATCTGCTGTCTCCGAAGCCCCCTCGCCAAGCACACCGCGCCTTCGATCCTCCTCACTTGATCATCCTCTGTCTCCTCCGCCCCCAGAGCGTGTCCTCCTCGCCTCCAAACCCGGGAAGGCATGGCTCCTGTTGTTGTTGTTGTTGTTGTTGTTGTTGTTGTTGTTGTTGTTGTTGTTGTTGTTGTTGTTGTTGTTGTTGTTGTTGTTGTTGTTGTTGTTGTTGTTGTTGTTGTTGTTGTTGTTGTTGTTGTTGTTGTTGTTGTTGTTGTTGTTGTTGTTGTTGTTGTTGTTGTTGTTGTTGTAGTAGTAGTAGTAGTAGTAGTAGTAGTAGTAGTAGTAGTAGTAGTAGTAGTAGTAGTAGTAGTAGTAGTAGTAGTAGTAGTAGTAGTAGTAGTAGTAGTAGTAGTAGTAGTAGTAGTAGTAGTAGTAGTAGTAGTTTCTGGGAATGGTCCCCAGTTTTCAGCCTGGCTCGGAATATAAAAACATTGGGAAAAATCACAGAGGGTATTCACAAACTGTGGACCTTATTTTTATTTAACACCGCACCACCCCTCATGTGGTGACACGTTACAATTAAGCTGACAGATTCTCTGACTTGTATACAATGAGGTACTTCTATCCATCCACGGACCATGCTACACGATACAATCTTATCTGTACTATTAAATCAGTTCATCTACCCCTATAATCATAACTACATATATATATATATATATATATATATATATATATATATATATATATATATATATATATATATATATATATATTAAACAAGGTGTCCTGTCACCTGGCATTAGTCTGTGGATATAAAAGATCCCCCAGTGTCCTTTGTGAAGGGTATGCGAGCTATCACCGGCATCTGGATACATTCCAAATTCTTGTCACCTTGATCCAGTGAACATCAGGGCCTGGTCAGCCGGTTCATGAAAGACTTGGGCCAATAATGTCCCACGGCCGACCCCAAAAGAAGGTGGGAATAATTGGGGCTGTTTAAGACATAGTAGTAGTGGTGCACACATATCAATAAAAAGAAGGCTTGCATTGGACTATTGTGAGTATCTCCTTCATATTAACTCTTGAATCCCCATCCTACATCCTATTCACAGGATCATGCACTAATTCAACCCTTAGACTCTGGTGTGCTCTTTGTCAAGGGGATTTGCACTTGTGGTCAGCAAGAGCAAGTAACAGCTTCATCGAATCTATTTGTTCCATTGTAGAAAGGCACCAATTGCTCCAGAATGTCAATCACCTTATCTCAAGCTCCCAAGCTCTTGCTCATTTCAATGCCGCCTTTGAGATCTTGTCAAGTGAAGATGTAAAAAAAAAATATGCAGACAATGAGATTTCTGACAATCGGAAAGTGTTCCATGATAATTCAATACTGGCTGATTGATTAGTCACCTGGTTGATGTGAGGTACCATGCTTGCATGAGCAAAATTTACCTCCTGTTGATTATGATTAAACACCCACAACAAAAAATGTATTGACAATTTTATTTCCCAAATTCCCCCTTGGCTCCGTCAAATGTTGAAATATTGCATCGGTTCTTCGCAATTCTTCTCTTTTTTTTTTTTGGAGGACATTTCATAGAATCTCGCATGCGATCTGGTGCTCCAGTGCACTTCGCGAGGGGCGTTCAAAAAGACTGAGCAAGATAAGCCCATGTACATTATAATAAATGAGAGCGATGCCGATGTTGTGCCATTTTCAAATCCATCCACACCCCCTGGGGTATGAGCCGGAGGAGGGGGGGGGGTAAAATCCAAAAACACTTTACATGTTCCATGAATCCCCCAATGTTAACTGCAGATACAAAGTTTCGTTTGAAAATTTGGCCGCAATTACATTTTTCGGTTTTTTTGACCTTTTGATCCAGCTCCAGGGGGGTGAGGCCAAAATATCATCCAGCTCTTGCACCTTCTTGCCATGTGGTGATCACAACTACTATGTTTGGTGAATTTCTCTCCAACCGTTTAGGAAGAGATCGCGTGACGGACGGACGGACAGACGGACAGATGGAGCCAATTACAATTTTCCCCGTTTTTTTTCCAAAAATTGTGGGAATAACAAATATAGTAAACAACTACTTTCAAGGCCCCAATTATTTCCACCTTCCTGTGGGTTTTTTTCCCCCCTCTCCACATCCCTCTATCCTGAGCATCCTTTCTCTGCACCCGACTTCTCTCAAAGTCCTCTCCGCCATCTCAGTCGTTCCGAGAACATTTTGTACACCCCTGGTTTGACACTGTACACAGGGAGGGCGAGCTAATACAGACTCTCTTGAAGAAGGGAAGAAAATGAAGATTCGGAAGGAAGACCAACACCGCATTTATCAACATCATGCAGCAGGGAGAGATTGCTTGAGAAGATAAGGCAGACATGAGGGGAAAGGAAAGGTGTCACTCTGCTCCGAAGATCTCCAGGATCCCTATTTGACTTCTTTGACCTTTAGGAGTCTTTATTTCCTTCGCAGCGAGTTGGGGGCCGCAGGGCAAACGGGAAATCGTCCTGTAACTGATTCACTCATTTGCCCTTTCACGCACCGGATCGTGTAGGACGAAGATGGGAGTGGAAGATGGAGGGACAGAAGAGATCGAGGTGCGTCGATTTGTCGCCGTGTTGAGCAAATGAAAATGCTTTGCAATAAAAGCCACTTTTATAGAGCGTTTCTGGCTCGGACAGCAAGACGAAGAGAGAGAGCCTTTAAATGACGTTTATTGCGTTGCCCTTTACACCTACCGCAGCTTGCTGCAACATCGTGTAATATGCTTCATACTGATTGCCAACAATGTATGCCGGCCTGTTACGGTATATGGACGGCCCGGTCGGTTGGAATGGAGCTTTGGCTTGCTGGAAGCCTTCAAACGGCTTTTGGAAATCTGTGTGATGAGCAAAACGGTTTATGTTTCTTATTTTTTACTTTTACTTTTACTTTTTGAAATGCTCGACAGCGTCAGGGTGAATGCACACATGTCCCTTTGCTGTATGCCTGGTGTTGGCTTAATGGTTAGGGTGGCAGGCTTTGGATCCTTGGGTCCTGAGTTCAAATTCCGCTCAGCTGTTGAATTAGTACCAGGTGGGGTTAACTCGGCCTGTCATCCTTCCGAGGTTGGCAAAATGAGTGCCAGCATGCTGGTATACTGTGTCGGAGTGGCGACCCATCCAGGATTGTGTCCAATGGCCAAGGAGACTGCTTGGGCAGCACCAACGTTCTGCACGGAGTATGGTCCTGATCTCCTCCTCTCCTCAGCTGCCTAGCCTGGGTTTGAATCTCGACCCAGGTATAAAGTCACCCTGTTGATTCGCATGTAGGGCCATCCATCTGTTGGTCACCAGGACTACCCGTCTGTCACCACTTGTCGTTAGTCGACGTTTAAGATCCCACAGTGTCGTTTGGGAGGAGTAGACGAGTTTTCACCGACATGCTGAACAAACTACAAGTTCCTCCTTGATGTTGTGCATGAAAAAAAACAGAATAGGCAACGGAAAACCACCCAGCATAGCCCTTGCCAAGAGATTACTTTGGTGGCACCGACCCTCTGCCAAAAGTCTGGGACATTTGATTGATTGATTGCATTGCTGTTTTACTTACCACTATGAGTGGATTCAGGGAGGGAGGGTGAAGTGAAAAGGTAAACAGAAACAGCAATGATCATCGAAAATGGAGAAAATCTGGGAAATCAGAGGGGTTAATGGGGAGGAGGGTGAAAGAGCATTCTACTCCATTGTCATTCCAAAGCAGTGTCACTGCAAGGAGTACACAAGGCGGTTTTCCTTTACCAGCAGCAACAACGGTTAAGGTGGGAAATAGGTCACGGTGGTGTTGGTATAAAGCACTCTTGTACATGTGGTTTTCAATGTGCACGCTCTGTAATACCGGTAGACGAGACGCCCGGCTTAACTTCCCTCCGAGGGACGTCGTACGGTCATTGATGGAACACTTTTCAGTCGCTTTCCGAATCGAACTCACCGCCCTCAAATGCCACCTGTGAGCTCAGCTGCCAGCCCGTGCCATTCTCAGGTGGAACATTTAATGGTAAAAACAAAGCAGGCCAATGGTGGATTTATCAGCAACGCTCTGATTAACCTTTCACGTCAAGCGAACGCTCCGGGCAACAATAAATGAGACCAAAAAGAGCGCTAAATAAACAAGAATAATTAAAATGTGAAAAGTAGCAAAGGTATCATTCACAGTGTAATTTACTCCACAACCCCGCAGCAAACCACTGCTGGTCCCACCTTCCCCTCCTACTCATTCCATTGCCTTATCCGGGTTGTCAAGTTGTCGTGACAACGCAAGTTGTCACCGCAATCCTGAATAAACAAATTCTAGAAATTCCTTCTCGAACCAACATCATCAGCACAGCCACCCTCTCACAAGGACGCAAACCCGCAATCATGTGCTGTATGCGACAGAAGAAGACTCAGTCTCTCGTGCACACATTAATGCACATCAGAGTAGTTTGAAGCTGAGAAGATGCATAAACACCAAAATTGCAGAAACGCAAAGCACAACGGGCTGCGATCGGAGATCGCTGATGATGGCTAATTCGTAATATAAGCCAATTGGTAGCACTTGCAATTGTGCCTCATAATAACTTACAAGGGAAATAATGGGGAAATTACATAAATACGAAATTAAATAATAGAAATATTAAATAACAAAATATTGAATATATTTAAATAATTATGAATTTAAACTAGAAGGGCGCTCGGCAGAGCGCATACCTCCGCCACGTAATGCCTGATCCGCTAGAACATATCGGGCCCAATACGTTTTTGAAATATTATGCTATACAGTACGATATCATTTTAGCCCCATCTCTCAATGGTGAAGAATCACTTTAAAAATTAAATAATTCTCGTATCCAGATCCGGATTCGGATCTTCACCAAAATCGAAAAATTATTCCATGTCCCACACCCAACTTGTCCACCAAGTTTCATCCGAATCCATCCACAACTTTTTGAGATATCGTGCTTTATATATATATATGCCGTTTTTGGCTGGGCAGTTTGCCAATGAATCACAATGGCAAAGAATCACTTAAAAATTCCAGTAGTCGGATCCGGATTCGGATCTTCACCGAAATCTAATCAGTTCGTCCTTGTCACACACCGAACCTGTCCACAAAATTTCATCCGGATCCGTGTACAACTTTTTGAGATATCCTGTACATCGACAAACAAAGAGACAAACAGAGAGGAGTGAAAACATAACCTTCGATGATGGAGGTAAAAAAATAAAAATAAAAATAAAAATAATAAAAAGAATCAAATAATAAAATAATTGATAAATTAAACAATGGAAAAATGAAACAATTTTAAATTGAAAAAAACAAAAAACAAATGGAAATTGGAAATAATTAAATAATTGGGAATAATTTAAAATTTAAAATTTAAAAAATAGGTAATGGGAAATTTCTTCAAAAAGCACCACGGACACCAAGACTAAACACTGAATGCTTCCCTTTTGGGAGCCATAACATACTCAGTTATTTTTTTGTCAAAAACCGAAAATCCAGCGTTTCAACCACAGATGTTTATTGCCTTCGTTGGGCACGAACAGGTCACGTGCACTGAGACAGACTGACAGTGAATGAAGCTGCTCCACCCATCCGGGTGGCCATTTGTGAGATCTGAGGGGCATGGCCAATGTTCGTCCCAGAGAAAGGCTCTGAGGCTGAAGGTCATATTTACGCATCGCATGTGCTCTCAAGTGGAAACGGTGTTACACGTAACTTGCTTACTGTTTCATTTGCACTCGAACGCACACTTTCACTCTCATGTGTTCTCACACTCACACACACTCGTAAATATCAGCATGATTACATCAAATTTGATATAGACAGTAGACCTTGCATGTACGAACCGGAACAGCACTCGGTAGAGCACGTACCTCCGCCAGGCTGAACAGTTTACATTTTGTATCCCATTGATAGGTCGGATCCGGATCTTCACCAAAATCCAATCAGTTCGTCCTTGTCACACACCCAACCTCTCCACCGAAATTCGTCCGAATCCGTGCCCAACTTTTTGAGATATCCTGCTCAGAGACAAACAAACAAACAAACAGACAGGGGTGAAAACAACCTCCGTCCACCTTCGGTGACAGAGGTGATCAATTGCTTCGATCAGCGTGATTGTGTCCATACAGGTGAATTTTAAAATATAAATGTAACTTCTTCCATTCGAGCCAAAGACGCCTATAATGACTCGTTTTTTTTAGCCTTTCATGATTAAAGTGATGTTCCAGCATCAGCTGTAAAGCCCTGGCCATGGCAGCAGGTTCAGAGTGTGAAATATTACTCAATACATTTCATGAGGACATGCGGTCTTCGTCTTCCCAAGGTCAGACCCCTGATGACCTCCGGCACCAACCTCTTATTACGGCTCGAAGCAACCACTCCCTATGGGAGCGGCCAGGGGGTTATTTCAAAACAGATTTCAAAACACCCTCACTGCACTGGAAAACGTGGACACTTGTAATACCGTCCCCCACCTGGAGGCGGCGCTACATGATACACAATTACATAGAGAATTTGCGCCCCTCACCCCCCCCCACCCCCACCAAGACCACCGGCAAGATAGAAAACACCCCACACACTAATTGGGGTCATGCTGATTCTATGTAGCAAGTCTGGATGTAACCGGTGCAGAACTGTAGGAGGAGTGGCGTGACAAACACAACACACACAAACACACACACACACACCAACACACACACACACACACACACACACACACACACACACACACACACACACACGCACACACACGCACACACGCCGGTCCGTGAAGTATTGTAAGAGTTACCCCCCACATACGAAGGGAAAAGCAGGGTTAAGCAATAGGTTCACTCGGTTTCCTCTGTACACTCTGACATCAGTCTATGGTTGAGGAACTACTTCATTTCATTTGAATGTTATGCAGTAATTTGAACTCTGTATGACACAAATCATAACATGAACTGTAACACAAAACTGCAGTTTGGCAGTGCTTTGGCTCTGAATTTGGAAAAATGTACAGAATGCGCACGTGCGCAGGTCATCGTTTGTGCACGTGCGCAGGTAATCGTTCGTCTACCTGCCTCTGTGCCTGTCAAACCAAATTGAAAATCATTCCAAACAGGAAACATAATGTTTTTGAGGACGTCACAAAGGACACAAACAATAGGCAGAAAGAACGAGCACGTTAAATAAGGTGGTGTAAAAAGACGGTGCATCAATGTGCGGTAAACTTCGTTTCAATGCTTTGTTTTTCTGCAGCCTTTAAAACTTTTGTTTTATTACCTTCGCATTCTGCGAAAGGTTATGTTTTGGTCGCTGTGTATTTATTTATTTGTGAATATGTGTGTTTGTTTGTTATTTGCATGACTCAGAAAGTATTAAACCGAATTGCATGAAATTTGGTGGGATGATTCGTGAGTATCCAAGGACGATTTGATTTGATTTTGGGAGCGATCGGGTCAAAGGTCAAGGTCATGAAAAGGTCCAAAACACTCTTTTGAGCATAACTTCCTTCATAATACAGCTATCGACATGAAACCACCGCAATATTGTTCCATGACGAGATACCTTTCGGATATGAAGTGTCGGATTTGACGTAACGTCATCGGAAGTGCGTCTAAATGACGTCACAAGATGACGTAAATTTTCAATTTTCGATCTCATCAGTTTTGATCATACCGTTTTGTAGGGCTTACCTTAATGACGTCACACACCAAATTTGACTTTGATCGGACTGACCGTTATGACGTCATTGACGTTTGAACATGAGGTTTTTCAATTGTGGCTAAAATGTCCTGATATTTTACATTCAAATATCTATATAATTTATAAAGCAAAGTCTCCCAAATCCAGGCATTAGGATCAGTACCAAAATATCTGTTTAGTGATGTACAGGTTTTGCCAATTAACTCTGTAGTCAAGGTCAAGGTCACACTCAAGGTCAAAATATACTTGCAGGCAAAGCTTCAGATCTAATAGAGCTATTGACATGAAACCATCGTTAAAACGTTCAGTGAACTACGAGCTTTCAGAATGGTAGTCCCCGATTGGACATGACGTCCCCGGAAGTGCGTCAAAATGACGTCAAAAGATGACGTCATTTTTCAACTTTTTTATTTTTCAGTGTTTATCATTCCATTTTGTTGGACTGCCTTCAAGGAGGTTACACACCAAATTTGAAGTCAATCGGACTGACGGTTGTGACGTCATGGACGTTTTAAAATGACGTTTTTCAAATATGCCCGGAAAAAAGTTGCGGCGGCGAAGGTATGCGCTCTACCGAGTGCCCGTTCTAGTTTCAATTGAATTACATACTTGAACACTGTACAACACAAATTGTCTTGCTTTGGATTTCCAAAAAAAAACACAAGTTCTGCAGTACTTGGGCAAAATTTTGCGCCATTTTACACAATCTCGAGCAATCAGATTTGCCATTTATGGTTGATGCACAGCGTTGGGGAATATCGAGATCCAAGCAAAATTGTGGACATGTATGAAATATCCATCATGCTCAGAAACACAAAGCAAGAGTTCAAAAGACCCTTCCCATGTTTTTCTTTTTCTCAGTGCTCTATGAACTCCAGTAATTTGTTTTTTTGTAGCATGGGCACTTTTTTGCGTGCAGTAGTTACTGTCACCATTTGCGATGGACGGAGGTCATGTTTTCACCCCTATCTGTTTGTCTGTTTGTTTGTATGTGTGCAGGATATCTCAAAAAGTTGTCGATGGATTCGGAGGAAATTTTGTTGAAGAGGTTGGGTGTGTGGTGAGGCTAAATTGATTCGATTTTGGTGAAGATCCGAATCCGGGACTTTTTCGAGTGATTCTTCACTATCGGGAGATGGGGCCAAAAACGATATATAGCACAATATCTCAAAAGGTTATGGACTTATTTGGACAAAACTTTGTGGATACGTTGGATGTGTGACAAGGACAAATTGATTCAATTTTGGTGAAGATCCGATTCTGGATCTAGAAATAAGGATTTAAAAATTTTTTTCAACTGATTCTTCACCATTGAGAGATCAGGCTAAAAACTAAGTATAGCATGATATTTTAAAAAGCTATTGACGGATTCGGACTAAACTTGGTAGACGAGTTGGATAAGTGACAAGACAAAGCCGATTCGATTTTGGTTCAGGTCCGGATCCAGAACCGACCTATCAGTGCGGTACAAGACGTAAACTCTTCAGCCTTGCGGAGTTGTGCGCTCCACTGAGTGCCCTTCTATCACTTCTTCCTTCTTTCGTGAAATTTCTTACCGAGCATTTGCATCGGATGAAGGCTCATATGGAACTACTGTGCCGAGCATTGACCACCATGGGGACACGATGGACTTGTCAGGAAAGTGGAGCGAGCGCCAATAGGTGGGCTTCGGATTGGGGTGTGGGACCAAGATGAGGAAACGAGCTGTTTGAGTTTCAGAGAAGCCCCCAATGGTCCGACACATTCATCACCGACCGAATGGGCCAATTTGGAGAATTATCTTCGAGAAAGAGAAAGAAAAGCAAAAATGGATGAACTATGCACGCCTAGTGCTGACGTTCCCACGCGGCGTGCGAGCGATAATGCATGCAAAGTCGAAAGGCAGGGAAATAATTTGTTCGGACGGCGTGTCCAGTGCCCGTGGCCAGACATTCGTCTCGTGTGACACTTGATAAACCCTACACCCAAGGTGCGATTTGGAGCGAGATCGAGCTCTGCTCATTATCGCTCGAGCCGGAGCGCGGGAAACCGCGCGCCCCCTGTTGCGTGCGCCGACATGGCTCACGAATCCCCCCCCCCTACTCACTCAAATGCCCAGCAAATCTACCGCAACCCCCCACTTCCATAAACCCCTAACCCAGCGGCGTGATTCGCAGCTTTCCTCTCGGCCACGTCCGCAATCCTCGCAATCATTCCACCATCGATCGCCGAGCGTACACGTGCTCGACCTGCTAACGGGCCGCTGACGGGACCCCCTCCCTCCTCCACTCTGCCCGAATACCCGATCCACGCCGCACACCTCCCCACTCGTTCTCCTGGGGGCACACTTACGGAACCCCGAGGCATCTACCAATAGGGTGCTTTGAAGATCGACTGCCATAAGCCCTCTTCCGTGGAAACGGCGCAAATATTGCGCCAAACTCCCTGTGAACGACCTTCGCTTTGTGGGTTTTATTCCCCTTCAACTTTACGACTCTCTATTTTGTGACTTCTTTTGCATCGTTTTAGTGATTGTTCCAGCTTTACGGCAAGGGCTCGAAAACTGACCATCAATTAACAGTTTAAAATGGGTATCACGTACGAGATCCTGCACACAGACCGAGAGTACACGCAAGTTCATGGGACAGACATTAAGAGGAAGGCAGTTGAAAGAGCGAGGTGAAAGATGTGGTGAAGGCCTATAGGGTACTCATGACAGAGCATAGGGGGTGATCACCACAAGTTGTGAACGCTTTTGGAGATGTGAACAAATCATGGATGGGTCATCACTCCATCGCAGGGTGCAAAAATCAATGCTGAGTAAACCATGGGAATCAAAGCCACAACGGTAAGGGTTAAGCCACTACACCACCAAGGTACTCACTTTCAATCTTTTAAAGATATCAAATTGACGTTCAATTGTTCCGTGTTAGTCCGATGGTTGATTTGTAAGTCCATCACTTTTCAGCAACAAAAGATTTAAAAAGTGATTGTTCATTTAAAAGATTACAATTGCAATTAATGACTATCGAGAAATACGTTGACGATCTATCAACGTCAGGCATGTAAATTCGCACACTGTGTATACATTTAAAAAAAAAGTTTTATAATAATAAATGTCAGTGTGTGTCCATTTATTAGCCCGTCCATCTCCTCCATAACTCCACCATTAAAAAATAAACATTTTGGCCTGCTCAACAATAAGCCACCATTTTTTGGCCTGCTCAACCATGCCTTGACTTGGAACAGGCCGCAGCGATTTCTTGAGGATAAAGTTTTTTTTTCACTTTCCTCACTCATATTATTGAATGCCTGTTCATCATAACTACGAATCACTGGGTACGTTGCAATGCTTATAAACACCCGCAGATGTCAAAGTTCTTGGCTTTATTCCATTTCCGCACATGCTATAAGCTCTATAATATCTCAAACGAAGCAGAATTACAAAAATTAACCTCCAGAATTGAACTTAGCAGTAGTTTGCACTGCTGAAAAGTGTTCATTTGTCAAATTCGGACATAGTTTGACATTTTGGCATCTCTGGGTGGTGTTTAATATGACGGATCAGCGATCACGAATCACTTGACAAGTCAGTCGTTCCTTCTCAACCGTTTCGTTAGAGTGCTTCCTTGAGTGTTTCAACCAGTTGTCCAGCACTTTACAATATTTGCACTGTCACTGAATACTGTATATCGATAGACTTGAACAAAACTCAGGGGCCAATCACCAGCATTGGCCCCGCATTGCTTTTGCAGTGCATTAGACGGTAGCTGGCTCGCTGAAAATATGCAATTTTATTTTACACCACGTTTCCCCTTTTTGTATGATCTGCTCTCATTATATGACCAATCACTTCGGCATCGATTAATATAGATTTAAAAAAATTTTACGTTTCGTTTTTAAAAGTTTCTTCAACCATGTGGTAGAAATGCTTGCTTGGAACCCTCTTAAAACTTAGATCTCTACATCTCTCTACATTATACATGTGGACATCTCCGGTGTTAAGAAGGCAAAATAGATTAGATGGTTACAATAGGTAAAAAAATGTTTTCAGTTTCAAAGCAATGAATTGCCACATCATGGGAGGATATCTGAGAGGTATGCACGCTCGCTCTAAGCTGTCGAGCCTGGGATTGAATTCTGACCCGGCTATAAACTGTCGTCCCGGTGTTTCACAGGTAGGATGATTCATCAATTGTGTGCTTTCTCTTGGATGAATGTTAAACTGGCCGTAACATCTGCCAGAATCGGTAAATCGGCAAATGGAGACTTGGTAAATCGCCACGTGGTCTCTAGGAATTTTGAAAATTGGCGAACAACCCTGCACCACGTGGTAGAAATATTGACCCTTCACGGTCCAAAAAGGGACCCATACTTTTCCAGAGTTTTCCGAAGAAGTACGATCTGAATTCCAGGCGATCGTTCGAGCCGACTCTGCAGCTCCATCTGGCGATCGTGCTCGCGGCTGATGCCCGGCCCCTCAACAATGTAGATATATATATATATATATATATATATATATATATATATATATATATATATATATGTAGATATATATATATATATATATATATATATGTAGATATATATATATATATATATATATGTAGATATATATATATATATATATATATATATATATATATATATATGTAGATATATATGTTGATATATATGTATATATATATATATATATATATATATATATATGTATATATATATATATATGTAGATATATATATATATATGTAGATATATATATATATATATGTAGATATATATATATATATATATGTAGATATATATATATATATATATATATGTAGATATATATATATATATATATATATATATATATATATATATATATATATATATATATATATATGTAGATATATATATATATATATATATATATATATATATATATATATATATATATATATATGTAGATATATATATGTAGATATATATATATATATATATATATATATATATATATATATATATATATATATATATATATATATATATATATATATATATATATATATATATATATATATATATATATGTAGATATATATATGTAGATATATATATGTAGATATATATATATATATATATATATATATATATATATATATATATATATATATATATATATATATATATATATATATATATATATATATATATATATATATATATATATATATATATATATATATATATATATATATATATACACATATATATGTATTTTTACACACTCACACTTCAAATTACACCGTGTATGAATCATATGTACAGAATGGTTTCTCTTCCATTGTTTTGATGTTAAAACTTTGGGCTAGCTCAATTCAATACCCTGAGCTCCGAAGTCTTCGTGAAGCCACCCATGTGATGCTGTCACGTGGAATGACGTTGACTATCGTCAAACATAAGAAATATTTTAACATTTTAACCCAAAACTTTCTAAAGTTTGTTAACCTTTAATAAAAGGCACTGCCTGTTTAATAAATTAGTGTTGTACAGTGATGTTATTTTTGCTTTTCGATCGCTCGCATTAGTGTTGTCAGTTCGGCTAATCTCAAGGGTCCATCATGGCAAGCAAGGTCTCTGTGTATATAGTAACCTCGAGGATCCATCAGAGCAAGCAAGGTCTCTGTGCATGTAGTAATCTCAAGAGTGCAAAATAGCAAGCAAGGTCTTTATAATGCATCTCATTTTCAAGGGTCCATCACATAGCAAGCAAGGTCGCTGTATGCATCATATTCTTGAGGGACCATCATAGCAACTAAGGTGTTTGTTTATGACATTCAAGGTCCACCTTCATTTTTTCTTTAATCTCTCTTGCCAACTACAACCAATATCCACAGAGTCTGAAAGCATTGAATTCAATAGATATTCAGAAAAAGTCAACAGTTCAAGCCACTGCAAAGCACCTATTAAATGGTAACTCTAAAATAGAGGAATTATTGCAAAATATGACATCTTTGCACAAAATTAGTGCAACTCCTGAGATCCTTACACATTCTTGAGGGTCTCGAGTATTATGAGATCCTTGCGTAAAGGCTGTAGCAGAAATGATTACTTTGGTGGCTTGTCGTGTCCTGCGTTCAATTTCTCCAGGGGGAATCGGGTCCAACTAAATAGCCTCCACCAGGGGCTGTTGCATGGTGGAGCATGCACCATACCGATGGACTTTTTATACAGCCATCTTGTCTTCAACACATATGTTAAACATCCCAACGTATGTTTTGTGGGAGTATAATTTTGGAATGTTTTACCTAAAGCAACATCATTTGTTGGTCTCACACAATCTTGATCATCAGCATGAGTGGTTGCACAGCTGTAGTGGCCTAATGGACCCCGTGGACAGTATAATATAAATATATATATATATATATATATATATATATATATATATATATATATATATATATGAATGCATATACAATATATATATATATATATATATATATATATATATATATATATATATATATAATTCATAAACGGTGGAATTTGAAGTACATATAAATACACAGTTCCTATAGAAAGACAATTTTTCACCTTTTGTTGCCTTACAGCCTGGAATTAAATTGGATTCAATCAGACTTTTTCCACCTTTCTTTCCACATCGTAACCCACAACTTCCAAGTGAAAAACAAATTCTACAAATTTCAGAAAATTAATTAGAAATACAAAATTAGAATATCTTGTTTGGATAAGTGTCCACACCCCTTATAATATCAATTGTAAATTAGTTCAGGTGTAACCAATCACCTTTGAAATAACACACCAAGTTAATTGGCATCCACCTGTGTTAAATTGTAGTGAATCTGATTATTTCAGAATAAAATCAGCAGTTCGTAGGTTTCTTCTGCTGGGTAGTGCATTTCACAGCAATGACTCAACCATAAGAAGCAAGGAGCTTTCAAAAGTTTTTACAGAGTTCTCATCAACTTTTGGAAAAGCACAGATCAGGGGATGGGTGTAAAAATATTTCAAAGTCCTTGAATATCCCTTGGAGCACAGTCAAGACAATTAAGATAATTAAGAAGTGGAAGCCGCATGGTACCACCAAAACCCTGCCTAGTTCAGGCCATCCCTCCAAACTGGATGACAAAGCAAGAAGGAGACTGATCAGAGAGGCCACAAAGAGACCAATGGCATCTTTGAAAGAGCTACATGACTTTATGGTGAAGATTGGTCACTGTGTGAAGTGTTAACAATATCGCAAGCACTCCACAAGTCTGGCCTGTACGGTAGGGTGGTAAGAAGGAAGCCATTACTCAAACTAGAGGGGGAGCACTCGGGAGAGTGCAAAACCTCCGCCGCCAATACTGCTGGGTCACTCAAGTGAACCTTATATCTTATTCATTAAATATGATGTCAACAGTGCTGACAGAGTTATAGTTCTTTTCTCCAACATTTTTTTTTGGGGGGGGGGGGTTGGAAATCACATAACATGGAGAAATGCAAAAAAAAATTTCTCTAACAATTTATTTGGGGGGTAACAATTTTTTGGGGGGTTGGAAATCACTTAAAACATGTTGAAATGCAAAAAAAAAATTCCACCTTTTTTGGGGGGGGTAACAATTTTTTGGGGGTGGGCGGTTGGAAATCACTTAAAACATGTAGAAATGCAAAAAAATATTTATTCCTCCAACAATTTTTTTGGGGGGGGTTGGAAATAAAACATGCAGAAATGCAAAAAAAAAAATTCTCTATTTTTTTTTGGGGGGGGGGGTTGGAAATCACTTAAAACATGTAGAAATGCAAAAAGAAAAATTCTCCAACAATTTTTTTTGGGGACGGGGGGACAAAATTTAATGGCATGATCTTTGGACCATACCTCACCCCCCCCCACCAAGTTTCGTCAAAATCCGTCGAGGAGTTTTTCCGTAATACTGTTCACAAACAAACAAACAAACACACAAACAAACAAACAAACAAACAAACAGAAAGGGGTGAAAACAGTAACCTCCATCCATCTTCGAAGATGGCGGAGGTTAAAAAGCTCACCTTCAGTCCCATTTGAGGAATGCAAGAAACACTGGAGATTCTGAAGCCAGGTGGCAAAAGGTTTTGTTGTCTGATGAAACCAAGATGGAACGTTTTGGCCTAAATGCAAAACGTTATGTTTGGTGCAAACCCAACACAGCATAGCACCCAAAGAACACTATCCCTACTGTGAAGCATGGTGGTGGCAGCATCATGTTATGGGGATGTTTCTCATCAGCAGGGACTGGGGCACTTGTCAGGATATAAGGGAAAATGGATGGAGCAAAACAGAAAAATCCGAGAGGAAAACTTGCTGCCATCTTCAAGGAAGCTGAAATTGGGACAGAAGTTCACCTTTCAGCATGAAAATGACCTGAAGCACACAGCCAAAGCTGCACTGGAGTGGTGAAGGAACAAAAAGATAAATGTTCTTCAGTGTCCCAGTCAGAGCCCTGACCTAAATCCAATCGAAAATCTGTGGCGTGACTTGAAGATTTCTGTCCATCAACACTCCACATGCAACTTGACCAGGCTTGGACAGTTTTCTACAGAAGAATGGGCAAATATTACCCAATCAAGGTTTGAAAAGTTGGAAAGGACCTATCTCAACAGACTCACAGCTGTCATTGCTGTCAAAAGTTCTTCCACCAAGTATTAACTCAGAGAGGTGGACAATAATCCAACCAAGATATTCGAGGTTTTTTTTTAATTTTTAAATTACTTTTCTGGAATTTGTAGAACTTGTTTTTCACTGGGAAGTTGTGGGTATTGATTTGTAAATAAAGGTGGAAAAGTCTGATTTAATGAAATATAATTCCAGGCTATAAGACAGCAAAAGGTGAAAATTTTGAAAGGGGTGTCGACGTTCTCTTGGCACTGTGTGTATGTATATATATATATATATATATATATATATATATATATATATATATATATATATATATATATATATATATATATACACATACACACATATCATTCTGATATTGTATTAGTGGCAATTCAAAAGATCTTTAGATGCACCCGATCTATGAAAACTATCTGTTTTGCGTCAGGGCTGCCAATTGCATGCAACTGTCTTGCAGTGACTTTGATGTTTTTGGGGGGAATGTGAGGTGGTCGTTCTACGTGACATAAATATATAGCACTTCCAGCATTCTCGCAGAAGTTATGTCAAATCCTATTGCCATGGACATGTCGGCCCATGTTTCCATGGAGATAGTCACCATAGAAACGCCTCCTGTAGTCCCAGGAAGGTTGCAGGGTGGTGGATGGAGGGGGTCTGTTGACATGCTCTCCCGTGGTGGCGATGGGAACTCGATGAGGGAGTTTGTGGTTCTCAGCACACACATAGCTAAATTGAACAAGTGGGATCTTCAATCCTCTCTTCTCTTCTCTTCTCTTCTCTTCTCTTCTCTTCTCTTCTCTTCTCTTCTCTTCTCTTCTCTTCTCTTCTCTTCTCTTCTCTTCTCTTCTCCTCTCCTCTTCTCTCCTCTCCTCTCCTCTCTCTCCTCTCTTCTCTCCTCTCCTCTCCTCTCCTCTCCTCTCCTCTCCTCTCTCCTCTCCTCTCCTCTCCTCTCCTCTCCTCTCTTCTCTTCTCTTCTCTTCTCTTCTCTTCTCTTCTCTTCTCTTCTCTTCTCCTCTCCTCTCCTCTCCTCTCCTCTCCTCTCCTCTCCTCTCCTCTCCTCTCTCTCTCTCTCTTCTCTTCTCTTCTCTTCTCTTCTCTTCTCTTCTCTTCTCTTCTCTTCTCTTCTCCCTGTCCTTGTCTTCTCTTCTCTTCTCTTCTCTTCTCCCTGTCCTTGTCTTCTCTTCTCTTCTCTTCTCTTCTCTTCTCCCTGTCCTTGTCTTCTCTTCTCTTTTCTTCTCTTCTCTTCTCTTCTCTTCTCTTCTCTTCTCCTCTCCTCCTCTCCTCTCCTCTCCTCTCCTCTCCTCTCTCTCTCTCTCTCTCTCTCTCTCTCTCTCTCTCTCTCTCTCTCTCTCTCACCCCATTCCTCCTTCAACAAATCAGTGAAGAAACCATAATATTAGAGTGTAGACTGATCAAAGCGGGTCTCTGCTCCACAAGATCGAAATCTCTAGGTGACAGCGGCATGAGAGATTACAAGTGGTGCATGAACATCGGGCAAAGATACCACGAGTGACAGACATGTACGTTTTCCTCGATGATCTCTGGCCCCAGCCATGACAATGCGATGGATGGTCCATGTTTTCTCTCCATCAAAACCAAATGGACCATTACGACAATTTTAAATATTCGACCCCACCATGCAGGTGCAGCAGTTGCTGTGCTGAATTATTTGTCCCGAGACATTCATCATATCGACTTCGCTGCGACACCCATGTCCGTTTGCCTGTCTCTTTCTGCCTGTCGTTTCGTCTGTCCCGCTCTTTTCGCCCGTAGACTCGTTCGCGTTGCTCTAATTCAATTGTCGTCGTTGTCACATCGAGTCGCGCGGTGCGCCCCCCCCCCATAACCCCGAGGGGTTCAATGTTGGCTGCTGCGGCATGAAATGAAATCATGTCTGCTTATTGGAACGTCCCCATAATACTGCCGCTGATGGAACAATTTGGGTGGAATCGGCGCTTGGTGAAGGCCGTGACGATTCCCATAAGGGCTGTATACGAGTAAGCTAACACGTTCCAGAAAGCCTCGCTTCTCCCTCCCCATTCTCCCCCACCCCCCCCCCCCCCACTCCCCTCCTGTGCCCCCATCATATTCAAACGTGATGTCTGACACGTCTCGACGAGAAGAAAACATAAACATGAAAAACTAGTTATCAAGCATTAAAGTGTAAATAAACAAACTTAAAACCTAAAACAAGTAAACCATTTGCTTAATGTAAGGGACGAGCAGGGGACCCGGGGAAGTTCCACGTAATGTTAAATGTAACTTCCACAATATTATGCAAAGAACAGTTAAATATACCATGGGAATGAAATATTGTTTCGCGACGAGAATGTGCACCAAAAAGATGTTTCTTGATAAAATGAACCCCCCCCACACCCCAAAACCTAAAATTTATACACCCCCACAACCCATGTCGCAACCCCCCTCCTCCCAAGTCGTCAGTTCTCTGCCCCAAACACAAGTATTCAACCATAAGTCCTCAACCCCTTCCCCCCACACCCAAGGGCTCAACTCTTTCCCCCACATCCCCATGTCCTCAGCCCCCCTCCACTCAACCCAAATCATCAACCCCTTCCCCACCCCGGTTTCAAAACCCCAGCCCAAACAAAGTATTCAACCCCAAGCCCCACTTATATTTCTCAACTCAACCCCCCCCCCCTCCACCACAAAAAGCCTCAACTCTCCTCTCCCAACTGTGTCCCATCTCTGCCCCTTCCCTCCCTCCCAACTCTTTGTCTATGCCCTCTCCCTTTCTTGCCGTTCTTCAAAGCTGGAGGGCATTCTTGCATCATTACATATTATTTATTCATTAATAATAATATTACCATTCCTTTCACTCAGTAAAGTGCATAGGACAGCGAAGGAAGTTTCATTGACAAGGAGTACAGTCCTGGACTGGTTGCCTCTCCGACACAGGTTACCCCGAATGGTTATTACCCCAGTACACTGGTAGTCATTTCGCCAACCTCAGAGGGATGACAGGCCGAGTCAACCCCACCTGATGTTAATTCAACGGTCGACAGGGACTCAAACTCAGGACCCTTAGGTCCAAAGCCAGAGAGCTGAACCACCAAGCGAACACCAGGCTATATTTCTTCAGTACCTCATTGAAATTGCGCAAGGTGTGAAGTCACAGTCAATAAGTCCAATTCACAATCTCGCAATATTTGTTCTGTAGAAGTTCCGTGGAATTGCCACTCTCAAGTGATTATGATTATCCTATTTGTGTTAATAAATGATCCTAAATTAATTAGCTTCTTCATGATGCATAAATATATACATATATATGAATATATACTGTGGATACAACATTAATATGAAATAACGAACGATGAAAGAACGTTTAATTCACAATCTCGTGAGATTCTGTCATCATGCGATATGTGAAGGAGGGACAGACAGACAGAGACTGAGAAGTGCTTTTTTTCTATACCAGTGCATGCTCGTAGGTGTGTGCCCGTAGGTGCGTGGCCGTACGTGCAAACCCCCCCCCCCAAAAAAAACTTTCAAATCGTGTGCCAGAAACAACCACACAGGCCGTTCCTTCGCTCTCACGTGCCTGTACGTGTGTGCCTGCATGTGCGTGGCCGTACGTGCAAAAAAAATATATATATATATATATGTATACTTTAAAACCGCTTGCCAGAATCAACCACACAGGCCGTTCCTTCGCTCTCGTGTGCCCGTACGTGCGTGGCCGTACGTGCAAAAAAACAAAAAAAAAACTTTCAAACAACCACACAGGCCGTTCCTTCGCTCTCGTAAACGACGACTGGATTGGGGCATTGTGTTCATCTATAAATGCGCATAAGAAATTGAGAAATTATTAGAATACAGAAAGTCATCACTATCCAGAAGTAGTGCGTGCTCGTACGGAATGTTGACATCATTCCACGAATTATCGCTTTCATTGAAGTAACAACTGCTGTGATACTTACACACACAGAGTTAATTAAAATCCAAATTAAAATCAAGTTTACCTCCCTGTCTTTGCGAGCCATGACATTCGCTGCCATTGACGATTACCACTCCTATGTCATGGTGAGGCGACAGGGTAGGATTTGTAGGAGACCTGAAAGTACAGTGTCATTAGGTATTCCATGTTCGAATTGTTTTAGTTTGAAAATAGTTTTAAAAAAAAGTTTGCAAAGCATACCACCAAATTGAGATGTATTTCGTTGGTTGAGTAGAGCTGAATTCCTTAACACTTCCAAAGGCCACAACGTTTTGAGAATTGGAAACAAAAAAAAAACTTTTTTTGATAAATTATTTTTGGAACAATTTTTCTTCAATAAATAAATAATAATAAAAATTGTCTCCATGTGCACACCTTTATCTCGTTAGCACCTATTCATAAACAACATTGCTGAGGTAACGGTACTTCTTTGTTTCCTCATCCAGGGCAAGAATACGGAGGCTGCTGGATCTGCCAACGTTTTGATAAATTATTAGTTTTAATGGCCAATTATTCAATTAGCGCCAACGTATTTTGCCTTTTCGCAAGGAAAAACACAAAGAGAAGAATAGAGAAAAAACCCGTAATGGCGAGCGCGGCTGAGGTTCCCTTCCCCATTGGCCACGCTTACACAGCAACGTGTCCTGTCATTGGTTGGTAAATAAATGGCCGCAGCAACGTGTCCTGTCATTGGTTGGTAAATAAATGGCCATAACTTGGGAATCACTTGCCCAATTAATATCAAACCTTGAAAAGGCACATCCTAAGGTCCCCAGCAATATACTTGGCAAGTTTCAATTAAATCGGACCAGTGGTTGTCGAGAAACAGCGGTCACACACACACACACACACACACACACACACACACACACACACACACACACACACACACACACACACACACACACACACACACACACACACACACACACACACACACATGCAGATGCAGACACACAGATTGCTGGAATAAAAGATAGATGATGATCTAAGGCTCGTAGTGGAGTTGCCATACACACACACACATGGGCATATAGATGAACATAAACGACACAAACGAGACAGTCACTCAGCTTGGGGAAAGTACCAACACTTCACGGGGTACTAACTCTGCCTATCAGCAACGTCACAACAATGGGGCCGATTTTCTCACCGCACTCAGCGGCGCATTTCCGAAGGAGAAATTTCCTCCTTCCCATGGATTACAACCTATCGGGATTGACTGTGCTCTTATCCTTTCAAATGGTGAAGCTTCATGAGCAAACAAGGAAGCAGCACGTACAACACTTTTTTTTTTAAAAGTCTTTAAGTCAGCAAGCAAGAATTTTATTTAAGTCTTTGGTATGACTCGACGAGGGTTTGAACCGACGACCTCCCATAACACTGAACAACAAATTTCAAAAAAATTTTTTTGCTGGAGATGTGTAAAGTGATTAAGACTAATTTGGGTACGCTGATTTCAAAAATCATAACCGTTTTGCTGTATCACGTCAGGATTTTCAGGAACAGAAATATTCCCATTGCCTAGAAGTCAGGATTTCAATGAAATTTACATATGTCTTTAACATGTCTATTTTGTACAATTGTTGTTAACTTGTGTTATATTTCTTTCTTTCCGATAAAGATGAGTAGGCGTTCCTGTACCAATCATCCTGACAACTTCTGTTATGTCTGTGGTCGGTATACCAAAAAAGATCAACAGCGAAGTATATCTACAGCAGTGAAAATAAAGGCCGCCTACTTTCACTACTTCGGGTGTAAGGTGGGGGACCAAGAACAGAGCTGGGCACCACACATCTGCTGCACAAGCTGTCACACAACCTTGACTCAGTGGTTGGTGGGCAAGCGCGCGAGCATGCCATTTGCGGTGCCCATGATATGGCGTGAGCCGCAGAATCATCATGATGATTGTTATTTCTGCTGCACAAGCATCGCCGGCTTCAACAAGAAGAATAAAGGTCACATCAAGTACGCTGACTGCGTCTCTGCTCGTAAACCTGTGCCTCATGATGACGAGAACCCCGTTCCAACACCTCCAGCTGATCAGAACATAGCTGTAAGCAGTGGTGAAGAGGATGGTGATGATGAACCTTTTGAACCCGACACTCAAGAATCACACCTTCTGAACCAGGGAGACTTAAATGATCTTGTAAGAGATCTCTCGCTGTCAAAGGCGAAGGCAGAGCTGCTTGGATCAAGGCTGCAGCAGTGGAATCTACTTGAACCTAACACCAAGATATCCTTGTTCAGAGCACGTCACAGAGACATGGCTGAGTTCTTTGAGATGGAAGACACGATGACATTCTGCAGTGACATCAACGGTCTGTTGAAAGAACTTGGGTGTGATCACGATCCTGCAGACTGGCGCCTCTTCATCGACTCGGGGAAGAACAGCTTGAAGGCTGTTTTGCTCCACAATGGCAACGAGAAACCATCAGTCCCACTGGCTCACGCGTTCGGCATGACAGAGACCTATGAGACTATGCGGCAGCTGCTTGATTCCATCAAGTACAATGACTTCAACTGGCACATCTGCGGAGACTTGAAAGTGGTGGCGCTGTTGTTAGGGCTGCAGTCAGGCTACACGAAATACATGTGCTTCCTTTGTCTCTGGGATAGCAGAGACGACAAGAATCACTGTACGAAGAAAGATTGGGAAGAGCGAAAAGAGCATGTACCTGGTCGACACAACGTGAAGCATGTCGCCCTTGTCGACCCAGCCAAGGTTTTCCTTCCACCACTCCACATAAAGCTCGGCTTGATGAAAAGTTTTGTACGGGCAATGGATCTGAATGGGCGTGGGTTTTTATACCTCAAGGAAAAGTTTGGCAACACCTTGTCGGAGGCCAAGATCAAGGCTGGTGTCTTTGTTGGACCGCAAATCCGACAGATTATGAAGGACGAAACTTTTCCGACAACTCTAAACCCCAAAGAGCTGGCAGCGTGGAGGAGCTTCAAAGCTGTGACGGACAACTTCTTGGGGAACGAGCGCGCGGACAACTATGAAGAAATAGTGCAGCAGCTGCTGGAGTCCTTCAGGAAACTTGGCTCCAGGATGTCCCTGAAAATCCATTTCCTACACCAGCACCTGAACTTCTTCCCTGACAACTTGGGAGCAGTCTCGGACGAGCACGGCGAGCGATTCCACCAAGAGATTTCACTCATGGAGACGCGTTACCAAGGGCGGCACAACCCGAACATGATGGGCGATTTCTGCTGGTTCCTGCATCGTGAAACTGACACAGAGCAGCACAAACGCAAAGCCAAATGCCTAAAGCATTTTTAATTACATTCTAGTGGAGTTTTTCTGTAATTTCTATAATTTTGAAGCATTCATGATGAAATAAATGAATAAATGAATTTTTGTAAATTTCATTGAAATCCTGACTTCTAGGCAATGGGAATATTTCTGTTACTGAAAATCCTGACGTGATACAGCAAAACGGTTATGATTTTTGAAATCAGCGTACCCAAATTAGTCTAAATCACTTTACACATCTCCAGTAAAAAAATTTTGTTGTTCAGTGTTATCAGAGGAAAGACTCGAACCATTACATCACAGTCTGGTTGAATTATTGTATAGATTGGGGCCATCCATCGTGTGTGTGTGTGTGTGTGTACGTGTCAGTGTGTGTGTGTGTGTGTGTATGTGTCAGTGTGTGTGTGTGTGTGTATGTGTCAGTGTGTGTGTGCGTGTGTTAGTATGTGTGTGTGTGTGTGTGTGTGTGTGTATGTGTGTATGCGTGTCAGTGTGTGTGTATGTGTCAGTGTGTGTGTGTGTGTGTTTGTATGTGTGTGTGTCTGTGTCAGTGTGTGCATGTGTCAGTGTGTATGTGTGTGTGTGTGTATATGTGTGTGTGTGTGTGTGTGTGTGTGTGTACATGTCAGTGTGTGTATGCATGTCAGTGTGTGTGTGTGTGTGTGTGTGTGTGTGTATGTGTCTGTGTGTGTGTGTGTGTGTGTGTGTGTGTGTGTGTGTCAGTGTGTATGTGTGTGTATATATGTGTCAGTGTGTGTGTGTGTGTGTGTGTATGTGTCAGTGCGTGTGTGTGTGTGTGTATGTGTCTGTGTGTGTGTGTGTGTGTGTGTGTGTGTGTGTGTGTGTGTGTGTGTGTGTGTGTGTGTGTGTGTGTGTGTGTGTGTGTGTGTGTGTGTGTGTGTATCCCCCATAACTCCAAAACCATGAAACCAATCAGCCTGAAACTTTACATGCATACCAAGAAAACTCCAAGGAAGTGCAAGAGGGACAAGTCTGAAGATGATGATGGTTCACGAGCGGTATTTGACGATGTAGATTGTTTCAGAAGTAGGATGAGACAATGTGATAATTTTTGACCAAGTTTTAAAAATGATCAACATGATGTGGTACGAGTGACGGGTTATTAGCTGCAAAATGTTGACAACCCGGTTTCGTTCAACAACTTTCAAAATTTGACCTTTGCATAACCTTTAAAGGTCAAAAAACAATGTTGTGGACATTAAAATAAGGAAACAGGATACGTGCTATAGCTTATTGGAGTTAGTTCGTTGAAGAAGGTCGAAAACCCGGTTCGATTCCCACAACTTTGAAAATTTGACCTTGTGGCCTTTAAAGGTCAAAGGTCAAGGATTATGACCTTTGGTGCAAAACTTCCTCTGGAACATTCCAGGAACAATATAACGTCATATAGGCTATATGGCATTTCACACTCCTCGGATTACACTGAACAACAAATTTCAAAAAAAATTTTTTACTGGAGATGTGTAAAGTGATTAAGACTAATTTGGGTACGCTGATTTCAAAAATCATAACCGTTTTGCTGTATCACGTCAGGATTTTCAGGAACAGAAATATTCCCATTGCCTAGAAGTCAGGATTTCAATGAAATTTACATATGTCTTTAACATGTCTATTTCGTACAATTGTTGTTAACTTGTGTTATATTTCTTTCTTTCAGATAAAGATGAGTAGGCGTTCCTGTACCAATCATCCTGACAACTTCTGTTATGTCTGTGGTCGGTATACCAAAAAAGATCAACAGCGAAGTATATCTACAGCAGTGAAAATGAAGGCCGCCTACTTTCACTACTTCGGGTGTAAGATGGGGGACCAAGAACAGAGCTGGGCACCACACATCTGCTGCACAAGCTGTCACACAACCTTGACTCAGTGGTTGGTGGGCAAGCGCGCGAGCATGCCATTTGCGGTGCCCATCATATGGCGTGAGCCGCAGAATCATCATGATGATTGTTATTTCTGCTGCACAAGCATCGCCGGCTTCAACAAGAAGAATAAAGGTCACATCAAGTACGCTGACTGCGTCTCTGCTCGTAAACCTGTGCCTCATGATGACGAGAACCCCGTTCCAACACCTCCAGCTGATCAGAACATAGCTGTAAGCAGTGGTGAAGAGGATGGTGATGATGAACCTTTTGAACCCGACACTCAAGAATCACACCTTCTGAACCAGGGAGACTTAAAATGTTCTTGTAAGAGATCTCTCGCTGTCAAAGGCGAAGGCAGAGCTGCTTGGATCAAGGCTGCAGCAGTGGAATCTACTTGAACCTAACACCAAGATATCCTTGTTCAGAGCACGTCACAGAGACATGGCTGAGTTCTTTGAGATGGAAGACACGATGACATTCTGCAGTGACATCAACGGTCTGTTGAAAGAACTTGGGTGTGATCACGATCCTGCAGACTGGCGCCTCTTCATCGACTCGGGGAAGAACAGCTTGAAGGCTGTTTTTGCTCCCACAATGGCAACGAGAAACCATCAGTCCCACTGGCTCACGCGTTCGGCATGACAGAGACCTATGAGACTATGCGGCAGCTGTTTGATTCCATCAAGTACAATGACTTCAACTGGCACATCTGCGGAGACTTGAAAGTGGTGGCGCTGTTGTTAGGGCTGCAGTCAGGCTACACGAAATACATGTGCTTCCTTTGTCTCTGGGATAGCAGAGACGACAAGAATCACTGGACGAAGAAAGATTGGGAAGAAGCGAAAGAGCATGTACCTGGTCGACACAACGTGAAGCATGTCGCCCTTGTCGACCCAGCCAAGGTTTTCCTTCCACCACTCCCACATAAAGCTCGGCTTGATGAAAAGTTTTTTATGCGGGCAATGGATCTGAATGGGCGTGGGTTTTATACCCTCAAGGAAAAGTTTGGCAACACCTTGTCGGAGGCCAAGATCAAGGCTGGTGTCTTTGTTGGACCGCAAATCCGACAGATTATGAAGGACGAAACTTTTCCGACAACTCTAAACCCCAAAGAGCTGGAAGCGTGGAGGAGCTTCAAAGCTGTGACGGACAACTTCTTGGGGAACGAGCGCGCGGACAACTATGAAGAAATAGTGCAGCAGCTGCTGGAGTCCTTCAGGAAACTTGGCTCCAGGATGTCCCTGAAAATCCATTTCCTACACCAGCACCTGAACTTCTTCCCTGACAACTTGGGAGCAGTCTCGGACGAGCACGGCGAGCGATTCCACCAAGAGATTTCACTCATGGAGACTCGTTACCAAGGGCGGCACAACCCGAACATGATGGGCGATTTCTGCTGGTTCCTGCATCGTGAAACTGACACAGAGCAGCACAAATGCAAAGCCAAATGCCTAAAGCATTTTTAATTACATTCTAGTGGAGTTTTTCTGTAATTTCTATAATTTTGAAGCATTCATGATGAAATAAATGAATAAATGAATTTTTGTAAATTTCATTGAAATCCTGACTTCTAGGCAATGGGAATATTTCTGTTACTGAAAATCCTGACGTGATACAGCAAAACGGTTATGATTTTTGAAATCAGCGTACCCAAATTAGTCTAAATCACTTTACACATCTCCAGTAAAAAATTTTTGTTGTTCAGTGTTATCCATACTTTGATGAAATCAGCGTAAAAACAAACTTGAAGGGGGCGCCACGGGCAAGGTGTTCGAGATAGAGCAAAATGGTTTGAAGACTTTAAGTGGGGAATGACCTCAAGATTATGCATAAAAAATATTGTCATCCTCGCTCTCAAAGTTTGGGCGGTCGTATGATTTTTATGTCAAAATTCGCAATTTTCTAAGTTTTTGACCTTGTGACCATGACCTTGGGACGAAAATGAAAATCGGACAATGACAAGTTTTATATAATTCATTTTGCTATTCAAATACCAAAGAACCCATTGCATTCAGTCAATTCCCTCGGAGAAGATAGATTTTTAACCTGGCGACCCCCCAAAAATGGCTATTTTGGGGCGTGGCTCCGCCCACAATGGGTGTAGCCACGCCCTCATCCAGGAAAACACAACTGCACATTGATATCGAACACATAACCAAGTTTCATCAAGATCGGATAAAAGTCCACGGAGTTATGCTCTGGACAGACAGACACACAGACAGACAGACAGGCCGGTAGGCGGACATGGGTAGTTGATGAAGTCGAATTTAGTCGTTTTTCAGCCGTTACTAGCCAACAAAAGCGTCCATAGCAACGGTTCTTTCTCACACATAACTAGGACATACCATGAACCTACCATACCAGTTTCATGTATGACTGACTCATAGTCTTAGTCCATGGGCCCAGGCATATATCGGTACCATCGAGGAAACCAAACTTTAGGGCTGCTAAGTTATTGGTAGGGACTATATGATTATTTCAATATGTGATAACCGTTCCAGAAGAGCAGCTTAGTGTATGTATTTTGTATTTTTACCATTCCGAGATATTGACGTTTTGGGGGAAAATCAAAAAAAAACCAAAAAACCAAGGACCACTGGGAGGAAGTGGCAGAGCTGAAGTCCACACAGGAGGAAGCAGACACCCGAATGCAGCAGAGGCTGGGTACAAGGCTGTGGTGATCACTGCTGAAGATACAGATGTCCTTGTGCTGTGTCTTTCCTTCAATAAGGACATCCCATGCCCCGTGTATCAGAAGTGTGGTACGCAAACCCGCATACGGTTCCGAGACATTGACAAGCTTGCTAGTTCGATGGGAGACAGTGTCTGTGATGCCCTGGTTGGAATGCACGTGTTCTCCGGTTGTGATACAGTCAGTGCCTTTGCTAGCCGGGGAAAGATGGGTGCCTTGAAGCAAATGAAGTCAGATAAGACCGACCAAGAGGCCTTCAGTCAGCTCGGTCATTCATGGGAAGTATCCACCGAGCTCTTTCAGAAGCTGCAAGAGGTCACCTGCCATGTGTATGTGCCGTCTACCAACACCACGAAAGTCAATAAACTCCGACATCAAGTCTTCTGTGCCAGACGGGGAGAGATAGAGTCCAGTCAGCTTCCACCATGTGAAGACTGCCTCTTCATGGATGTCCTCTGTGCAAACTACCAGGCTGCTATTTGGAGGCGCTGTCTGCAATGCCAACCCTATGTTCCAAGTCCCAAGGGTTGTGGATGGACCACTGATGATGACGGGAAGCTGGCCATCGAGTGGATGCAGGGCTCTCCAGCACCGGATGCAGTGTTGCAACTGCTTTCCTGCAAGTGTGGACGGTCGTGCAAACTCCCAGACAACCGCACAGCGGGCAGTGCCTTGCCAATAGCCTGAAGTGCACTGACATGTGCAAGTTGCGAACCTGCAGCAACCAGCCTGCTGATGTTGAGGAAGAGGTTGTAGACCTCGAGGACTCTGATGCTGATAACAGTGATGAAGACTAGACTACTGATCCATGGTGTGAATGTTTTGGCACAATCACAACAACATTCATGGCTACAAATATGCACGAGTAAAACATAAAACATAAACATGCCACAGTAGCATGGTGAAATTGGGGTTATCTGTAAATTTCACATTTTGGACGCTTGTTGGAACTAGGGTAGGGGAAGGGCAATTCCTTTAACTGTGGTAAAAACTTGTAAAATGTTCATAAATGTTTTCCTCATACAACATGTGCATGTTGTAGGCTACTGCGGTTCAGTAACACTACCCAGGGAACTTGTATGACAATATTATAAATTAAAATGCACTGAAAATCACTAATCAGCAACATTTTGATAGGCCCTATTGTTCGCCCCTTTCTGCCATAAAACAAATTCTGCCTTCAGGAATGACAGAAAGGATTATTCGGATGATATAAATAAAGCATTTCAGACATGTATTTGTGGTTTGCAGTTCATTCTAGCCCCATGTGGAAACAGCAATTGCATCATTAGTGAATGTTTCTGAGTTTGCCTTTTCGCTTTCATTATGCGGAGGGTGGGTACATTCCAGAGATGATAACTACCAATAAGCTGCCAGTCTGCAATGGTTATCACATCAAAATATGATATATATATATATATATATATATATATATATATATATATATATATATATATATATATATATACATATATACATATATACATATATATATACATATATATATATATATATACATACATATATATATATATATATACATACATATATATATATATATATACATACATATATATATATATACATACATATATATATATATATACATACATACATATATATATATATATATATATATATATATATATATATATATATATATACATATATATATATATATATACATATATATATATATATATATATATATATATATATATATATATATATACATATATATATATATATACATATATATATATATATACATATATATATATATATACATATACATATATATATATATATATATATATATATATATATATATATATATATATATTATATATACACCAATTCAAAAATCACAACTTGGATTGGTTTCCTTAGATGGTGCCGACAAGTGGAATTTCTGGCCTGGGCTCATGGACTATCTCTGAGATAGAACGAACTTCATTTTTTTAATTTTTTTCGACCAGGGTTCATTCAAAGTCTATCTTCTCCAACAGTTTTCATGGGAGCGGGCTGAATTTTTTTGTCAAGGAGGCTGAATGTGTTGCCCACAAATGATCATCGTTGATTTTTGAATTTCCATATTTTTATTTTTTAAGATTTTTTTTGAAAATTTCAAAGGTCCGTTGTTAGGCAACGGATGGGTCCATAGCAATGGTTCTCATTTGCACACAACGAGGTCATGGAATGAACCTACCAACCAAGTTTCATCGAAATCGCCATTGTATTAATGGAGCACTGGACCGAACAGACATAATACAGACAAACAGAAATATCAACGGAAATACTGATAATAAGGGTAGAAAAAAAATATCAACATTTTTTGAGGTCAAAAGGTCAACATAGGGGAAAGATCAATAACGAAGGTGAGATTTCTAAAATCCTCATTTTTCATCCGATTGACTTGAAATTTGAAGAGGATATATATTTCAGGTCACAGAATTAAACCATCCAATTATTTGTGAGGTCAACATCGACCAAATGGTCAACAACTTGGGTGAGATTTCTAAAATCCTCTATTTTCATCTGATTGACTTGAAATTTGAAGAGAATTTGTATTTCACGTCACGGAATTTGACAAGCCAATTATTTTTGAAGTCAACATAGACTAAAAGGTCAACATAGGCCAAATGTCAACAACCTCGGTGAGATTTCTAAAATTGTCAATTTTCATCTGATTGACTTGAAATTTGAAGAGGGTAATACTTCAGGTCACTGAATTCAATGTGAAAATCATTTTGGAAGTCCACATTGGCCAAAAAGTTAACATAGGCCGAATTTGTAAAATTATCAATTTTAATCCGATTCACTTGAAATTTGAAGAGGAGTTGCATATTTGGTCATTGAATTCAACCATAAATTGTTTTTGAGGTCAAATATGTTTTATGGATTTTGCAAGTACCGTGCTCTGCATGACGTCTTCTTTGTGTTCGTGTTTGTTACTTGGAGAAAAAAAAAACTTGTTTTTGACAAATAGGTTGATCGCCTCCATTTGTGTGTTTGTTTGTGTATTTGTTATTTGGCCAAAAATTTTTTTTTCACAAGTAGGTTGATCGTCACCGTTTCTGTTTGTGTTTGTTACTTGGCAAAAAAATGAAGTCGGCTCGCCTCCAGCCCACACCGCTCAACCGATCGCTCTGAAATTTTCAGAGATTAATGTTACTGACGCTGCGACGGTCTTGCATTGAAGTTTTGTAAAATTTGGTCAAATCAAAAAGGTTTACTTAGGCCAACAGGCCAATTTAAGCCAAATTTTCTAAAATCCTCAAATTTAATCTGATTGACTTGAAATTTGAACAGAATTGGCATAGCAGGTCAGTGAATTAAACTACCTATTACGTTTGAGGTGATAATAGTCAAATGGTCAACAGGCCATAAGGTCAACCCAAAATAGGCCAAATTTTTTCATTGTTTCTAAAATTGTCAATTTTCATCCGATTGACTTGAAATTTGAAGCCCATTTGCACAGTAAGTCGCTTAATTTAAACACCTATTAATTTTGAGATCAACATAGGCCAAAAGGGGCCAAATTAGGGCAAATTTCCTAAAATCCTCAATTTTCATCCGATTGACTTGAAATTGAAAGACCATTTGCATATGATGTCGCTGAACTCAACAACCTCTTAATTTTGAGGTCATCATAGACCAAAAGGTCAACATAGGCCAAATTTCTTAAATCCTCAATTTTCATCCGATTGACTTGAAATTTGAAGAACATTTGCATATCAGGTCACCAAATTCAACCACTTATTAATTTTGAGGTAAACAAAGGCAAAAAGCTCAACATCAGCCAAATTTCTAAAATCCTCAATTTTAATCCAATGAACTTGAAATTTGAAGAGCATTTGCATATCAGGTCGCTGAATTCAACTTCTGATTAATTATAAGGTCAAAAAGTCAACAGGCCTAATTTCTAGAATGATAACTAGGGTCAAAAACTATATATATATATATATATATATATATATATATATATATATATATATATATATATATATATATATATATATATATATATAAAGTTGTGGACGACTTATGACAAAACAAGGTGGATGAGTTGAATAGGTGACAAGAACAAGCAAATTGGATTTTGGTTCGGATCCAGCCCATCAGTGGGATAAGAAAGGTGAACTGTTCCACCTGGCAGAAGTATGCGCTCTACCAAGTGCCATTCTACTTTGTGCTGTTTTGCCAAGTTGTTACTCTATGAGTGATTTTTCATTTGGCTGTTTATTTGACTGTGTGCATGATATCTCAAAAAGTTGTGGACGGATTCGGCCGAGACTTGGTGGATAGGTTGGGTGTGTGACAAGGACAAATTGATTAAATTTTGATGAAGATCCGAATCCGGATACTCGAATTTTAAAATTTTTAAAGTGACTCTTCACCATTGAGAGATTAGGACAAAAAAATAATATATAGCATGATGTATCAAAAATGTATTGGGTCCAATATGTTCTACTGGATCAGGCATTGCATGGCAGAGGTATGCGCTCCACAAAGTGTCTTTCGAGTTACTTTTGTATTGAGAAGCAGCTTTGGACTAATTCCACGATTATTTATCTTTACATGGATATGTTCCTTTACATAGATTTTGCCCAAGGTGGAATACCCCTTTGGGGGTGGAAATGAAGTTACTACAACCTCCATCGCGTGACCCTTATTCCTCCTGTCAAGTGTGATTGAGATTGGATAAGTAACGACTGAATGTATCCCGGTAAAAAAAACCAGACAAATAGACAGACACCAAATTAAGTATTTTTATATAATAGTGTTTGTATAGCTCAGATAGTTCCAATTGCACTGGGCCATGGGCTGACACTAGAGGCCTAAGGCCTATACACCTTCACAAAATGGCAGTATTTTTTTTTCAGGTTACTATTGTAGGTGGAGTCAGACCAGCTTTCCAACCAATGGGGCTAAAGCAATCCATCCATACATCCTGTACATACATACATACGTACATACAAAATGTGCCGGATGTTGCCTCTGAATAACTCTGAGAGGATGGGGTGCCTCTGACTGACCATGATCGCCAGTCAACCCAGAACTTTTCATGGGATGTCACGCCCAGAGTTGTGTTACCATATGCAAAGGTCCGAGTGCAAGGAGGTACCGTGCCGGCAGTTACACAACAGACCTTATTCAGTGGGCTGAGCAGAACCAATGTTGCATAACCGCATCTGAGATCAAACTTGGATAACAAATTTGCACTGGCCAAACACCACCTCAGCAGTCTTATGCCTCAATCAGAACAGACAAAAATAAGTCAGGACAGTTTTTGAGGAAATGGCTTTTTGTGGCAGTAATCAAAATACAAGTATTTACAAGGAGAGAACAATCAAGTGACATACATGTACAA
>NC_140962.1:92766730-92779230 GCF_056783735.1 Eptatretus burgeri | reverse complement strand
ATTCGCACCCCACTCCTAGCCCCCAACCCCCAATATTTCCCCTGAAGCTGTTCGTAATCTGAGCAAGAGGAAGATATCTCACAGATACGAGATATCAATTAAGCCCTGGTGGCATGCAAATGATGGGTCGCAATTAACGCCCTGATAATCTCATCAGACAAACACCTCCGCTTTGCGGCTCACAAAAGCCTTCTCCTTTCTAAACGCGTCCATATCTGAACCCAAGCAACCATGAACGGGACTATTCTTCAAAGACAGTGAGAAGTTTGTAATGGTACCAGGGTGGAGGCGTTTAATTAACTACCGCAATGGTCTTTTTGCATTCTGGCTCCGCTTCTCCCACCCCCACCCCGCCTCCTCTCCACCGCTTCCACCACACACTCCTCCTCACATCCCCACCAACCCAGATTGTTTTATAGAAATCGTGGTCTAGTTGTTCGAGTCTCAATTTGCTTCGGTTGTAGCCTATATCTTGTGAGGTGCACTCCTTTATTCTTCGCATGAGAGTTTTTATTTATTTATTGGAGACCGTGTGCTCGGCGTTGCCAGGTGTTGTTCTATTCATGTTGGAATGTTGAAATCAAATTTTTAGGTTTTTTTCAAGTTTTTTTTTTGGGGGGGGGGGGTGGGAGGGAAACACTTTCCTTCACCCACAAAGGGATGGGGTAGGGATTATTTAATATTACCTTTCACATAGCTACAAATACTAAATAAGGCACTATAGAATTATGAAAAAAAACAAAAACCCAAAATTCCAACTTTTTTCAATGAATTCTTTTGCCTATCACACTTCCCGGGACTCACTGATGAACCTCTGAAGGTTTGACGAAGATCCGTTTGGCCATCTCTGAGAAAAATGGCGATATAGACAGACAGACACACAAATGGCTCTTTTGCAGTGTAGATGGTCTTGGAGTCTCGGGCAATGACGGATTAAGGGGGGGTGGGTGTTCATCACCCAGGGTCCAAGCGAAGAGGGCATGTGAGTGGGCGTGTGAGTGGGAAATACATTGGTGCCCAAACTATCATCAGGAGGCAATGCCCATATGGCCCATTTATACCATGTGAAGCCCACTCCCTCAACCTCGGCAGGAAAAGTGCCACCGAATACGACCTGGTGGTCCTCATATTCTTCAAAATTGTACATAAGTTGTATACATGTCTCTCTGCAGCAAGGTATTACGACTGAAGACTGCTTCGTGAAAAACTGAAGCCTTTGGGGCTGTCTGTTGTCAAGCAGCTTTCAGGTACTCAACGGTCAACAAGGTATGCAGCAGTGACAACCCTTCTCAAAGGTTACACTCCCACATGCGAAGTGTTGGAATACCTGGCAACTGATGTGGAACAGTAAATTTTGTGCCGGAATGAATCCCAGCCAATCCTTGACAAAGTGGGCGAACTGGATTTAGCAATATTTTGTCACAACCCGTCCAAAACCTTTTGAAATATCGTGCTACATATCATTTTTGGCCGTATCCCTCAATGATGAAGAATCAAATTTTAAAAAATCACATAAAAATCACATGATGAAGAGCACATACCTCCACCAGGCTGAACGGTTTACGTTTTGTATGCCGCTGATAGGGCAGATCTGAATCCGGACCTCAACCAAAATCGAATAAGTTTGTTCTTGTCACCTACCCAACACATCCACCAAGTTTTGTCATAACTCGTCCACAACATTGTGAGATATCATGTTGTATCCATAGTTTTTGGCCACATCTCTCAATGTTGAAGAATCACTTAAAAATTATAGTCTCCAGATTCAGATCTTCACCAAAATCTAATCAATTCGTCCTTGACACACACCCACCCTGTCCACCACATTTCATCCGACTCCATGTTTTTGAAATATCCCGCTCACAGACAAACAAACAGACAGACAGACAAACAGGGGTGAATACACAACCTTCGTCCACCTTCGGTGGTGGAGCTAACAATTAGGATATAATCGTGCAATGGTTTGATCTAATGAAGAGCTATCTATTCAACTGCATGGAAATATGGCAGATTATTTGCCCCTTTCCTCCCTCGAATGCTTTATCGTCTATACTCCAGACATGCTCTTCCGTCTTACTTCTCCTCGTTCCTCCCACATCTTTCTTCTACCGCTCTCCTTCCTTCTCTTCTTTTGCTCCATTTAAATTCAGTCATTTTATCCCACCCCGACTCCATCTCCCACCTTGTGGGTACAAAATAAATATGTGGACCTGTGGATGAATCCTATTTCAGATAACTTAGCCAGCCGGCTTTTGGGTTTGAGATGTGCCAAGTCTGCTCGGTTAGATTTCTTTTTCTAAATGTCAAGTGCATTGTTGTTTTCACCAATCGAATGCAGCAAATGTGTGGCAAAGGTTGAAAAAGGGGCATTGCAACATGGGTTACATGAATCCTTTCGTTTTATTTGTTTTGACATTAGAGATGCGGATTCATTTTGCCACAGTGGTGAATCAAGGCGTGAGACTCTGAAGAGGACAATTGGTTCTTCTGACGTTGTCCTTGAAAGCCGACGTGGCTATATCGAAAGAGTCGGATAGGTCACATTGGTGTGGAATGATGTATTTCTCCATAAGATCGAGGCTCAGCGAAGAGCGAGGTGACAGAGGGTATGCACTGACAGTAAGAGCAGCTGTGCAACTATCAGACACGATAAGCATAGGAATGGACACAGTCGAAAATACAGAATGGACTCATTCAATGTACATAGTCTAAAACTAAGTAAAGCAGGTGCGTATCAGATAAACATCATTATTGGACCAAGTAAGCAATCCTAGAGGACTGTCAACTCACTGTGCACACAATCCTTTTTTAAACATTATTTTTTATGATCTGAAGCTCGTAGTGAAGTTGTCTCACACACGCATGCACGCACACACGACGCATGAACACAAGATTGTTAAAGGAGCCAAAATGCAGCCACTGAGCTTGGTGGAAGTTCCGTCACTTCCTGGGGCACTCTGGGTACTAGCGACGTCACAACAATGGCACTGCATTTCTCACCATACTCAGTGGGGCATTTCCTAAGGACGGATTTCCTCCTCCCCTGGAGCCAACCTATGGGGATTGTCTTATCATTTTAAATGCTGCATGTCAAGCAAAGTAGCAGCATGTACAATTTTAAAGTCTTCGCTATCTCTCGGTTGGGGTTTGAACCGCTGACCTCACACACTCGGAGCGGGTGCTCTAACCATGACAGATTACACCACCGAGTCTGACACGAAGGTCACATTGCACATCATTCTGAGTAAACGTGTATTTACAAATGTATCTGTCAGAGAGGAGGTTTTATTCCATGTTAAGTAATCATGAATGTAATGTTTTGTGTTCGGGAATTTATAAAATAAATGTCTTTAGTCATCTAGGAACATAAGGGTCTTGCCATTGAAATGGTTAATATCCTGGCCTAACTTTACACACAGTCCTTGTCATTCACTGTCGTTTGGAGGTGCAGCACTTTAGAAGTTGGAAGCCATCTGCAGACGTGAGCTTCCACCGAAATCGATACTGTAGTGCAGCCATCATGGGTTGTTACCAAGGCTTTTGCGGATTGTTGTGATGTATCAATTATCTCTGGGCAGGGTACAGACTCTAGATCACTGGGAGAAAGATTAATGGATGGCTGAGAAAATAGCTTCACGCAACCCTCTCTCAGGCTCGTATGGTAAAAATCAGCAGGGTTTTCTCCTGTTGCGGATATCATCGGAGGAATTGCATGCTGCCAACACGAGACTTGATTGCGTAATACAGAACTCCGATGCTTTCAGTGTGAAGGAGGTAGATAAAAGGGGGTGTAAGAAGTTTTGAATGCTCGGCAGACTTTGAAGTTGTTCTTTTAGAAGGAGGAATGACTTGATGCAAAGTGAAAATATTATATATGAACAGAAAAGTGGATATTTCTTTTTCTTAACACAAGTTTTTGAATTTCTTCACGTCTTTGATGCTAGACCTCTGACACTACTACATTACAGTAATACCTTGCGAGCAGAAGCCCGTGGTAAAATACCATGATATAAAAAGTAAAAATGAAAGAAAAGGAAGCCTTTTTTTCTTGCACTGATTGACAGAGTTGAAAAAAATTGGAGGTTATATGTATTTCTTAACAGTAAAGAAAACAAAAATTTTCAGGAGCCATTTTTAGCCGGTACACCGCTCGGGTCCCATTTTTTTTATGTCTGAACAAATTATAATTTTCCCGTAGGTTTGGATTAATTTGAAGGACCTTTTACTGAATAGTTTTTTTTCTCCACAAGGAGCATTTTCATGTTTTAGTATGAGACAGACAGGCAGACAGCAATATATATATATATATATATATATATATATATATATATATATATATATATATATATATATATATATATATATATATATATATATATATATATATATATATATATATATATACACACACACACACACACAAAAATAGCAGGTAACTGCGGAACATTCGCACAATGTAAAATATGACTTCAAGACCTCAACCCCTCTCATAAACCCCAAGTCATCAATTCTCCCGACCAAACCTCGAGTTCTCAACCTCTCCCCCCCCATCCTGAAAGCTTTAATCTCCTACCCACTCCAGGCCTTCACACACCATCCCCACGACAACTCCTCAACCACTCAGTGTCAACCTCCCCCTCACAACTCTGTCCCATCTAGACTTTCCTCCCCACCTTCCGAACCCTAACTCCCTGTCCTCCTCATAAAAAATAAAAAAAAACTCATAAAAAACAAAAGGGAGTTCTTCCATGGATCATTACATATTCAGTATCGCGTCCCCACAATCACCAAGTTTGAAGTTGTCTTCCTTGGAACCTCCTTATCATTGCTAATCAATAAACGGCTATCTCAGTATTCTGGTGTATTTTGCATCACTGACAATCTCTCTAATTGCGTTTTTACCACATTTATAAAAGTAAGTAAATGAAATCAAACCCGCTTTCGATTCCTACCAACCCGTGTGCTTATTTACATCACGTAACATGACCATGCACATGTGAAATACAGCTTGTTGATAAAATCCTGGATTTGCACTCAATTCAACCTTGAAAACTCGGATGAAAATCAAAAGTTATTTTTTTTTTTTAATATAAGAGTTCAAATATTAATCGTGACTATTTTCTTTCCTCTGAATTGTAAAAACATACCTTTCGTGAAAGACGATGCGTTGTTCCTTTTTTAAATGATCTCAGCAGTCTTCATTGAAGAGGATGTGCTCCGAGATGCATCGCCCCCTACAGGAACACAATAAAATAACACTTTCGTTCATTTCAGCACCACAGAGATTGGAACCCAGATTCGAGGAGAAAGTTCAATGTTGACACGCACTTTTTGATTCAAGAAAAAAAAAAACGTACAGTGATGGTGATGAATCTTCCCTGATTTTTAAAGATGCTTCCGTGCTATACGTGCAGACTTGACCCATCGATGTGGTTGCACCTTGATGTCATCTGCATATAAATATTTGGGACAGGTATGCAGTCATTTCAGGACATGTGCTTTTACGTCTTCATCATTCGTAAACATAGCCACCCAGAAGTTTTTGGAGTGGTCCAAAGAGATGAAATTACAAGGTGATAACTCTGCACCGTATGGGGGATGATTTAAAAATTCTACACCCATTGCTGCGAGACTGGTAGTGATCACTTTTTTGATATAAGGGCAAGCATTATCATCCCTCCTGAAACACCATACCTGGCGTTGTCTGTTTCACTTGTCTCACTTCAACGTACGTCACAGGAGTACTGTGCACTGATTAATTTCCAACATTCAAGAAATTAATTAACATTTTTCGAATAATGTACTATACTCTGTTGCAGACTGTTGGTACTACTGAAGCACATTCTAGGCAAGGATTATACTGAGTAGTTTTCTATTGCTTTCCCAGCAGAAGTTACGGCAGGAATTTGGAATTTGGCCATGGTGTCGGCGATAGCTCACCTACACTTCGCAAAGGCTATTGTTGGATACTTAACGTCCATAAACTAATGCCGGCAGACAGGAATCCCATTTTACATCCATCCGAGGAACAGACACACATTGATGAATTGCCCTGCCTGTGAAACACCAGGATGACAGTTTATAGCTGGGTCGGGATTTGAACGCAGACTGGATAGCTTAGAGGCGAGTGCGCCATCCATTCAGCCCATAATCAACATTACTTAAACCATCAAGGTCCCAAAAGTTTCACATGACTGGTATTGATTCAACATAACTACATTTCTGGAAATTGCACATGACTATTTCTAGAAACGCAACATAACTATGATCATAAGTTCGGCTCGAAGATGATTTCTTTTTTGGTGGTTACTACCAAGAACCCCATACTGGTTCACTTAGGCTCTGCTATGAAGTGATGTACCCAGGACTCATCACATGTCAAAATCCTTTTCAAGAAAAACCCTCCCTCCCTCTGGTAGTGTTCCAAGGTTTCAATTGCAATGACCACATGAGATGCTTTTTGATCAACCGATGGTACTAACCTTGCACTGTATCTTAATAAATTTCAGGTGAGAATGAATGATTGTTTCCACACTTCAAACAATTACATTCGATCCTTCAGCAATTTCATGTACACTAATCCAGAAATTCTCCAAAAATCAACATGTTTAATGTTTGTTTGAGTGACAACAGTTGGTTACGTAAGAGACTGTTCAATATTGCTCATCAATTCACATCCATTTCAAAAATAAATGTCATCATCTAAACAAACAAACAAACAACACAAATACATACATCATCCACTTGTAAAGATGGTCCTCTGCGAATATCACCTGATTCGGTGGTTTCCTTAAAAATAAATTTAATGGTACACCTATAATGCAGGAGCTAACAGAGATTTGTACTACATCTCGAATACAAAAGGTTTGAGAGCTAAAGCCATTAGATGGTGGGATGGGGACCTCCGAATGGGCATTCTTAAGTTTTCCAATTGGTGCATTACGTAGAGGGCACTGCTTAAACTAGCTGCCAAAATCCATTGAAATTATATTTTGAGTACATGAATCAAACTGGTGCCACGAGTTTAATTTTGGCACTGTGATTACCAGGTATGTAATTCTTAAGTGACAGATTTGGTGCAAAATACATTTAGGAACAGCCTAAAGGGGGCACCACTGTCACGTTTAAATTACATTTTGAGTACATTATTGAAACTTTGTATGAATAATCTTTAGACAATCCTGATGAAGGATCAGTAATTCTTAAGTGACGCTTTTGGTGCAAAACCAATTTAAGAACGGCCTAAAGAGGGCACTATTTTTATCACATTTAAAACACATCTCAAGTACATCAATGAAACGTTGTAAAAATATTCCTTTGACCTTCCTAATGCAGGATCATTAGTTCTTAAGCAACCGCTTTGGTGCAAAACCCATTTAAGAAGGGTTCAAATATCAATTATGGTCAAATTCCTGTGAAGGAGGAAGTAAGATTGGTGTACTCAGGAACCAACATTTGCTACAGGTATCAAACTATTACATAACTGCATGGAAGATGACGAATCACTTGTGGGCCTACATGACGTCATATATACTGCCGGCTTAGCATGCAAGGATGGGTTCATGCAGCGTGTTGGTGATACATGTAGATCAGCTGTGCAGCATCGTTGGTTCTGTGATTCCCATTTCATCATTATGAATGTAGTAGTTACAGATATTTTACAACTGAGAGGCGAGTTTTATCTCGAGTTAGAGTAGTTCAGATAACATATATTAGGACCCTAAGCCAATAACTTATTGTGGCTTGTGGTTAAATCGACGAATTGTCCACGAGGAGGGGTTTAGTATATCCCATAATTCAGCCTACAATTCATGGATCCCTGGCCCATTCTTGACTGCATCGCCACGCACTGAGGTAACATTTGTTGAAGGTGACTGTTTTCGCTTTCTTTATTATTATATTCACGAATAATAATGTAAATCTTTTCTACCAGTAAAACAAGAAATGGTGTCAGCGAACAGCACTACTTATTACTCTCCACCACAGAGCTGTAGATGTGTCTCATCCCATTATCTATAATTTTAGAATTAACACCAGTATTGATAAACTCTGGTAATACTGGTATTGTGTCGTTTGTAATCCCTACTTTTTTTATTTTATAACATGTTTTTGAAGCGCATTTTTGCTAGTTATAGCTTATGAAATCCATTTCATTTCAGGTCATAGGCCAGTGAAACAGATATGGAATCATCTGATCCTTCCAACAATGATGTTCCTGCATCCAGGTGTTGTATTCTCCACATTGCCGGAAAGCCCTCAGCGAAGACCCCACGTTGTGTTGTTTTTCCATTCGTTAAGAAGAACTGGAGTACTGTGCAGGCTGCAGCTGAGAAAAGGCGTGCAAAACCCCAATTTCTGAAATCAGTGTACGATGACTTGGTTGTCAGCTTGCCTCAGAACCCGGATGAGAATGATGGGTATCATGTGGCCTGCGACCAGAAATTCACAGCCATTACATCAACAACCTCAGCTCCTGGAGATAGACCATCTGACCTTAGTGAGAGGAGTTTGCCTCATTTGCGTTCAAACGCAAGGGCAGATGACGAAGCTGAACCCTCGTCATCTGGAATACTTCCTGCAACTTGCCTTTTCTGCAATTCAAAGAGGAAGAAGAAAAAAGGTGGAGCTATCGAACTGTTAGGTTCGTGTGAGACATTAGAGGCTGGACATAAAATTCAAGAGGCCGCTGAGCAACTTCAGATGAAGCTATCCTTTCCAAGGTCGTTGGTGTAGACCTGGTTGCAAAAGAAGCAAAGTATCATCACTCATGCAAGAGTGCATTCTTACTTGCAGCCAGTAGAAATTCTAATACTAATGACATTCCACAGAAAAAGACAGTTGCAATTAGACATATCCATGAATGTGTTGAAAAGTCTGTAATTGTTGACAAACGTGCAGAACTGTTGACATCTGTTTGTCAACGTTATTTGGACTTTTGTTCATCTGCTGATGAGTCCCCTATGCATAAACAAAGTCTCATGTGAAACCTTAGAAATAAATTTGGGTCCAAACTCAAGATGCAGAGTCCAGCAGGTAAGAAATTGGGCAGCATTCTGTACAACGCAGAAATCGCTGATGATTCCGTACGAGTGGCTTATGACTACGCAGAGTCTGAAGAACGACTCCTCAACCAAGCAGCACTTATTTTGCGAAAGCAGCTGTTAAATGCTCCCCATAAAGACGTACCAGAAAATCCAACAATCGATGATGTCAGAGACGGTGACACAATTGTACTCCAACCCATGATGAACTTCTTCAAAGTTCTGTACACAGGCAACATATCTGACCAATGTGCAAAGCAGATAAAACGTCGAATTGTTTCAATAATTCAGGATGCATTGTTTGTTGTTCAAAGAGGCCGTGCAAAACCAGCAAAACATGTCACTCTGGGTATGGCTATCAGATCTATCACTGGTAGCAAGAAACTTGTTCAAGTTCTGAATAGGTTTGGTCATTGTCTTAACTATTCTTGCTTGGAAGAACTCGAAACAGCTACCGCTGAAGCGATCCAAGAGAGAAAAGAAGCTTGCCCTGAGAACACTTTGCCAGGACTTCCGATGGGACTCGCGTTTGACAATTTTGATGAAATGACCCAAACGTTTTGTTCTTGAAATATAAGTAATTGATAGAAAAGTTAAAATTGATAGTTTATTTGTTCTTCTATTCTATCAGATTCAAATTTCAATGCATTCTATATGTTTTAAATCTTTCATGTCTTAAAAGCATAGATGGTCTTATGATGTTAACAGAGAATATAAATCGGATTTTAACCATAATTTATCAGAACTTTCCTTAATTCAGAATGCAATGAAAAGCTTTATGTCTGATTGATTTTGCATATGTCACTGGTTGAGTTGTGAATACATGTATCGGATATGACTAACTGACTGATTGATTAGATTTCAATGCCCTACTTAAGCCCTTGTCACACCTTAACGATTTAGCCAGCGTACGGGAATCGATCAAAATGTATGTAAAACGCTGACGTACGCTGAACTATTGATGTTTTTTTTTCAGTTTTGGGCGTATATTAACGAGTTGGACGTATGCATAACGTATTAGTAACGTACACATAACGTTTCGATAACTTATAGATAACTTATACCAACGAATGCTTAGCGTGTTGTTGGCGTTCACAACTTATGCCCAACGATAGTCTAACTTATGCATAGCGCGGCAGAGTATCGGCAGAAAATTAGTTACTTCCCTTGGCAGCGAACAGGTTAATAATATTTTGTATTTATCTATATTCTCTTTATGTTATAAGTGTGGTCATTACCTTTGATCATAAATAAAAACAAAACTGCTGTTAATTTTTATATAGAAAGTTATACATATATATATATATATATATATATATATATATATATATATATATATATATATATATATATATATATATATGTATATATATATATACATATATATATACATATATATATATGTATATATATATATACATATATATATATATATATATATATACATATATATATATATATATATATATATATATATATATATATATATATATATATATATATATATATATATATATATACATATATATATATATATATATATATATATATATATATATATATATATATATGTTGTTGTGGATTTCCGCCACTCCGGCGTGCGGGTGACCGCTTTAAGCTAATTGCGGCCGCGTGCCCACCGACCGTGACCGTGGCAATCCAGTCGCAGCTTTCGGATCAACGCCAAAATCCAGCTATGGGTGTGTTTTTAACCACACCACAACCTTGTCAATGCTCTGCCGATCACCGAATGCTACAGGGTCGATCGCCGATTTGTCGATTTACCTAATTATTCGCGTGGACAGACTACCGAGAGGTTGTACCTCAACGGGACCTGCTCAGAAACGAGCCGCTTTAAGCAGCTCTTTCCGTCTGCGATTGCCAAGCGGTTTATTATTGCCAAGCCCCGTTGGACCCGATTATCTTATCGGCTATTAATAACCAGCTGTTCTTTCCGAATGCAATTATGGCAGTTCAATGGAGGAAGGGACGCAACGAGCAGGTGAATATTCAAACAATGCGGACATTTATTTGTACATGCACATATGCAAGCAAGGCAATGAATGGGGGTAAGGGACAAGACACATGCAATAAGACCTACAGCCATTGTCTATTATAATTTAGTTGCACTGATAACAATTCTCTACTTAAGGGACAAGGCGCCACAGACTTCCATGCAAAAACCCCAGAAAAGAAAAGGGAGAACTGGGCCCATAGGCCTTTAATGTTCCTCGGAGCTTGGAAGACCGGAGGAGCTCCGCGAGGCTGTGCAGGTTACCTTGTCGCCCTGGAGACGACTCGATGGTTCTTTCGGTAGGGGACCCTCCATATGTTTCGTCATCAACACGGCAGTTGGTGTAACGGCGGCCTGGTTGGTCCAGGCCTTGCCGTGCGGCCTGGTCGATCGGGCCTGGACGACAATGCCTCAGAGGAGCGAACGGGCCTTGGTCTTTTGGAGTTAATGCTCTTTTAAGAGCCTGCTCACTCCTCAGCGTCGCTCGGACCGTCCCGGTGCCTGATCACTTCGGACCGTTATGTCGCTGGCTGGCGACTTCTCTCCGGCTGGCGTCTTCACTGCCACCTCCACTGACCAACAACTCTGCACTGCACTGCAGACTCGACCCGACTCCAGGCTCCAAACTCCACCGGACTCCAACGATCGACAGCTCTGCACCCTGTGACGGCCCAGCCCAACTCCGATCTCCAGAGCTCCACTCCGAACTGCAGACTCAACTCCGAATTCCGTACTCAACTCCTCAACTGGTTTCTCGGCGTTTCATCGGGTTCAGGGGTGGTGTTTGGTCTTTTAGCTTCGACCCTTCACCCCCGACTGGCTCCGCCCCTTTTGTCATTCTGATCCGATCTTGCCATCAAACGCGGACGTGGTAGGAATCACCGGCTTTCGCTCCAACGAGGAAGCCGTCGTGTTTGTCGGCGGAGATGTTGTTCGTTTGTGGCTGCCGTTGCTGGCGAAAAGATGGCGGCGCCGTGGAGATGATGGTGAGGAGAGGTTGTTCGTTTGTTGAAATGGTTGTGGTTGGTGAAAAGATGGCGTTGTTTGTGGAGATGATGGTGAGGAGATGTTGTTCGTTTGTTGAAATGGTTGTTGTTGGTGAAAAGATGGCGTTGTTTGTGGAGATGATGGTGAGGAGATGTTGTTCGTTTGTTGAAATGTTTGTTGTTGGTGAAACGATGGTGTTGCTTGTGGAGATGATGGTGAGGAGATGTTGTTCGTTTGTTGAAATGGTTGTTGTTGGTGAAAAGATGGCATTGTTTGTGGAGATGATGGTGAGGAGATGTTGTTCGTTTGTTGAAATGTTTGTTGTTGGTGAAAAGATGGTGTTGCTTGTGGAGATGATGGTGAGAAGATGTTGTTCGTTTGTTGAAATGGTTGTTGTTGGTGAAAAGATGGCGTTGTTTGTGGAGATGATGGAGAGGAGATGTTGTTCGTTTTAAAAT
>NC_140962.1:92736730-92759230 GCF_056783735.1 Eptatretus burgeri | reverse complement strand
TTGTGCGTGAGTAAAGTCACTATAGCAGAATTTGTGCCATTGAATCTTTTCGACGTGCTCCGGTACAGAATATTTTCTGATTCTTGAGAATGAGTCAACATATTTAGCGTCATTATATTTCTCTCTTTCTTTGCAACATTCAGCTACAGTTTTCACACCAACGATTGTAGTCTTTCGAAGTGGCATTGACTTGCTAGTTTTTGAACTGTCCTGGCAAATAAAGCATTTATTCCAGTCTACATGCTCTTCTTCTTCTCGATCCCTTGAACCCCCTGTGAGAAATCTTGCGGCTTTCATTTTTCAGTTAGTCATGGGTAACAGAAAAACACACAGTTATGTAGTTTAGGTTCATTTTATAGCAAAGTTGTAAAATTCATTGATTGTGGTTTGTATAATCAGACATTCTAATTCGAGCCTGAACATTTCTTTAAAAATAATATAGTGAAAAACAAGTCATATTATTTTTAGAAAATGGATGGAGCAATGTTTTTTTCTATACTCCCATCAGCTCAGGCATGCTCAAAAACATGGAAATCGACCCTAATTTTGTAATTTCATGTCAATTTGCGGCTGAAATATGACGAAAAGTGTATTTAATGGCGACCATTTTGTAAACTGTCATGGCGGCCATACTATCCATATCCAGAGTTGGCAACAAGTTGATTCACGTTTCTGTGTGTCTGGACAGTCAATTTACACCTGTTGCACTATTCTAACACGGAATCAGCAGGGTCGTACACTATTCTGCATTGGGCCTCCTGACTATATATATATATATATATATATATATATATATATATATATATATATATATATATATATATATATATATATATATATATATATATATATATATATATATATATATATATATATATATATATATATATATACACACACACACACACATACATAAGGAAGGGAATCACTGACTCCCTTTGAGTCCATATAAATATATATGTTTATTCATACACTTTGAAAAAGGTATAATAATATAATGTACATTCAATAATATAATGTACATTCAATAACAACGTATTGCAAAGTAACAAGAAAAAATTTTTTATATACCAATTCCCCTAAACGCTGTCAATACGCGATTATACGGTAGTTGTAAGTAAGAAACACATTCAGTAAGTTCTGTGGTCGTCCAGAAGACGTCAAATACGTCTACATACGTCAATATGCGTTTAAGATACGTTACACATAGGTTCAAAGCACGTTACTCATACGTTAGAAATAAGTTTCGGGTACGCTAGACATTACCTCGACGTATTTCGACTTATGAGTAACTTACAAGTAACGTGTGTTGACGTGTGTCAACGATCGCATAACGTGCCTACAACTTCTGGCCAGCGTAGCAGAACGTGTGAGTCATACGCTGGCATACGTCGACAAATTTTGTGTATGCACAAAATTTGTCGATGAGCTCGGCGTACTACGATGTATGCAAGCGTGCTTCAGTGTGCTCTTAACGTATACAAAACTTACCCATAACGTATTCGATGTGTGCCAGCGTATTCGCCAAATTTTTCATACGTCATACGCTGGCTAAAACGTCAAGGTGTGACAGCGACTTTCGCAGTATTTCAGGCAACGTATTCAAAATAATCCAGTAATAGTCACAACCATGAAAGTGACAATGTTCTGCGATATTGGAAAACCAATATTCCTCTAAACTAAATGCTCAGACATGTGGTAACTCTAGCATGCTGCCCCAGAGCCAGAGGGATACTCGGTAAGAAATGAACTTTGTTTCCCCTGCTTTGTATTGATTTTAATATCACCTTCTTAAATGGATTTTGCACCAAAATAATTACTTAAGAACTAGTGATCCTTTCATTATGAAGGTCAAAAAAATATTTCCATAACGTTTTGTTCATGTACTTGAGATGTGTTTTAAATGTGCTAAAAATAGTGCCCTCTTTCGGCCGTTCTTAAATGGGTTTTCCACCAAAATCTTCACTTAAGAATTACTGATCCTTCATCAAGATGTTGTAACGATTATTTCTTCAAAGTTTCAATAATGTACTCAAAATATTATTTAAACGTGACAGTGCCCCCCCCCCCTTTAAGCCGTATTTAAATGTGTTTTGCACCAAATTCGTCACTTAAGAGTTACATATCGGTAATCACAGTGCCAAAATTAAACTATTGCCACCAGTTTGATTCATGTACTCAAAATGTAATTTTAACGGATTTTGGCGGCTACTTTAAGCAGCACCCGCTACATAATGCACCAATTGGAAAACTTAAGAATGCCCATTCGGAGGTCCCCACCCCACCATCTAATGACTTTATCTCTCAAACCTTTTGTACTCAAGATGTCGTACAAATCTCTGTTAGCTCCCAGACTACTATGTTGCAGAGCACACCTGACTCTGTTGGGTAACATATTGGTTTTATCCACAATGCTTTTATCAGCATTCATATCACTTCCCGTCTACTTCACTCATGGGAGACTATATAATCGCACAAATCTTCAACATTGAACTATTATTTTTACCTTTTGTACATTAAAAGAAAGTCCATCTCAATCTTGAATCACCCTTGTTTACTTCTACAATGAGCACGTTGCCAAATAAGATGTAATATCTCAGTGAAGCATTTTATTGAATGGAGTACAGTGTCTTGTATCATTTGATCTTTCTCTCCCACATACAATTGTTCATGAGCATTGCAAACTCACCAATCTTGGGCTCCATTTGAAACATAAAACAAGAGGAGCAACAAAAAGCCTGATGCTGGCATCACGTAGCATCATCATTCCAAAAAACCTGGTGCTGGCATCACGTAGCAGCATCATTCCAAAAAACCTGGTGCTGGCATCACGTAGCATCATCATTCCAAAAAACTTTGTGCTGGCAAAATGTAGCATCATCATTCCAAAAAAAAACTGGTGCTGGCATCAGGTAGCATCATCATTCCAAAAAGCCTGGTGTTTGCATGAGGGGGCATCATCATTCCAAAAAGCCTGGAGTTGGCTTAATGGTTAAGGTGGCTGCCTTAAAATCCTCGGCTCTTGAGCTTGAGCCCTGTTGTGCCGTTAAATAACACCAGGTGGGTTGACTCAGTCTATCATTCTTCCAAGGTCGGCAAAATGAGTACCAGCTTACTGGTAATGGGCACTGCATCAGCAGTACAACCATGCTCCCCGCATTGATGAAACCAGCAGCCACAGGCTGCATACGAAATAATAATCACCATTTCGAAGGCAGGATATTAAATAAGAAAAAAAAACTTTTCGAGTAAGTGAAACGCACATGCCCATGTTGGTATCCTTAGACCGTTTTGGGCAGCACCCTCTTTGAGACATTATAACCCATCATCTGTCGTATGTGACTAAAGAGCAGCTTCGAGCCTTTCTTCGCGTGTTGAATGGACCAAAATATCCATTTTTAAGCCCAAATTATCCACTCAATGCTCAGAAAAAGGGCAAAGATGGAAGCCATTTGAAATTTACATAAATTATCTCGATGAAGGAATAGGCATTAGTTTAAATTTGCAGATGACACCAGACTAGGGAGCGAAGTTAATGGCTTGGAAGAAGAGAAATTGGTGCATGATCATTTGGATTGGATGTTCCAGGTCTTGGAGAATGGGCAAATGGATTGTAACGCAGGAAACTGAAAGGTATTGACTTTAAGAAGAAACAACAGCAAAAGAGAATATTTTTAACGGAGAGTTTCTACAAAGTTTAGGTAAGGAGAAAGATCGAGGAATTACAGAGGACAAAATGTTGAAGCAATCGGTTATGTGTGAGGCTGGAACAAGTTATGAAATCAGAAATTGAGAATGCATCAACAGGGACATGATGTTTAAACCATGTGAAATAGTGCGAATGTAGCAAAGACTGGTTTGTGGTTAGGTTGTTAATATTGTGGTCATTTTGGTTTTTGGTCAGGAAGATTATGGAGGACAGGATTGTTCACATTATGATGCAAGGTCTTTTTAAGTTGAGAAAAAAACATTGAATGGGGGAATTAAAAAGGTTTATTTTGTGGGATGTTAAGGTAATTGAGTTGAAACAACTATATTTTTTTTGGAAGTGATGGTGGAGGATCAGATTCGGAAGAAGTGTATATAGCTTCAAAATAAAGAAAAGACAGCAAGAATTGTATATGTACTTGGTGTGTGTGTGTGTGTGTGTGTGTGTGTGTGTGTGTGTGTGTATGTGTATGTGTATGTGTATGTGTATGTGTATGTGTATGTGTATGTGTATGTGTATGTGTGTGTGTGTGTGTGTGTGAGTGTGTGTGTGTGTGTGTGTGTGTGTGTGTGTGTGTGTGTGTGTGTGTGTGTGTGTGTGTGTGTGTGTGTGTGTGTGCAAGGGCATCATGATTCATCGACCAAAGTGTGATGCTTTGTTCTCAAAGTTTTGTGCCGAGGGCTCTCTTTAGAGGATTGTCAGCGAGCGAGCCCCGGACAGCTTCCAACTGTAGTTCGTTTATAGTAATATTCCCAGGGATGGTTTTTGGTTTTTAAGATCTCTGTAAGGTTCTTCATCATCATTCCCATTGCTTCAATTATCACTGCTAAAGTTTCAGCATTTTTCAGCTTCTATGGTCTTTTGACTTCATTGTTGTTCTTGAGGACTTGGTATTTGGTCATTTTCTTGATTTCCACATTGTTTAGGCCAAAATCGATGCGAACTGACAACTCAAGTAGCAATGCCTCCTTTTCTCTTTGTACCCGAGTACTATATCGGGTTGCAATGCTTTGTTTTCTACGTTCACGCTCGATGGGATCATCAGGTCGTATTGTGTGTGCATGTGCACGTGCTGGTGCTGTGATTCATGTCTCCAAAAAGTTAATAAGAGAATGTTAACCACCATGGGAAATAAGGAACCCCTCAAATTTAGAGCATGAGCCTTTTGTTGGAGGTGGGGGGAGGTTTTCTTGCTCCAATGAATGAAACATTTCTTGCCTGAAACATCAAGCTCCACACATTAAATCGAGTGTTATCAACTTTTAGTCGATAAAATCCAATGTTTGTCTTATCCAGCACAGACACAGAACAACAATGGCCTTCCATTGCAACTCTTGTGTGCTTTTTCTACCAATCTTTTTCTCTGTTCCCTGCCCCCCCCTCACCCCACCCCTCCACATATCACTGGATGGGCAGAGTACCTTTCCCTGTGTCTCACTTTCCTTTTTATTTACATGTGTACAACAATCACCTGGTAGCTTCTCTCAACGGTTCAACTCTGATTCAGAAAAATATAAAATCCTATATTATCCTCTCAATGCCCTGACAGCATGGGCAAGCGAGCCTATGGGGAGGGTTAGGTTAACCTTCACGTTGCTGAGGTGTTACTCTCATAAGATATAGAGAAGCACTGTTTCCCTCACATCTATGGATGGCATGCCACGAGAGGATTTAAACATTTATCATCCTACCACATCGTGTCGGACACAGAGGGATTGAGCAAAGCATAGGGATTGAGTCAGCCATGGAGAGGTAAGGATGAAAGCAAGATTTGATCATGAATGGGGTAAGACAGTGAAATTGAGAATAAAAGGTTTCCTTTATAAGTAAGAAAATGCAGACAATGTTTCTTGCTAAAAATTGTAAATGCCTTTTGTAAAAAGAAAGACGATTGTTCAGTGTCTATTGACTTAAAGGTGTGACACATTCATCAAAATTTGGTGTCAACCATTCAATGGGGGAAGCTGTTGAAAGCACAAAGGCACAACAAGAGGGTAAGAGGTCATCCTTATACAAAGGAGAAAGAAGGGGTGGGAAGTGAATCAAGTAAATGTTAAAAGTAAAATTTAGCAAAACAAAAATAAAGGGAGGAAGAGAAAGGGATGAGAAGGGAGAACAGTAGGGTTGCCGAAGGAGAAAAAGCAAAGGAAGTTCAGAGGCAATTGGTTTAATGACAGCAAAAAAAATAATTATATGGTGCAGATGGGAGAGGGTAAAAAAAAAACTCCTTAATTTTGTATAATACTGAACTATATTGGACATTGCATACCCAGTCTGGTAGAATTTATTTTCTATCAAAGATCGAGGCTCATGGAAGAGCAAGGTGACAGGTTAAATGCAACAAATTGACAGTGGGCAAAACAGTTTCACACATAAGCAAGGGAAGGAATGAAAAGAGGAAAGAGAGGAGGAAACACAGTGACCTGCAAATAAGAGGGTAGGGTTAGACAGGGTTGATGGGAGATACAAACCATTGTGGGTATGGATGGGGAATGGCATGAAATGGTAATGCACCACATGGTTGAAGATGTGCAGGGAAGATTGTGATTGAACAGCCTTGGGAAGGTGGTTCCATATATGAGACAAAAGAAGAATAAAAGAGTTCAGATTGAGTCATTTGCAATTTGGGAGTTTTAATCAGGAGGAGGTGGAGGGGTTAGTCAATGAGCATGTGTGTCCTGGAGTTTCTGGAGAGAGCTGCACGACTGGGAGAGCAAGGGGAGCTAGACCGGTGGAGAGGTGGTAAAAAAAAACAACAAACGTAGAATTGCATGATAGTACTATAATTTGATCCAACAAATGAAAAAAGCCACAAGGGAGAAAATAGTCCGTTGTTAAAATTGAAAGAGCAAATGCTTATTTGCCAAATAAATATGATACTGTGATGGGAATGTTAGCTAATCATTTGAGAGAAAGAGTTGTAAACCTAACCGAGGTTGGACAACCAGTTGTTAATTTATAATAGTCAGATCTTACATAATGACATGGATAAAATAAGCAAACACCAGAAGACAACTTTAACGTTGATTTTTCAGGCCTTGAAAGATGGGACCAATGAGAGATTTCAGACTTAAAAGAGGATTTTGGCCTACCTAAAAATAGATACTCAATTGTTGGGAGACTTGCAGTTTGACCTTGGTCGAGGCCTTTCCATGTTGAGAAGGTTGCAAGTTTCCTCCCTCGAGCTTCTTTTATGTACAATTTTGGATAACAGGCAAGAGCAGGAGGTGAGATAGGATGAACAGCATACAAAACATCATGCATTAGAAAGAGTAGCTCTTTATGGAAGCTGTCTCAAAAGCTGTCAATGTTTGAAAGTGTTGACTTGATCTTTGGTGAGAGAGCAGAACACTTGCTGAGCTATACTCTGCCCCAGCAAATTGCCAGAACCTTTGACGCTTAGTCAGCTCTAAAAAGTGCTAGCGAGATTGAAACTCAACAGGACAATACTGAAATAGCCACAGAAGTGGGAACAGGAGAGTTTTGAACAAAAGTTTGGACATTGACTGTATAACAAGAGATCGGTGTGTGTGTGTGTGTGTTTTTGTTGTTGTTGTTGGTTGTTATCTACATATGCGAGTTTCAGAAGGTGGAATGGAGCCCTCCCAGGTCTCAAAGTATCTAGCTTCATGTGTATGTGTGCATCTACAAAAATAAATTTCAGTGTGTGTGTGTGTGTTAGTGTGTGTCTCCTTCATTATATCAAAACCATGAAACCTAATGGCCTGAAACTTTGCATGCATACTAAGGGAACTCCAAGGGAGTGCATGAATAAGCTCAAATGAGCTAAGATCCTCGTCCTCTTAATGATGACGTCATAAAAACGAATATGACGTCATTGTGATGTATCAGGTTTTGGATAAATTATCTGTTCTAATGCCCGGCTTGATTCCCATTAACAAAATTTAAAAAGCTTGCCTAGTTTCGGAGATAATTTTTTGGGCGATTTCCATTAGCGGAGATATTTTGACGTCATAACTTTTTTGTAGGAGGAATTTTCAAAATCGAAGATAGTTACTGTCTGCGCAGAGCATTTTTACATATATATGCCAAGTTTCAGGAGGTTTCGATGAAAACTGTAGGCTGTGAAACAAAAAAGTCCACAAGAAGAAGATGAAGAACAACAACGTGAGTAAGACTAAGAGATCCTCCACGAGGATCTAAAAATTGGGTGTTTGAGTTCATTTAAATACCCCTTTTGAAGATAGTGGCACCGCACAGCTCAAGTATTCAAAAGAATTGTGCACTAAGTGATAAAAGCACCAAATTTGGCACACTTGTAGAAAGACATATTATGAAGCGATTTAGATATTTGGCCACCACAGATTTAGCCTCTGAGGGCCGTGGCAGCCATTTTACAAAATGGCGGCAAGGTGACATTAAAATGGCTACCAGAGGAATTAAAATGGCTAGGGCTTCTACATTTGTGGAACGATTTCATCGTTTATGGGGTCTATGGATGCGCCTCACCGAGTACTACAAACGTATGGGAGCAGATTTTCGAAATTCGAAGCTAATGCAAGAGCAAAGCGTGGTAAAGGAGTGCGCAGATGTTTGGTAGCAGAAGGAGCCATACCCAGTAACTGGCAGAACTTTCTTCGAGTAGATACCAACAAGACACAGTTGTTCAAGTTCCTGTCAGAAGCTCTCCTCCTGTTGTTTAACCTGAAAGACAAGCAACTCGTCGTCACTGATGGAGAAGAAGTCTGCAGCAAGCCTCCACTGTCTGAGCTGTCTTCGCTGGCCCCATGTACCCACAAGGAAGCCGACAGTTGAATGCTGCTTCATGTATCTCATGCAGCCCGCCATGGCCACAACAAAATCATGATCAGAACGGTTGACACAGATGTTGTGGTGTTGGCTGTCTCGGTTGTCCAGAATCTGCAGCCAGAAAATGAACTGCGGATTGCATTCGAACTGGAAAAGGGTTCCGATACCTGGCAGCCCATTAAATTGCAGCTGGACTGGGGCCAGATAAAGCACAAGCACTTACGACGTTCCATTTTCTGACAGGATGTGACACTGTGTCAAGTTTTGCAAGTCATGGGAAGAAGACTGCGTGGGCAGTCTGGAATGTGTTGCCGGAGTTGACCGAAGCACTGTTGAAGTTGTCATCTGCACCAAGTGACATACCAGAAGAGGTCATGCACACCATTGAGAGATTTGTCATCCTCCTGTACGACAGAACAAGTCCATGCACAGACATTGACAAGGCACGCAAGAAACTTTTCGCAAGGAAGAACAATGTGGAGTTGATTCCTCCAACCAAGGCAGCTCTGGAAGAGCACGTTAAGAGGGCAGCCTACCAGGGAGGTCATGTATGGGGCCAGGTGTTGCTCCCTGCACCAGAGCTGCTGCCGGCAACCAGCTGGGGGTGGACCAAAAGTGAGGAGGGGCTGCATGAGCACCACTGGACAAGATTACCACAAGCAGCCCAAACTTGCCGTGAACTGCTGTCATGTAAATGTAAGAAGGGTTGTGTGAATCGTTGCAAGTGCAAAAAGGCTGCACTTGAATGTACTGCTCTGTGCCAGTGTGAGGGGGAGTGCACCCAGAACTAGACATTTCTACTTTTAATTTTGAGTTTTTCATCATATCACTGTATTACATCATGTGTCATTGAAATGTATTATGTGGAATTTTGTATTTCTTGAGTAAATTATTTTGTATTTCTTTTGTAAATACACCATGCATTTAACTTTTAATAATTTAATAGAAGCTTCAGGGTGGGTGGATGTTTGGTCATTTTTAGATCATATTTAGTCAGTTATTGTTGATGATATATTTCCAGGAATGTTTATTCTTACACGCCTTTTCATTGTCATTTATTTTACGCTTGTTATGTAATTATGTCACCCGCAGGGCTATAGGTTGGACTATAGGTTAGGGTGAGGTTAGGTTAGCTAGTTTAGTCCAACCGATAGTTGGGGGAGTAGCGCCACCCCGGGCAGCTTAGCTATAGTTAGGCCTTCCTGCTGCCATGTGGCCAACCAGTTGGGTGACCCTTTAGGTGGTGGTGCGGACTTTCTTAAAAAAAAACATAAATGTAGTAGGGCCCAGAGCGATTTTTCTATCCCCCCCCCCCCTTAAAAAAACGCGAAAATCGTCAACTGCTATTTTGTAGAGCCTCATTAGTCGCATATATAGGCACAGTGATGGTTGTCACCGATGTATAAACGTAGAAGCCACAGTGATTTGAAAAATTTCCCCAAAAAAAGGGTTTCCTCCCTTCAAAATTTCGAAAATCTGCTCCCATACGTTTGTAGTACTCGGTGAGGCGCATCCAGAGACCCCATAAACAATGAAATCGTTCCACAAATGTAGAAGCCCTAGCCATTTTAATGTTACCTTGCCGCCATTTTGTAAAATGGCTGCCACGGCCCTCAGAGGCTAAATCTGTGGTGGCCAAATATCTAAATCGCTTCATAATGTCTTTCTACAAGTGTGCCAAATTTGGTGCTTTTATCACTAAATGCACATTAGGTTAGCTATGCTGCCCCACTAAGGGAATTAATGGCCTTATTTAATTATCCTTTATCAAGGGGTCATTCTCGCTGTTCATCACTGGGGTCTTAATTCACCATTTTTAAGATCCTCGTGGAGGATCTCTAAGTATAACTCACGTTGTTGTTCTTCATCTTCTTCTTGTGGACTTTTTTGTTTCACAGCCTACAGTTTTCATCGAAACCTCCTGAAACTTGGCATATATATGTAAAAATACCCTGCGTAGACAGTAACCATCTTCGATTTTGAAAATTCCTCGGAAAAATGTTATGACGTCAAAATATCTCCGCTAATGGAAATCGCCTAAAAAATTATCTCCGAAACTAGGAAAGCTTTTTGAATTCTGTTTGTGGGAATCGAACAGGGCATTAGCAGAGATGAATTACCGCACATATGATACATCACTATGACGTCATATCACTTTTTATGACGTCATTCCTATTTTTGACATTTTTTGTTTCACAACCCAGAGTTTTCATCGGATCTTCGTGTAACTTACTATGTATATGCAGAAAGCCCACGCGCAGGCAGTAACCATCTCCGATTTTGGAAATTCTTCCGATAAAAAAAGTTGACGTCATAATATCGCCGCTAATGGAAATCGCCTATACCATTATCTCCGAAACTAGGCAAGCTGTTTGAATTTTGTTTGCGGGAATCAAGCCGAGCATTAGCACAGATAATTTATCGCAAACCTGATACATCACAATGACGTCATATTCGTTTTTATGACGTCATCATTAAGAGGACGAGGATCTTAGCTCATTTGAGCTTGTTTTGGCCTGCTCAGCAATGCCTTGACTTGCTCAGCAATAGGACAGGTCGCAACGGTTCCTTAATGATAAAGTTTTTTTTTTTCTTTTCACTTTTCTCACTCGTATCATCAAATGCCTCATCATCATACCTACGAATCGCAGGATACATTACAATGCTTATAAGCACCCAGAGACTCCAGTGTCCGTGGCTTTATTTCATTTCCGCAAATGTGATAATTTCTCGAATCTATTAATCTGAGCCAAATTTCAAAATTTCAACTTCATAATTGACCTCAGCAGTAGTTTTAACTGCTTTGAAAAAGTGTTCATTTGTCCAATTAGGATGTTGTGCGACATTCCAAGCATCTCCGGGAGATGTTTAATATTGTTACGGATTTGGAAGCCTTTTGCACACAAACAGGCAGCAGTCCCCATAGCTCAGTTATCTCGATAAGTATGTGTTTCTAGTTAGGGCCCCACCCCCTAAGTCTAACGGGAATTACATGTTTGCGCTGCGGGTTTCTTTTATAGTCAGGTTTTTTACATCGCCAACAAATCTCCTTCGTTCTTTGCTCATTGCCTCAGCTCCGACTCCATCCCTTGTCCAATCAGGAAGCTCATCACCTCAGGGCCGGCTCCGCCTTAGCCAGATGGAGTGTTCGGTCCGACCAATGAGGGGAGGCCACTGGTCGCCCGACAACCCCTCGTTCAATCAGGAGGTGAGTGAGAGGGGAAGAAATCCCTCGGACCTGGCAAGAAGAGTAGAGTGGTTGTCAGGACGAGTGTACTGCAGTGATCGTGGCCTATTGCTTCTGGTTTGGCGTGGTGGCTTGGTCGAGGTCATGGTCTGCGGTCCTTCGCGGTGGCTCATCGTGGTAGTGGAGGCCGAGCAGCCAGGGTCGTGGGCCCGTGGATGTCGGAACGTGGGTTCGAGTCCCTGGTGGTTGAAGTCTGGTGTGACCGCACGAGGTGGGAAGGTACCCGGCCAAGCTCTGGTCCCCCAGCTGAACTATCCTCCTCGGCGGGCGGACCGAATAAAGACCCACGGGGTCCATTTCTTGTGTGTGTGTGTGTGTGTGTGTGTGTGTGTGTGTGTGTGTGTGTGTGTGTGTGTGCGTGCGTGTGTGTGTGTGTGTGTGTGTGTGTGTGTGTGTGTGTGTGGCGCCATCCTTAAGTAGAAACTGTTTAAGTGCCTTGCACATTGTAAATTGCATTTCTTATAGTCGTGATAACTCTGCTCTCTTCTTTGTGCTCCCCCTGCCCCATTATAAGTAAACCCACAATTGTTCAATCTACCAGCTCGTTGTCTGTCGTTTCTACCATTGACCGAGCATGGTGCGTATTGAGAATTAGGGAGGCCGTGTGCCATAAGTTGTCGTTTGGACCGACAGACTGGTAATTCCGCTCAGTTACACCGGATCGAGGTCGCTAGAGCAACCCGGTTCGACAGAGACCGTCGAGGGTGTGACCTCCCCGGTAATTTGACGACGTGGGTACTTAGGTATATTGAAATTAGGCAATTAACCCTACCCCACGCTGTCGAAATATTGCTGACCATGGTCCGCTAAGGGACCCGTGACTTTTCAGACTTATCCAAGAGTCACGGCCTAAATTCCGGGGTGTTCGGTGGAGACGACCCTACTGCTCCCCCTGGTGGTTGTTTACCACCACCGAACCCCGGCCCACAACAATATGACCCATCAGTGATCACGAATCGCTTGCCAAGCCTACTGTTCCTCATCAACCGTTTTGTTGGAGTGCTTGCATGAGTACTTAAGCCACTTGGCAAGTGCTGCTTGGATGTTCAGTTGCAAGACATGGCGAAGCATGGCAAAAGTACTCACACTGTCCCTCTGCACTGTCAATCTGCATAGCATAATGCAAAATACATCAATCAACCACCGACCTCTGTTGCGCACCGTAGTGGCATGCAGTGCCAAACCTGCTGTTCCTTATCAATGGTTGGATGGAAGGAATGGATGGATGGAGGGAAAGAATGGATGGATGCGACGGAGAGAAGGAATTGCTGTGTAATATATTGGGTGGATGGACACTTTTTAGCGGTTGGGGCTGCTGCTGGGTTTGATTCCTCGGTTTGAATTTTGGGATTCGGCTCAGGTTGAGAGATTCTGGGGCTTATCATATTTTGGTTGCAAAACATGTGCTGAAATTAAATAAAGACACTAAACACTGGCATCTCCCAGCAATTATAAGCATTGCAACTAGGGTGTGATGGGCTCTAGGGTCTCTTGGCTTGAGCCGAGTTTTGGGGTTTGGACTGTGGGGTTGGGCTTGGCAGTGGGTCCGGCTGTTGTAAGGGTGTTTGTTTTCTGGTTTGCACATTCTTTCCCACTCTGGGCAGTGTGTGACCCCCAAAGGGAGATCCAGTTTCAGAGCGGGTAAACAGTGTGGCAGCAGCAGTTCGAGTTGCATGCCTCAAGGGAAGCCCATGTTATCATCTCTTTAAAAATGGGATGTGCTGTTTGAAAGTGATGGGTGGTTTTGCTATCTCGTTTGAACGTACTATTTTGATGTACCCCATCCTGTACTAATGCTGGCAAATGGGACCATCCCCCTCCCCCCTCCCCGTTTGCCCCTCCCCCCCCCCACATTCCACCACCAAACACAAGTCCAGAACACCCCCTTCCCTCCCCACTTCCACATCCTTGCTCCCCTATCCTCTTCACTCTAAACCCCTCCTCGCACGTTCTACCTCCCGGAGTGTATAGCAATGTGGGGTGAAGCGTCACTTCCCCATCCCCCCTTCCTCGTTCTCCTCTCCTTCGCCCCCCTCCTCACTTCCCCTGCTCTCCCATCCTCTCTCTTGCTCCCCGCCGTTCCCTTCCCCTCTCACTCTCGCGTTCAACTCCATTCTTCTCTCTCGCTCCCTCCATTCCTCTCTTTCTCGCTCCTCTCTCTCCCCTCCTTGCTCTCCTCCCCTTTCTTGCTCTCCCCCATAACTCCTTGCTCCCTCTCCTCACTCCCCCTCCTCACTCTCTCTCTCTCTCTCTCTCTCTCTCTCTCTCTCTCTCTCTCTCTCTCTCTCTCTCTCTCTCTCTCTCTCTCTCTCTCTCTCTCTCTCTCTCTCTCTCTCTCTCTCTCTCTCTCTCTCTCTCTCTCTCTCTCTCTCTCTCTCTCTCTCTCTCTCTCTCTCTCTCTCTCTCTCTCTCTCTCTCTCTCTCTCTCTCTCTCTCTCTCTCTCTACCCCTCTGCTCTCTCCCCTCCCTCATCTCTCTCTCCTTCCCCACACCCCCCTCTTAATATTCCCATCAGTGAATCGATGGGGTTTTTTGTTATATATAACTGTACTGAGTGTGTGCATTTACATATGCGTAAGTGTGTGAGCATGAAAGGTGCTGTTGTTAGCTGCTATTTTCACAGATGGGTTTTCAGGAGATCGAATGGAGGCCGACGAAGCCTTAAAGTATCTACCCCTGCTGCTGCTGTGTGTGTGTGTGTGTGTGTGTGTGTGTGTGTGTGTGTGTGTGTGTGTGTGTGTGTGTGTGTGTGTGTGTGTGTGTGTGTATCTTCACTCGGGATTATTTATGAATTTGGGAATAAATAGCATTAACTTCTGTTATGCTATGTCTGTAGCCTTTCCCAGCAAGATTTTCTTCCTCTCCTTTGGCACCATTTAGTTCAGCTGCAGCAGAGTCAGAAGAAAGGAGTTGGGAATTTGGTCAGAGTACCAGTAAACAATGGCAATCGTTTGAAATAAATTTGACTACTTTCATGAAGACTGATATACCACCTAATTCGAAGAGATTGGTAATGTGAAGGAGAAAGAGAGAATCAAAATTTCTGCCATTTTTACACAGATTAAAAGGATGCTTACCCAAATACATTTTGTTGAAATCAGCCATGAAAGTTACTCGAACGTATGACGATGCAACTCTAAATCAGTGCAGTCACGTTTTCAAAACAGTTGGAAATGACCAAACAACAAAATAATATGACTTTGCTTTGCAATGGTTGCATCACTAATGTTTTGAATGATGTTACACCTTTGCCATTGTCCATTGGCTACAGACTGCGATTGTGCTAACCTCGCATGTTTTTTAAAGTTCTCTCGGGACAACGTCAAATAACACGATCAATCTAATTTGCGTCTCAAGTTCGGTTGATGCCAATCAACGATGTTGGCAGGTCGTACTACGTTTCTCGGCATGACTCTCACTAATTTAATTTCTTTAAACTGTGATATAAGAAGGCGCATGTCATATATATATATATATATATATATATATATATATATATATATATATATATATATATATATATATATATATATATATATATATATATATATATATATACATATACATATATATATATATATATATACATATATACCAAGATATGAGGAAACGGTGCATGTATCAACAGATGAATTACAAGATTGAGTTTATCCAAATAATACATATGTACCTTGCCACCATGCAAGACCAAAATGCATGATGCAATGAAATACACAAGGAAATACAAGGAAATCAGACACAGATGGAGGCCATTCAGCCCATCATGCCTGCGTGAACACCATACTAATTTATCAACACAAGGAGTTTTTATCAACACAACGAAAAAAAAAATTGTTTCATCTATTTATTTTAAGTTTTTGTAGTTTTTGTATTTTTTTTTCTTCCCCTCATGGGAGGGGGCATGAGCTTGATTTAAAACACACTACATCAACCACACAACACCCCTTGACGAGACCCCCACCACCAGCACTCCGTACACATGCACACAATCACCCATCAATGCTCAAACTACATAAAAGTCCTGTCAACATCCCTATACTGCTCTATCTCCAAAACTTCCAGGTACCTATCTGATTCTAATTTAAACTTATCGACTTTTTCTGCTTCTACCACCTTTCCTGGGAGACCATTCCATGCATTAACTACTCTGAGTAAAAGTCCCCTGCCTTGCTACCGTCTTAACTCTCCTCTTCTTTACTCTCAAGTTATGGCCCCTGGTCCTATCACTATCTACTCTGTTGAATAATTCATCTGCACTTATTTTATCTATATCTTTCATTATCTTAAACATCTCTATCATATCTCCTCGTAACCAACTCCTTTCCAGTGTATAAAGCCCTGTCTCCTTCAGCCGCTCCTCAGAGCTGAGTCTTGCAAGGCCCGGAATCAATCTAATAGCCCTGCACTGAACCCTCTCCATGGCATCTATGTCTTTTCTGAATTGTGGTGACCAAAACTGCACACAATATTCTTGATGTGGCCTCACTAAATTCCTGTACAATGTTAACACCACCTCTTTTGATGTATAAATGATTCCCCTCCAAATACAACCTAAAACCCTATTTGCTTTACCTATAGCTGCCTGACATTGTGCGGCCTACTTACCTCCCATATCTATTACCACCCCCAGATCCTTCTCCTGTGTGACACACTCCAAAATTACCCTTACATCCTGTAATCTCTATTTTCATTATTCTTTCCCATTCCCAACACCTTACACTTGCTCAGGTTAAATTCCATCTGCCAATCTTTTGTCCAATCTATGCAAGTATCCATACTTTCCTGAATCTGCTCACCACCTCCTCTGTTATGCACCTTACATCCAAGCTTTGTGTCATCTGCAAATTTTCAAAGCGTACTCTTTACCCCATTATCCAAATCGTTGATGTAAATAATGAATTGTAATGGTCCAAGTTCTGATCCCTGAGGTCCCCCTCTACTTGCATCCTCCCACTCACAGCCACTCTTTGCTTCCTATCACAAAGCCAGTTTGCAATCCAAATAGCTACCCGACCAGCCATTCCACAAGCCCTCACTTTGGCTAACAACCTCTGATGTGGTACCTTATCAAATGCCTTCTTGAAGTCGAGATATACTATGTCCGCTGCCTTTCCATCATCCACCCAGACAGACACTGCTTCATACAACTATAAAAGATCTGTGAGACAGGAACTATCTTTGGTAAAGCCATACTGACTACCTTTAATTAGTTTGTATTTATTTAAATGGTTCCTCATCTGGTCCTTAATTAATGTCTCCAACACCTTCCCCACAACTGAAGTCAAACTAACAGGTCTATAGTTTCCCAATTCTTATCTGGATTCTTTCTTAAGTGATGGTGTTACATTTGCTACTCTCCAATCCTCCGGTACCTGTTCTGACTCCAGTGAGCTTTTGAAAATATCCGTTAACATCTCGCTTACCTGCTCAGCGACCTCCATCAATATTCTCTGGAACATATTATCTCTATCCGAAGCCTTATCTACTCTTAGATTACCGAGCTGTTCCTTTACTTCCTCCACTCCAACCTGGATCTTCTGGAAAAGCCCTTCCTCCCCTCCTTCATAGATACTCTCAGCTGTTGGCAATTCTCCTGACTGTTCTTGTGTACAAGTTGTAGAAAAATACCTGTTTAATAAGCCTGCCATCTCACTTTCATCACTAACCACTCTCCTAGTGATATTCCTCAATGGGCCCACACTGGCCAAAACCTATTATTTTCCCCTGATATACTTAAAGAAAGCCTTGCTAGTATGTTTAATATTCTCAGCCATGTCCTTCTCATACTCTGTTTTGGCTTGCCGCGTTATTTTCTTAATAACTTGCTTCTGTTACTCCGATAGTGTTATAAATCTAACTCTCTTAGATCTTACAGACAATGCTTGTTATCTCAAAACATCAGCAAGACAAAAAAGAAAAAAGGTTAATATGAAATATTTTGTCAGAGCCCTTACAGCTATTGTAGGACACCAGGTATGCAATAGTGTTTAAACCACAAAATGTTTTTTGACAATTGCATAACAGGAATCAAAAGGAGAAATTAAAGTAGAAAAGTATATAAACAAGTAAAAACAGAAGTGGAAAATGTATTTTAAACGAGAGTTCAAAGAATGTCTTATCCCCCACAGTGTTGAGAAAGAATGCTGGACCCTCCCAGGTCTCAAAGTATGAGCCCCCAAGAAGTTTACGAGTGGAAAATTTGATTGGTCGTGATGATGTAAAATGCTGTAATATATTGTGTAGGTACTGCTGAAGGAAGGGTTTTGAAAATTCCAAAAAGGTGATTTGTGTTCTTCAGTGTTCAAGTATATAATTAAATTAAAATAAAATAAAGATTTTAAAGGTTGTAGAAGAAAAAAAATATCGGAAGTCTATCTTCGTTAATGCAGCGCATTTTACGCCACATTATTTAAAACGTTACATTAGTGATTTGCACCTTGTTTTTGTGTCCTTTATAAAATCCTTAAAAACAGCAACTTTATTGTTTGGAACAAATTTCAATTTTGTTTGATTTCCAGACAGGCAGACAAAGTAAAAGAATTATCTCACTCCCCTTTAAGGATCAGTGATCGGGTCGAATTGGGAGCCAAACTTCTGATAAACTACAGGTTTGTTTTCTGATTCTTGTTCTGATTGGTGTTCAAAATATAACATTCAATTTAGATTAAGTTGTTCCTCGATCATAAACATACATTTGTAGACAGGACAGACAGCTAAAAGTGAAACAATTGCTTAAATTCAGTTTTTGCTTGGCGTGCATGGGGTATATATATGTAAACTTGTCCCTTCTTGCAACATATAATAATATTAAAATTAAGGGGAGAGAAACGGATTACCTGGAAATTGGATAAAAACCTGCAGTCATTCAGCCCCCAGATGTAAACTGGACTTTTTCCACATTATAAGTTTTGAGGAAAATGCATTTGAAGTTCACGTTTCCATTAAACTCGCTGTGAACAAGGATTAGACTTGGTCCACAACTATTATCTTCAAATACCTGGTTCAGAACTGTCATTAATATCTATTTGATGCAAATTGACCCTTAAAGATTTCGAACATTCATTTTAGCCCTGGATGTGGAATAGTAGGTTGGTTTGCTTCTCTTCTCGGTTATCCTATTACGGCCACATAAATGTATTAAAATGTTAATCCTGATTGACATAGCTTAACGTGGGTTGTGTGGGGCTTTATATTTTACTCCACATTCACAGAATCCCATGGTAAAAATCCCACGAAATAAAAAAGGAAAAAAAAAGGAAGCCTTTTATCCTTGCAATGGTTGAAAATGCTCAAAAATGGGAGGATATACATATATATATATATATATATATATATATATATATATATATATATATATATATAAATATATACACATATATATATATATATATATATACATATATATATATATATATATATATATATATATATATATATATATATATATATATATATATACATATATATATATATATATATATATATATATATATATATATATATATATATAAATATATACACATATATACAGTGGGGAGAACAAGTATTTGATACAATGCCGATTTTGCAGGTTTTCCCACTTACAAAGAACGTTGAGGTCTGTAATTTTTATCATAGGTACACTTCAACTGTGAAAGATGGAATCTAAAACAAAAATCCTGAAAATCACATTGTATGATTTTTAAGTAATTAATTTGCATTTTATTGCATGAAATAAGTATTTGATACATTAGAAAAACAGAACTTAATATTTGGTACAGAAACCTTTGTTTGCAATTACAGAGATCAGACGTTTCCTGCAGTTCTTAAGCAGGTTTGCACAGACTGCAGCAGGGATTTTGGCCCACTCCTCCATTCAGATCTTCTCCAGATCCTTCAGGTTTCAGGGCTGTCGCTGGGCAACACAGACTTTTAGCTCCCTCCAAAGATTTTCTATTGGGTTCAGGTCTGGAGACTGGCGAGGCCACTCCAGGACCTTGGGATGCTTCTTACGGAGCCACTCCTTAGTTGCCCTGGCTGTTTGTTTCGGGTCGTTGTCATGCTGGAAGACCCAGCCACGCCCCATCTTCAATGCTCTTGTTGAGGGAAGGAGGTAGTTGGCCAAGATCTCGCGATACATGGCCCCATCCATCCTCCCCTCAATACGGTGCAGTCGTCCTGTCCCCTTTGCAGAAAAGCATCCCCAAAGAATGAAGTTTCCACCTCCATGCTTCACGGTTGGGATGGTGTTCTTGGGGTTGTACTCATCCTTCTTCTTCCTCCAAACACGGCAAGTGGAGTTTAAACCAAAAAGCTCTATTTTGGTCTCATCAGACCACATGACCTTCTCCCATTCCTCCTCTGGATCATCCAGATGGTCATTGGCAAACTTCAGACGGGCCTGGACATGCGCTGGCTTGAGCAGAGGGACCTTGCGTGCACTACAGGATTTTAATCCATGACGGCATAGTGTGTTACTTATGGTTTTCTTTGATACTGTGGTCCCAGCTCTCTTCAGGTCATTGACCAGGTCCTGCCGTGTAGTTCTGGGCTGATCCCTCACCTTTCTCATGATCATTGAGGCTCCACGAGGTGAGATCTTGCATGGAGCCCCAGACCGAGGAAGATTGACTGTTATCTTGAACTTCTTCCATTTTCTAATAATTGCGCCAACAGTTGTTGCCTTCTCGCCAAGCTGCTTGCCTATTGATCTGTAGCCCATCCCAGACTTGTGCAAGTCTACAATTTTGTCCCTGATGTCCTTAGACAGCTCTCTGGTCTTGCCCATTGTGGAGAGGTTGGAGTCTGATTGATTGAGTGTGGACAGCTGTCTTTTATGCAGATAACGAGTTCAAGCAGGTGCAGTTAATACAGGTAATGAGTGGAGAATGGGAGGGCTTCTTCAAGACAAAACTAACAGGTCTGTGAGAGCCGGAATTCTTTCTGGTTGGTAGGTGATCAAATACTTATTTCATGCAATAAAATGCAAATTAATTATTTAAAAATCATACAATGTGATTTTCAGGATTTTTATTTTAGATTCCATCTTTCACAGTTGAAGTGTACCTATGATAAAAATTACAGACCTCTACGTGCTTTGTAAGTGGGAAAACCTGCAAAATCGGCAGTGTATCAAATACTTGTTCTCCCCACTGTATATATATATATATATATATATATATATATATATATATATATATATATATATATATATATATATATATATATATATATATATATATATATATATATATACATATGTGTAAATATATAGTAAAAATATATATGTATACTGTGTATATATATATATATATATATATATATATATATATATATATATATATATATATATATATATATATATATATATATATATATATATTGGCGTCAGGAAGGGCATCCGGCCATAAAACATTGCCTCAAGAAAAAGCCAAACCCCTGGCTGGGGCTGGGGAAAAATGGCTGTAAAAACGGTCATATATATATATATATATATATATATATATATATATATATATATATATATATATACATATATATATATATATACACATATATACAAATATATAATACACACGAGACAACCCGTGAACCCATCGGGTTCCCGTTGTGACAGCGGTTGATGAATAAAAATCATTTCAAGAAAAAAAAAAAAAAAAGATAGCTCCAGCGAACTATACCGCTGAGGTTGTTTGCATTGATCAAATACTCCCAAAGAGTACTTGACTGAATCGGGAATTGATTTTTTAATAATTTTTTTCGTTGCTCGATTTGAACAAAACTTGAGAATGCACACCGCAGGCGAATGGTGAGTTAGGTGGCCCTAAAAAATTGGCTCTATCGTGTACCGTTTTGGCTGTATTTCGGGGTATGTGCACACCTGCTCATCCAACATCTCATTCCAAATTCATGGTCATTAATATGGAGTTGGTCCCCCCTTTGCTGCTAGAACAGCCTCCACTCCTCGAGGAAGGCTTTCCACTGGATGTTGGAACATTGCTGTGGGGTTTTGCTTCCATTCTGCCACAAGAGCATTCGTGAGGTCGGGCACAGATGTTGGGTAAATAGGTCTGGCTCGCAGACAGGATATTCATCCCAAAAGTTCCAATTCATCCCAAAGGTGTTCGATGGGGTTGAGGTCAGGGTTCTCTGCATGCCAGTCAAGTTCTTCCACACCGATCTCCACAAATCATTTCTGTATGGACCTCACTTTGTGCATGGGGGCATTGCCATGCTAAAACTGGAAAGGGCCTTCCCCAAACTGTTGCCACAAAGTTGGAAGCACAGAAGCATCTAGAATGTCATTGTAGGCTGTAGCATTAAGACCTCCCTTTAATAGAACTAAGGGGCCTTGCCTGAACCATGAAAAACAGCCCCAGACCATTATTCCTCTTCCACCAAACATTGCAGTTAGCACTATGGACAAGAAGCGTTCTCCTCGTATCTGCCAAACCCAGGTTCGTCCGTCGGATTGCCAAATGGTAAAGCGTGATTCATCACTCCAGATAATGCATTTCCACTGCTCCAGAGTCCAATGGCGGTGAGTGTTACACCACTCCAGCCAATGCTTGGAATTGCACATGGTGATCTTAGGCTTGTGTGCGGCTGCTCGGCCATGGAAACCCGTTTCATGAAACTCTCGACGAACAGTGCTTGTGTTGACCTTGCTTCCAACGTCAGGTTGAAACTCGGTAGCAAGTGCTGCAACTGACGACAGACAATTTTTCCATGTTACGTGCTTCAGCACTCGGCGGTCCCGTTCTGAGATTGTGTGCCCTACCACTTCGAGACTGAG
>NC_140962.1:92704230-92724230 GCF_056783735.1 Eptatretus burgeri | reverse complement strand
AAAGGCATGAACAAACAAATGATCGAAAAAATGGATGCGAATATGAAAAACGAAATGAAAGGCATGAACAAACAAATGATCGAAAAAATGGATGCGAATATGAAAAACGAAATGAAAGGCATGAACGAAAAGATGGATGCAAATACACAAAAATTGGATGCGAATACACAGCAAATGAGAAAAGAAATGAAAGAACTACGGGGTGAGACGCAGAACATGGGCCGATGCCTGCAAGCGGGCATGAAGGCCGTGACCAGGGAGCTGGGAATGGCGACTCCACGTGTGGGAGCAAACGAGCTGGAAGGGGGTGCAACGGCTGACAGGCCCGCGGTGGAGGCGGGTGAAAAAATAATTCGGGGGGCGTGTTGGGCGAGGGTCGTGACAGAGGAATCGACGGTGACCAAGAGGGAAAAATTAAATGGGGAGAGCAAAACGTGTGAGACGAGACATGAGGTGACGACGACAGAAAGAATAAAATGTATAGAGACACGGGAGACAGAAAAAATAGAGAGACAACACGATGAAGACGGGGTAAGTGACGCACACACACACGGAGGGAGTGGAGGACAATGGGGGTGAGCTCGCGGAGCGTGTTGGGACCCGGTGCGAGCACCTGGATGGCCTCCTCCAGGAACGAGGGGGGGGAGTATGCCCCCTTGAGGTGAGTCACGACCAGGTGAGTTCGGTCGTGCTTTGCGAGGTTGAGGGGAGGAGTACTGCGGACGGGTGCACGGAGAGCTTGGGGGGTATAGAGGCCCCGGAGACCCTTGTGGGGACACGAATCCCCAGTGTAGTTGTCCCTGTGTGTGTGGTGCAAGGTGTGAGTGCGGCACCGTGTGTGGAAGCGACCCCGTGTGTGAGTGGTGTGGTGGCGATGGTGCCAGAGTGCGTGCTTCCCAGCACGCCGGATGTGGATGGGGCACCGTGTGTGAGTGAGGCCGTGTGTGTGAGTGAAACGGCCAGTGTGAGTGAGGCACCGCGGGTTAGTGCCCCCGCGTGTATGAGTGAGGCACGGTGTGTGGATGAGGCACCGCAGGTGAGTGCCCCCGCGTGTGTGGATGAGGCACGGAGTGCGAGTGAGGCACCGCGGGTGAGTGCCCCCGCACGCGTGAGTGAACGGCCGTGTGCAAGGTCGCTGTGTGCAAGGGAGACCGTGTGTGTGAGAGAGCGGTATGTGAGGGAGATGTCGGTTGGCATGCGGGAGCACGCAGCCGCATCTCCCGGTGTGAATGTGATGGAGTGGACTGTGTGCGTCGGAACACGCAGGTATGCGTGTGTGGAATGGAGACGGAGACGGCGACAGAGGAGAGAAAGCCGAGTAGCGGCTGTAGCTATTTCGGGGACCGTGCCGGGTTCACCCAGCAGTGAGCACGCGGTTCGTGTTGTGCAACGCACGAGACCGCCACGTGCTAGCTTGCGAGAGTGAAGTCCCGGTCCGGAAACGCCAGCGGTGGATTTGCCGATCCCGCGGACGGACAAAGTTTAGGCAGGATTTCGGATTTGGACCGGACGGGTTCTCCACGCGATCGTGTGTGTTAAGCTCCAACGGGCAAAGCACATGTGTTCGCGTGGGGAACCCCTCGAGACGTGGGGCTTGTGTTTTTTTTTATGCGCACGGTGACGCCATGGCTGCACGTGGGGTTGGAATCCGGCAGGAGGGGTATCTCTGCCGGATGGTACCGTCCAAGGAGGGACGAGGAACACGTGCAGCTGCATGACGTCACGGCCAGGTGCAAAGTGCGCGAGCTCTGAGTTGCCGCGCAGGTGCTGCGCATGAAAAAAAAAAAAAAGAGCAAGCCTCACTTTCGGGTGCACAGGATTCCTGGGCAAGGGGTGGAAGACCCCCTTACCCTGGGCACAGGATGGAAACTAGTTAGGGGGAAGGGTTAGCTTAGTTAGACCGACTTCATGGGGCAGGGGTAAGTCCTCATGGAGTCCGTGGAATGGATTAGGTAGAGGGATTGTAGCCAGATTTAGGTTGTTAAATAAAATGGGATTATTTTGAGAACAGTGACAGACTTGTGGATGTGTAGAGGGGACGTAGTTTAGCTACGTAGTGTTAAAAGGAACGTGCTACTAGTTTAAGGGACGACTTGGGAGCACGAGTTAGTTAGGGGGTGCAGATAGAAGGATGGCAGAGTTCAGTGGTGTGTGTGTGTTGAAGAGTTGGTGAGTGAAGTGGAAGCATGTGCTTGGTGAGTGAGTGAGGCCAGCGGGTCTGTGTGTGTGGAGTGAATGGGGAGTGCATGGTGCGATGAGTGATTGGGGGGAGGAGTGACTCCCGCCCAAGGGACCCCGGGGTCAGAATAAAGTAAGTTAGCTGGGTTAGTTAAATTGAAAAATGGAGGTCGTTTTGCTGTTGGTGGGAATGTAGGCTCGAGACCCGTTTGGAGGGGTGCAGGAGCCCTGTTGACGGGCTTGGGAGCGTGGCTGCGAAAGGTGAGTATCGCTGAGTGGGTACCCCGGGCACCAGGCTAGTCGGCCGCGGTAGGCCAAGGGCCCATGGGGGGCCGGGATAGAGTAGTGGGCACGGGTGCGCCTGCTTGGTGCGGGGGCCCGGGGCGCCATTAGCCGCGTGGGCAGTGTTGTGGGCACGGGTGACCCTCGGAAAGGGGCCCGGGAGGCCGGCCTGCCACGTGTGCGTTTCAGGGGAGGTGCCATGGGGGGCACTCCCCGGTGTTAGGGAGCTGGTAGGCTCGGAGGCAGTGTAGTGCCCGGGGGTGCCATAGCGGGAGAATCGGCAGAGGGTCGTGCCTGCCAAAGGGAGCCACGTGTCCCAGCCAGGAGACCGTGTGAGGGCACGGAGAGAAAATTGGGGGGCGAGGCCCGAAATTGTGAGGACACCAACACAGGCGACGGGAATCTGGGTTGTTAGAACCAATAGTTTAAGCGAGAGGAGCTTGTTGAAAGCCCCGGATAGTTTAACAGTTAAATGGTTAGGGTAGATTAGGAGATGTACCCCTCCGCACCATCCATCCCCTCGCTCTAGTTGTGGGCCGCTGGACCCACTTGGGTTATAGATCGCCGAACTCTGGGGAGGCCATTCTGAGGCTTGAGTTGGGCCTCGACACAGGACGTTAGCTCTCCCTTATTCCCCTCCGGGAAGGGAACGTAGGGGTTGGGAGTAGGCTAGGTGACAGGATAGGTTAGCCGAACAAGGACGATAAAGGGGGTTAGGGGACGATTTATAGAGGGGAAGTAAACATAAAAACAAAAATAAAAAAATAAGTGGGGGCTAAATTGGTTTTTCACAAATTAAGGGAGTGGGTATGTACAGTGACAGGCAAAGGCGATAGGTTGGGAGGGAGACCGTAGGGTAGGTCCGAGCCCGCCTTCCAAGTGGCCAGCACCACCGCACTCCCTCCACCAACCTCCACTGAACGGCAAAGGCTGGCCAACTTCATCGGCTGGCCGTGTTTTTCTTCAAGGCCTGTGCCGGCCAACTTCATCGGCAGCTGTTGTTTTGCTGCAAGGTCTGTGCCGGCTGGATCGTCTGCAGCTGCTGTGCTGCAAGGCCTGTGCCATCGGCTGGCCGTGTTTTGCGTCAAGGCCTGTGCCGGCCAGTTCATCTGCCGGCTGTGTTTGCCTGCAGCGGCCTTCTTCGGCGGGCTGTGTTTGCCTGCTACCTTTGCCATGCCATGCCCACTGCCCACGTTCACCAGCCCCGTTCAATTTTTGCTTTGCCCCCCCTGTTCATTTCCATGTGCGCCAGGATCCGCAAGGCAACAGTTTGCAAGCTGCGAGAACTGCCCTGTTGGCAGCTACAACACGGGCCTGCAGTGGCGGCCCGTGCACCGTGTTTGTGTCCATCCATCCATTCGTTGTGCTCATTGCGTGTGCCACTTGAGCTGGCACGGAGACTGCGTTTGTGCAGCCCATGCACCGTTGTGGTTCACTGCGTTCAGTTCAAAAGGGAAGGCTTTGGACTGCGTGTGAGCAGCCAGCCACGTTCCCTGTCACCTGCATTGTTTGAGCCAGAGACTGCATGCGGGCAGCCTGGCTCCCTGCTAACTGCTTTCTTTTTGCAGAGTTCAATGATCCTGGGCCATGGTTTAGTGTAAAATTTGTAAGTTAAGGTTAAGATGTACTGTAAATATGAGTGCGCCCCCGGCATGTCTGTCTAGCGCCGGCAATTTTATTTAAGTCGTCCGTGTGAGTGAGTTTGTTTAGATAGTTACGCAGCCCTCAGGTTATTTATTTTGGGGACACGAATACCATGAATGTCGCACTCAGGGATCCGTAGGTAAAATGTACTAGGGGAAAACTACACATGATGGCACACGAAAAATTTGACGACTCGGGACGAGTCTGTAAAAAGGGGAGGGGGTAGTGTTGTGGTTACCAAATTCGCAAACCACCATTCAGGTCCCTTAGGTGAGGTATCTCGGTAAGTACATGTGTAGTTAGGCCCAAACCCGTTGTCTAGTGGGAATACATGTCATTTATGCGTGCTGCGACTCTTCAGGATAGCCGTTTTTCTTTTACTATCTTTAATTTGGACCAACCGCCATGATTACCACCACAATCACAACATCCACCACCAACCACCGCTTCACCACAACCGCCACGACCTTCACGTCACACCTCGCAACCGTCGCATCGCCACCGTTCTTGCGCCGCCTGTGGGTACCGGTGTTGGACTCGTGCAGGGCGCGCGCCGAACAGCGTGTACAAAATCACGGATTTTGTGCTTCAAAAACGGATCAAAAACGACACACGCCCACTTTTTGCCGTCCAATCGGTGAGCGAGGGGCGAATTGGCCCCGCCCCCAGGGCGATCGATATATGCAAATTTATGGATCAAAAAGCCTTCACACCCACTTTTTCTCGGGCCAATGGGGAGCGAGGTGAAAGGTCGAAGGGAGGGGGTCAAAGATGAGAGGGCGAAGCTATGGGGCTGATAAAAGGACCGTGTTCGTCAGTCCAAGAGAGTCCAGAGGCGGAGAGGAAGAGAGTGGGAGAGTCCAGAGGCGGAGAGTAAGAGAGTCGGAGACGAGGAGACGAGGAGAGTAGGAGAGGAGGAGAGTAGGAGAGTAGGAGAGTCGGAAACAGAGAGTCAAGACTTCGCGGGCGGTGGAGCTGCTCGTCGTGTGCGTTGGAGTCGGAACGGAGGGGACGGAGCTGTGGAAAGGCGGCGACACCAGACGAGGGGGTGCTCGCGTCGGGAGCTGCACCCCAGGGAGGCCGACAGCACGACCTGGCCGAGGTGGAGACGCTCGTCGCGGGATAATAAAAATCCTCTATACCCCGAGCATCAGCAACCCCCTCCTGTTTCCCCCCGCGCTGAGATAGTGCGACCAAGGGGGCCCCTTTCCCACCCCCTACCAGACACTGTCCGCGGGGCCCGCGGAGTTGAGGCGCCATCGCCGCTCCTCGTCTCATCACCAGACGGGTAGGCCGACCCGGTCTCGGCCTCAGGCCCGCCTCATCCTTGAGGGTATTTCTTTTCCTTGGTTTTGGGTATGTGTTGTCGGCGCCATCTGTGAAGTAGAATTGTATAAGTGTTGCCGTGTGCTCGGTAGTCGGTATTAGCTCTGCATTGTGTCTTCGCTTTTACATTTGCTTTTTGTGTAAATTGAATTGTGTTTTTCTTTTCTGTGTGCTTTTGGTGGAATTGTATATGTGCGCTTTCCGTTCATCGCGAATAAATGTGCTTTGTGTTGAACTGTTTCCCGCTTCGCTTCGTCATTTCTCCCATTGAATCCTCATCTTGCTTCACGTAAAGGGTTGGTAGTGGGCTGAATACGCCCGATAATTAATCGAACCGTCGAGGTCGACGAATAACACCGCTCGGTTATCCCGATAGTACGGAACGGGTCGCTTAAGTGGCCCGTGTCCGAAGTCGACCTGCGGCGAGGTACGATCGCCCGGTCTACCCTCCGCGTGGGTACTTAGGTAGGTCGAATTTGGCGAGCAACCCTATCCCACGCGGGGGCTGATTGGCTCGATCGCGGTGAGACCGAAAGGTCCACCCGTGACTGGTTCCCGGCGTTAGTCCGAGAGGGTCACGACTGGATTGTCCGTCCGGTGGGCGACGTGCCGCGATTCGAGTTACGTGGCCGTCGGCACGCCGGCGGGCGCGAATCCGTAACAATATATATATATATATATATATATATATATATATATATATATATATATATATATATATATATATATATATATATATATATATATATATATATATACATATATAGAAACGCACACACACACACACACTAGCATATTTACACGGCGTTGTGGGGATGGAAACGTGAATAAGCATCACTTTGTAGTGATTCACAAAGACCAATTATTTGATTGGCTGGTTGGAGCTCTGTTTCAAAATCTGCATGTGTCCGTCCCTGAATACGCCTGAAGAAGATGTGGTCTGAATACAAACGGCTTTGCATTTTGAATGTGGACGAGCTTTCCGTTTTTAATTTTTATTTTGATCTTCCTCTTCCTGTGTTGTTGCAGATCATTCACAATTCATCTTTAAAGGCTGTGATGAATATCCCATTAACATTGCGCCCCTCCAAGCTCCTTACACAGTTTCACTACCTCGTTGTATTTTCCCCAAAGTAGATGTGGACAGACTCTGCGGGGGCGGGAGAGGTGAACGCTTTCTCATTTTATATAAACCCAAAAGGCATTACCTCAACTCACCGTTTTAAACCATTCACCACCACCGGTCGGGTTTTTGGCAACCAAACCGTCTCCCCCAACAGGTTTTCTGGAGAGGAGGGTGTTTGGATATGGACACCCAGCAGGATTAAAAACAAAACCTGTCAAAGGGTGGAGGAGCTCCTTGTGAGCCAACGGCCATCCATATCTAGTGCCCAACTGTGTCTGCGGACGTCCTCCTGCAGTTGGGTTACTTCTTATTAGGAGGTTGGAGGTAGGATTTGCACTCCAGCCACCATAAAACCCTTCATTCTGGAAAACACAAAAACCCCCAAAAAATCTGAAAAAAATTCCCTGCGCAGGGCAGCTCACCGGATGACGGGTTTGGGACAAAGCCTTTAGGACCCCCAATATTTGATGATAGGAGGGAAACCACGGGGTAACATTCCCGGGTCAGATTGCGGGAGAGTGTGTCGGAGTGGTGCTGAGGTGTCGTCCACCAGATGGTGGTCTCCTTGGGTTAACCTGAGGCGTTCCCTTTGGGTGGGTGCCTGGATTATCCTATCCCGAAGAGAGGATGATCAGCTGTCTCTGTTATCATCTGAGCTCAAGCGTTTGGACATGGGTATTGCAGCACTCTCTGAGGTTCGGATATCGGATTGCAGTGACATAATTGTGATCTCACCATGAAGGATGCATTCTTCGCCACGCTCAAGTCTGTGGTTGATCAGTGCCCCAGATGAGATACACTTTTAGTCTTTTGGGATTTCAATGCATCAACTGGAACTGATAGGGATGGTTATGAGACATGTGTTGGTCCCCATGGGTCTGGAACTATGAACCAGAATAGCACTAAGTTCCTTGACTTTGCAAGAAGTCATGGACTTAGGGTGGCTGGTTCATGGTTTCAGCGCCCACAAGCTCATCTCTGGATTTGGTATTCCAAAGCTGGTGGTGTGGCAAAGGAGATTGACCATGTCCTCGTTGACGGTCGTTGAAGGATGATCTAGAACTGCAGGGTCTATCAGAGTGCTCAGTTCCTCAATACTGACCACCAGCTTGTTGTAGCAACTCTAAAGCTGCACCTTTAATCCGGGAGAATGGTACCATCCCAGCCGAGGCTGGATGTTGGCAAACTCAAGGATGAGAGGGTAGCTGAGGAGTTTGCGAACAAGCTGAATGTACATTTGGGGGTCTGGGTGCTTTGGGGGCCCCTGAAGAGTTGTGGAGTGCCTTCAAGCGCACCCTCCTTGATGTTGCCGGTCGATGTCTTGGAACTCACTGAAGGGCAAAGAAGAATTTTGTCTCTCAAGGGATACTGGATACCATTGACTAGAGTTGCAGGGCCAGGCTGAATGGTAGAGCTGAGCTGTTCATTGAGCTGAGGCATAAAACTGTACGTGCACTAGGGGTGGACAAGGAGACCTATGTGCGAGGAATCTGTGAGAGGGTAGAGCATCACCTGTGGACAGGCGATTCTCGTCCTGCTTACAGGGGAATTCGCGCATTGCGTTCATCCAAGCCCATCCCTCGGAGCACTGCAGTTAGAGCAGAGAGTGGTAGGCTCTTGACAGAGGAGTCTGAAGTGAAGGCGCGCCGGGCCGTTACTTTGAGCGGTTGTACCAGGCTGATCCCCCAGCTGTCGAGTTGGACGTCAAAGGTGTTACAATCCCTGTTGCTGACCCTCCAATCAACTGTGGTCCACGTTCGCTTGTGGAAACACGGGCTGCGGTGAACGGGTTGAAATTGGTTATAGCTCCAGGGATCTGTGGCATCCATGCTGAACTTCTCAAGGCTGGTAGAAATGCTGCACTCATGTCGTTGCATGCAGTTTTGTGCTCTGCCTGGAACACAGGCATCATCCCAACTGATTGAAAGAGTGCCTTGTTGTCCCTCTCTGGAAAGGGAAGGGTGATTGCCAAGACTGCAACAACTACCGAGGGGTGACGCTGCTCTCAGTGCCGGGCAAGGTCTTTGCTTGGATAATTCTTGATAGGGTTCGCCACCATCTGCTTGAGCAGCAGCGTCCAGAGCAGTCAGGCTTTATACCAAAGAGGTCAACGATTGACCGTAGCCTTGCTCTTCGGGTCCTCACCGAACGCAGATGAGAGTTTCGGCAGGGGCTGCTTACAGCCTATGTTGATCTCTGCAAAGCTTTCGATTCAGTGAATCCGGATGCCCTCTGGAAGATTCTTGGTCTTCGTGGGGTGCCACCAAAACTGATCAATCTGATGTCTGAATTCAACTCTGGTACTGAGAGTGCTGTGAAATGTGGTGGTACCATCTCTAACTTATTCCCAGTTGTTACTGGAGTTCATCAGGGGTGTGTAATGGCCCCCACACTTTTCAACACTTGTATGGACTGGATTCTAGGGAGGATGTCGGAGAGATCAAGCTGCGGTGCATCGTTTGGGAATGTCAAGATCTCGGACCTTGATTTCCAGATGATGCGGTCATCTTTGCAGAGACTTTAGATATCCTTTTGGGGGCCCTGGAGGTGCTGAATGAGAAGTCGGAGCCACTGGGATTACGGGTTTCTTGGGTCAAAACTAAGATCCAGGCTTTCAATTACATCTTGGATGCTGCTGTCCTGTCTGTGTCTGTTTGTGGTGAGGATGTTGAGGTCGTGGAGAGATTCCCTTACCCTGGAAGTGATATTCATGTATCTTCTGGCTGTGAATCAGAGGTCAATAGATTTCTGGGTCAGGCCTCGGGAGTCATGGATTCACTGGATCATGGGGTGTGGCGCTGCCGGTACCTGTGCGGGAGGACGAAAGTCCGAGTCTTCAGGTCCTTGGTGCTTCCAGTCTTGCTCTCTGGATGCGAGACCGACTCTGACCAAGGATCTGAAATGGAGACTTAATTCCCTTTGGTATCAGGTCTCTTCGGAGAATCCTTGGCTATCGCTGGTCGGATTTTGTGTCCAACGAGCGGATGCTGAGAGAGACTCGGATGAGATTTGTTACGTGCATAATCCGTGAGCATCAGTTGCGGCTGTATAGACATGTGGCTCGTTTTCCTGACGCTGATCCTGCTCACCAGATTCTTTCAGCGAGGGAGTCTCGTGAGTGCAGGAGGTCAATGGGCCGACCACGTGCCTCATGGTTGCAGCAGGTTGACCGCCATCTCAAGTAGATGGGGATGGGCCTGGAATCTGCATGGGGGATGGCCAGACGGAGGCCCCTGGAGTTCCAGTGGAAAGTGGATGCAGCGACGCTCTGTTCTGGCACATGCTCCCATACCTGACCTGACCCCCCCCCTACGAATCACCGGATATTCTGCCTCCTTCATAGTCCACAGAGCTCTCATGCCCTATCCCTCCCCCCTCCCCCTCTGTCTTGCCAGCTCTCATACTTCCTTGTCAGACCACGGAGCTATCCTGTCCCCCACCCCTGTCGGTGAAACTATATGTTGCCTTTGTAAGTAAGAGTGGGGATTCAAGTGAATATTGACTGATGGCTTGCTATTTGGGGGGGGGGGGTGGGGAGAATGGAAGGAGGCCAAATTTGCCGTGCGGAGAGTGCTTTAACCTCAGTGTTGCCCAGGTAAAAAGGGAATTGTAATTCCCCCTGCCACCGCACCACCAGGTGGCACTGCAGGGTACACATTTACATGGAGAATTTACAACCCCCCACACCCCCACATGAGGCCACAGCCATGAGCACATGTTACCCCCTGCAAAAATTCTTATTTGTACCTCGAGTTTGGAGTTTGTAACTAAAAGGATGTGGCCACGCAAAAAACACAAACAAACAAAGAGAGAGAGATCGAGAGAAAGAGAGAGATCGAGAGAAAGAGAGAGATCGAGAGAAAGAGAGAGAGAGAGATCGAGAGAAAGATCGAGAGAGATCGAGAGAGATCGAGAGAGATCGAGAGAGATCGAGAGAGATCGAGAGAGAGAGAGAAAACACATAATTGAGGCATTCGGCCTTCTCACAAGTGGAGTCGACTGTTGTGCCATTCGAAGTAAGGAAAGGGATGGAAGGGGAGCATATACCAGACACTGATTTGACAAGGTACCATCGGGTTTCAGAGGAGGGATACAAGTTTGAAAATTCATTCTTGAGGTTGGACTGATGTTGTTTTTTGGCTCTCCTGAGAGTAGACACAATGGTTTTGGGCTTTGTGGAATGATCTGAGGCTGCCTTCAGTTGGATTTGCCTTCCAGAAGGAGAATGCAAATTGTTTTGAAGCAACAGCCTCACCATCGGATTCAGAGAACCAAGAGTTGGAGGATGGTTAAGATAATTGAAGATGAGATGGGATAAATCTGTGTATAAGAGAGCACAGTTTTCTGTGGAAGAATTCCCAGGCTAAATGAATATCGGTGGCAGTGGATATAGGAGTCCAGTCCTGAAGTGTAACAAAAAAAAACACGAATACGCGAAGCGCGAATGTAGAAGCAGGTCACACTTTACGACCCGCTATACGTGGGGTCCGTGAATAGCAGGATCGCGAATGTCAGGGTCTGACAGTATATTTATATATACAGTAGAATCTAGATAAAAAGCATATGTGCCTATTTTTAGATTTAGTAGAACACATATGCGCTTATTTGCCATATATGTTAATATGTATTAAAAAATCCATGACATGTGCTTGTGATGTTAAATGTTCTTCAGATTGGCTGCATAGATGTCAGTTTTTACATCATTGCAATATTAGTTGTCCGTACCTCAGAAACTATTTCAAAATACACTTTCAGTCCTCAAGCACATATCTGTTTCAACTCCGCACCAAGTTCGTTTTCCATGTCCGGGTAAAAGGTGCATCTTCCGCTCCCAAATCTTCTTCGAACCTTTCTCACTCTGAACAATTATTTCCTCATTCTTCACCATTCACATCAAAGTCCTTGTGTTAAGTCAAAATTGATTAAACATCTATTACTGGTTCTTACAAGATTTGTAAAGATCGATAATCTCAATCTTTTTTTCCACGGATGTACGATAGACGCTTCACTGGTGCGTCAATTTTGATAGTGATGAAAAACGGTATTTTACGACCCTTTATCAGAAAGGGTCGAAAGATATCCTTTTACGACCCTTGATGAACAACATTGTTTTGAATGTACAACTCTTGTAAGTACCAGTTCCAGATGTGTAAGAAATTCGGATTTAAAGTTTATGTACCAATGCCAATAAAGCATGAAATACTGTCGTGTTTGAATTGATATTTTCAGTTTTCAAAGCCTTACGATGACGTTTTTGTATGCACTTATTTTTAATGAAAAAATCAAATAGGGAGGCCAGTGTGCGCTTATTTTTCATATGCGCTAATTCATGCACACGCTTATTATCCAGATTCTACTGTATATGATTAAAGTGGCGAGCAAAAGTGTTCACCCCCAACAAAGTTTTTACATTTTGATGCCACCTGAGCTTATTTCATGATGCTTTCAAAAAAAGAAATTAATGTATGGAGTATTCACAAAGTACTTCAAAGTGAAAAACCTTTAAAAAAACAGGAAGATAAAATGTGAATAAGTTAGATTAACACAGAAAATAAGATGATTCTCAGTTGTATAATTATTCAAACCCTTTCACTAATTAAGCCTAATTCACTTCAGGAGCAAATTATTTGTTTGAAAGGATACAAAATAAGTGCAATAGGTTTCACCTGAATGCAATCAGTGGTTTAACTTAAAAAATAAGCTCCCCCACTTATCTAAGGAGTTTTAAGGTGCACATCACTTGGTCACCGAACAAGACAAACATAAAGATAAAGGAGCTTTCCAAAGAAGTCAGACATAAAATGGTGGAGAAGCACCGTTCAGGAGAGGGTAAAAGAAGATTTTAAAGTCACTCGTTATCCCTTTGAGTACGGTGAAATCCACCCAGACTCTCCCCAGATCTGGTGATCCATACAAACTCAGCAACTGGGCAAGCAGGATACTAGTTCAGAGTGTCACTGTAAATCAAACAATGACTTTGAAAGATCTGCAAGGCTCTATGTTGTTCTTCACCAATAATGCATGATCAGGATGAATTCAGAGACAATGTTCTTTTAAACGGCAGGTTTGTTTTTCGATTCATTTTCCGATTTGTGTTCAAAATATAACATTCAATTTAAATAAGTTGTGCCTCGATCAAAACTGATATCGACAGACAAACAGACAGATGGACATGAATCTATTGCTTAACCCCGCACAAGCGAAAATTCGAAAATTATTGGATTCGGATCCGGATCTTCACCAAAGCCTAATAATTTCATCCTTGTCACACACCCAACCTGTCCACCAGGGTTCGTCTGAATTCGTCCATAATTTTTTGAGATATGGTGCTCACAGACAAACAAATGAATTTTTAAAAAAATGATGATATCCAGATGGGGATCTTCACGAAAATGGAATCAATTCATCCTTGTCAAACACCCAACCTGTCCACCAAGTTTCATTTGAGACAACTTTTTTTTTTGGTTTCCACCAATAACATTTTGAGATATCCTGTTCACAAACAGATGAACAGACACACAGGTGTGAAAACATAACCTTCATCCACCTTCAGTAGCAAAGGTTAAAAAAAAAATTCTCGTATTTGAAAAAAAAAATATTCTGGATCCGGTTTTCACCAAAATTGAATCAATTCGTCCTTGGCAGACACCCAAGCTATCCACAAAGTTTCATTTGAATATGTTCATAACCTTTTGAGATATCCTGCTCACAGATAAACAAATCTGTATCCGTCAAGCTTAAGACTTAAATTCATTGTGAGGGGCATGGGGGGGAGCAGTTGGAATGAGGATGAGGAAAGTGTAGCAGGCCCGAGGACATCAGAAAGGTGTAAAAAAATTAAGAATGTGTTTTTTGCTGTTGTTGCCACTTATTTGTTTTTTTATGTGAAAAAATTCAATTGGTGGGATGGGAAGGCAGTTTTTTTTTAGTGAGGAATGCACAAACACCAACCACACACTATCCCTTGACGATACCCACCAACAGACATCACAAACAGCACAGATATACACAATAAGCCATAAGTCCCGCCAACATCCCGATACCCCTCTATCTCCAATACATCCAGGTACCTATCTAATTCCAATTTAAACTTCTCTACTGTTTCTGCTGCCACTACCTTTCCAGGGAGACCATTCCATGCATTAACTACTCTCTGAGTAAAAGAAACTTGCCTTACTACCGTTTTAACTTCTCTCTTCTTTGCTCTCAGGCTAAAGCACTTGGTCCGATCATTGCCCTGCATTCTGATGAATAACTCTTCTGCATTAATTTTGTCAATACCATCATAAAAGTCTCCCTTCTAATGTATAAAGTCTTGTCTCTTTCAGCCGCTCCTCATAGCTTAGTCGAGCTAAGCCCCGGAAACTATCTAGTAGCCCTACACTGTTCTCTCTCGATGACAGCGACATTCTTCTTGAGTTGTGGTGACCAAAACTACACACAATATTCCAGATGAGGCCTCAGGAAATTCCTGCACGCTGTTAAAACCACCTATTTTGATTAATAATTTACCACCCTCTGAATACAAATTAAAACCCTGCTTGCTTTACCTGTAGCTGCCTTGCATTGTCCTGACTGCTTACCTGCCCCTGTATCTATTACCACACACAGATCCTTCTCATGTATGCCATGCTCCAAGACTGCCCCTTGTATCATGTAATCCATTTTCATCATTCTTACCCATCCCCAGCACCTTACATGTCTTTATTTTAAATTGCAACTGCCAATCTTTTCCACTAACATCTCACATATTTGCTCTGCCAGCTCCATCAAAACTCTTGAGTGCATCTTATCTTTCTGGGGCTTTATCTACTCTGAGATTTCCTGGCTGTTCATTTACTTCCTCAACTCCAACCTGGATCTTCTCTAAAAAAAAATAACCCCTTACTCACCTCTTTGATAGATACTCTCAGCTATTGGCAATTTCCCTGACTGTTCTTCAATTTATTTCATTATTTTTCATTGTCTACCTGAAACACAGAAATTTTCATCCAATGGCAAATCATAACTCGATATCTGCGAATAAATGTGATCACCAAGAGTCAGCCTTCCACGACTGGGGGAGGCTTACAATTGGCGATTGCCTGAGTCTTGCCCTTGGCTCATGATCCAATGATGGCCATATTTTTTTCGGACCACCATATGACCATGACCTTCAACATTTAGGGATAGAGTGAAAATTACGAAAATAGGTCCCATCTACCATCTATCCAAAAAATTGGAAAAACTCAACATCATTAAAATTGGAGGAAAGTTATTCAAGTTACGATCAAAAATGTGTTTTTTGTTAACTAGGTCACAATCTGAAAAAAGTAGGTCAAGGACACTCATCAAATATCAAGTGCACAATTTCAGTGCAGATACACGATTATGATGCAAGCACATCTTGGAAGGCCAAGCAATCTTTGAGATTTTTTTGTTGAGGAATGGCAAAGTAGTCATTGGCAAAATTGAGCGATGACAAAAAATGTATGATTTGTTTCAGAGCACCATTTGACCTTGACCATTAACTCAGAGGGGTGTGATGTAAATTACTTGTATGGCAGCTACATCCTTTGTAAATTAATTGTAAATGCGCATTACTCTACGCAATCTCGGGAAAGCAATTTCAGTCTGATCTAAAAAACCTTAGTCGAGTTATGGTGAAAATTGTTAAAATGACTAATTGTGTCATGACCTGAAAAATTAGGTCAACATCAAAAAACATTATGTCAACCCCGCATACTTTCTATTTCACACCATTGTTGCAGAATTTAATTTTGAAAGTCCCAGCCGGCTCTGAGATACAGCTTGGAAAGCGATATAGTTCGGAAATTTGGAGTGTTCCCAACACAGTGCGGGAAGAAGAAAAAGAGTCCATAAGAATAATGAAATTAAACAATTTCCGAAATGGTGGTTTAGTAATCCTTGTGTCAAAGAAACTCTCTGGTACAATTAAATATTGGGGTCCACTAATTGAAGAAACAAACCCTACAACAGCAATAAGCCTTCCCTTATGCTATAGGGGAAGGCTTAAAGAGTGCATCACACCCTTTTCTGATCCACATTAAACATTTGAATTAAATTTGGTGCAGATAATTGTCTAAAATGACAGCACAAGGTAAGTGGAGCATGGAGGTGAATGCTGTGAATGCCTGTACGATTAAAACTAAAACAAACATGAAGTGGGTGAAATGGGTCTTGCATTATCTTGTGAACCTTCAACACAGCACGTTTCTCATACAAGGTACAAATTGAGGAAAGGTTTATCCGCATTACACACTGGGAAATCTTCCTGACTCTTTCCAATTTCTTAATCTTCTCTTTTGACAATTTATCACATGTACATATAAATTTGAAAGAAAGAATACGGTACTTTGAATCAAAGACTGATGGAAAGGAACCAAAAATGGTATTATCAACGTGAAACTCTTTCAATTTCCTGGAAAAGTACAATCTTTGGTTTGTTTTTCCAGCCAACACTTGGGAATTTCAATTTATTTTCGATTGCTGTGCTCAAATACATGTGCTCAGAAACTTGCTCTCTATTATGATCATGAATAATCAAAGGGTCATGGCCACCTGGGAAGCGGCAAAAATAAATAAAAACATTTCCTTTGACATTAATAACTAAATAATGACGGTCACATATTTGATAACATGACAATTAGAACTTGAAATGCTGCAGTCACTCGTGTACAAAGAAAACAAAATGGGGGAGATAACACAACCTTGTGGTTCACCTGGACTCAAAACCCTGACACGTGATCCCATATTATGACATATCACCCATTATGGTCAATCTGTAAGAAAACTGTGAATGAATCTTGAAAGCCTTGGTGTGACATCTAATTTCAGAAACTTGTCAATTAATTTGTACTAGCCGAAACCCCGTCACAGACGGATCCCGTTCCATGAGCCCAATATGACAACCAGTGGCGGCTCTTGTAAGAGCCGGATCCCAGTCGATGTACTTCATGGCCTTACCTAATGAGGCCTACAAAACGTCCTTGCACACGACATTTTTGGTGTACACTACTCCTTGTGAAGAAGTCCCCTGATTTGTGCACGTGTCTACTTTGACGTACAAACACCGTGTGAAAACTTCTCAGGTCACAGTACCGAGAAAAACATGATGCGACCGCGAGGAGGAGCACAAAATTGGTCCTTCGGCGACAGACGTAATGACGTCAGCGAATGACTGATAATGTCATGACGTCTTTATGCCTTTCAGCGGTGATGTCACACGTCGCCATGTAAACGAATGCAAAATGAAAAGTGTTTATTCTGCTTCAGAGTTGAAGTTTGACTATTGCCACGATGCGCGATGCACTCTTACAGGTACGAAGTTTTTTCAGTCCAGGTCACAGTACTGAGAAAAACGTGACGCGACCGCTCGGAGGAGCAAAAAATTGGTCCTTCAGTATTAATATATAGATGGTACAAGAGTATTGAAGGCACTGGAGAAATCAAAAAATAATGATCTTATAAAAGTGATGAAACAATCTTTGGAAATAAACAGGCACAGCATACTCTGATATATGAATTGAGATTGGTCAAATAAGCCTATTTGTCGACTCAAAATTTTCAACAATATCCTTTCAAAATACTTCTTGCATTCGATGTCAAGGCTACTGGATGGTAGTCATTCAACTCAGTGGGTTTTTTTAACTTCTGGTACTGGAATGATAATTGAAGATATCTAATTTGAGGGAATGACACCCTTATCCAAGATTCATTGATAAATACATGTAAACACTGGGGGAAGTTGTTGACTGCACGGTTCCAAAGCCTTCTTAAAAATGCTAAAATGTCATATATAAAATGCTATATATATATATATATATATATATATATATATATATATATATATATATATATATATATATATATATATATATATATATATATATAGTCGACTAGGCGTAAGTCGGCAGCGTGTAACTCGTCACGTCGCCGAAGTCGGCAGCGTCAAAAAGTCCCGAATTTATCTCATGTTAAATCCCTTTGAATAAAGGGTCATCCCTCTGTAAGTCGTCATCTCTAAGTCGTCACTTCGTCTAAGTCGTCAGATGTTGTCCATTCCCACGTAATGGAAACTCAAGTGAATTACCACTCCTAACTCGTCACACGGAACTGCTGCCTCATGAGAAGCCCGATTTCATGGAATCGTGATGCTCGCTCATTGGTGTACACCGCCAGTGATAGGCTATTTATAACTACGTACACACGTTGATCGCACTGCAGGCAGGACAATGGCGACTAAGCGTAATCTTACAACTAAAACCTACCAAGAAAAATACGACATTATCCAGTTTTGCGAGGCAAATCCACTGATGAAGAAAACAGACATAGCTGAGAAGTTGGACATCAAACGGCAGACATTGAACGATATCTTGAAGAATAAGGGCAAGATATTTAGACAAGTGGAGAAGATCGTGAGGCCGGTGGGAAGTGTGAAATGCGTGAAATGTGTGTCCTTTGAAGATGTCGATGACGCGCTCATCATCTGGTTTCGGCAAATGTCGGCTCAGCCAAATATTCGGTTTCGGCCGATTCGGCCGATTCAGCCGATTCAGCCAAATATTCGGCCGATACTGTCTTTCAGTGGAGGATTGCCCAGCCAACATCATGGAATACAATGACCGGTTTGAATCCTTTCTCATGCACCAGATGCCCAAGAGTTTGAGGAGTCAAACATAATGGATTACTTCGCGAAGAAGTAAAGGATCGATCGAGCTTAGTGTTGAAGTCCAATCATGGTTTTATATTGGCTTGTTTTGTACATTACCGCACTCACTTACACATAGGCATTGAGTGGTAATCATCACCACGATGACTGGGTGTCATGTAATTTGTCACCATACCCTCACCGATGGTATACAAGTTGTCTTACAGAGTTGTTCATTATCTTTACTTTTGATAAACTGATTCATGAATTCCATCTTTGCTTGATCACTTTCCAACTCACCAACTCACCCCCACCTATGCCCCGAGGATTGTGTTTTCCTTTTGGTACAATAGCCGGCTCTCACACATATGTGTCCAGGCCACGCGCGACTTCATCCTTCACCCCACAGTCATCATGAATGTTCGCATACGCGTAAGTCGTCACATTTCTAAGTCGTCACTTTTTTCTCGGTCCCGATGGTGACGACTTACGCCTAGTCTACTGTATATATATATATATATATATATATATATATATATATATATATATATATATATATATATATATATATATATATATATATATATATATATATATATATACAGGGTGTCCCAAAAAAATGTACTCACTCTTTAAATGATAATAAATGCATTGTTTATTGACTTAGAAACAAGATTAATGGTGAAATGTATAAATGGATAAATGCATGTTTACAAATGTTCAAACTGACGACCATCACGTTCCAAACACAGCTGATAACGTGGACCAATGGATTCAACAGCGTTACGAATCATTTCATTTGGAACTGCAAGACATTGTCTTTCAATTTCCTCTTTCAGCTCATCGACTGTTGCTGGTTTTGAGCCGTAAACCTTATCTTTAAGATACCCCATAAAAAGAAGTCCATTGGAGTGAGGTCTGGGGAACACGCAGGAAATTCAACACTACCTCTTCGCTCAATGCATCTGTTCGGAAAAGTTGCTTCGAAATAGGCCCTTACATCACGGTGGTAGTGGGGAGGTGCTCCATCTTGCTGAAAGCAAATCTCTTCGTCACCAAATATTTCATCGACACGTGGACCGACGGATTCCTGCAGCAAGTTTAAGTAAACATCTCCAGTGACAGTTTTGTCAAAAAAGAATGGCTCTAGGATGCCCAATGCTGATATCCCACACCACACAGTAACCCCTGGTAAGTTTAAATGGTGTTCCATAGTAACATGCGGATTTACAGGAGCCCAGTACGTGCAATTGTATCGGTTAATTGAACCATTTAACTTGAAGCTGACCTCATCGCTCCAAACAATTTTGGATGGAAATGCTGCATCTTCTTCGCATTTGCCCAGGTACCACTCACAAAATTCAGCTCTCCGGTCAGGGTCGTCTTCATTTAGAGTGTGGATTAATTTTGGAATGCAACTTTTCCAATTAATTCACTTCAAAATGTGATGGGCGCTTGATTTTGGGATTCCTGTCTCACGAGTCATTTGTCGTACAGATTTCCGTGGGGATCGGTGGAGGGTTTCCAGCAATTGATTTTCCTTTGCAGGGGTGGTTGATGACCATGGTCTTCCTGAACGCTCCTTATGGACGACATGCACAGTTCCATCTTTTTCTAACTTATCTCGGATGCGAGCAATGGTGTGTCACGTTGGTGGATCTTTGTGAAAATGTCTTCTAAATTGTCTTTGCACTTCCATTATGTTTTCGTGCTTCCAGTAGCACTTTATAATAAATTTTCTTTTTTCAAAGCCGAGTCGTACTTCTGCCATTATTATGGTCAATTTGATCTGAA
>NC_140962.1:92616730-92694230 GCF_056783735.1 Eptatretus burgeri | reverse complement strand
TTATATTCTTCCTGGAATGTTCCAGAGGAAGTTTTGCACCAAAGGTCATAATCCTTGACCTTTGACCTTTAAAGTTCACAAAGGTCAAATTTTCAAAGTTGTGGGAATCGAACCGGGTTTTCGACCTTCTTCGACGAACTAACTCCAATAAGCTATAGCACATATCCTGTTTCCTTATTTTAATGTCCACAACATTGTTTTGTGACCTTTAAAGGTTATGCAAAGGTCAAATTTTGAAAGTTGTTGAAGGAAACCGGGTTTTCAACATTTTGCAGCTAATAACCTGTCACTCGTACCACATCATGTTGATCATTTTTATAACTTGGTCAAACATTATCACATTGTCTCATCCTTGACTTCTGAAACAATCTACATCGTCAAATACCTCTCGTGAACCATTGTTGTCTTCAGACTTGTTTTAGCTCTTTTTGTCATGTGTAGCATAATGAAGAATAAGAAGTCCGAATACAAAACGAATGCGGACAGGCTTTCCATTTCAGATGCTTTCTAGTTTTTCCGTTTTTTATGACTACTAATATTCCCCATTTAATGAACATCTATTTATTTGGTATGTAAATGCAATACAATATGTATTATTGAAATGTAAAAAGATAAAATAAATATTAAAAATTTTTAACCCATAATTTTGTCTCCCACCCCTGAAGTTTTGGCCCTATGCCCAGTCCTCTTTGGCCTATGCAGTAATCCTGCCAAGCATACATATTTATCGTGGTTTAAATCTGCAGGCATAAAGCTTTAGGCTGTTCTATTATTCCTAACTTTTTGCTTGAAATTTTTTTTACTTTTTGTGAATTTTTTTTGCCCTTGTTCTTATTACTCTGCTTGAAATTGTGGATCTCCGCCTGTGAAGCACAAAGGCCTCAACTTGTACTCATGAAGGTCATTATGTTTTGAATTAGAGACTTAACCTTGAGTGTTCACCAGTTTTAGCTTATAGGTATACAATGGCGTTCGGTATGTTTAACTTTAAAAGAAACGGCAAAAATTTTATTTTTATGTATCTCTATTATAATATCAAGCTTGCACACTAAAAACTCGGCTCGCCATCACACGATGCCTATGAAATTACTGTGGCACTTAGCGGACATACTGACAATGTTTGGGAAGTCTTGGCGTTCCATAGTACCACTTGCATTTTGCACAATGCGTATTTTTGTTATTCCCCGTGTATGGTCTGTCGTCTGCTACCAGCTATGTTGTACTGCTATCCCGTGCATGTGCATGGGTATCGCTAGTATATAGTTAATAAGAATGATATTTCCTAATTATGTGTTACATCTATTCCAAAATTAACAAGAAAAATAGCAATCAGATATCGAAGACCCTCATTAGGACGTATTTTGTGTGGTGTATTTTGTATGGTGTTTATGTGCTGGTGTGTTTGGTAATTAATAAAACACATAATTAGAACTGCCACTTTATAATTGCTGGCAGTGATGAACGAGTACCAAGATGTCCCGCTTTGATGCAACCCCAATTTGATCAGATACCTGACCCTGACCCATGATGCTTTTTTAAAAATTACTATTCATTATTCAATTTAATTGAGAATGGGATGAAAATAAATTCAATTCAATTCAAATGGAAGACCAAATAGGTACAGTCGTGCATTGGAGTCATCAGAAGGAACCCGAACAAGCAAAAAGCGAAGATGAAGTCATCAGGAGGAACCTGGATAGGATTCACACTTCATCTGCTACTCCTTTACTCCCAAACCCATCCAGGCACAGCCAAGTAAGCCATATTCAATCAATAAATAAACATACCAAAAATAACTCGTATCAAAAAATGAAATAATTCTGGCTGCCAGACCATGCGTCCGATCAATTTGAAATTTAAAACATGTATACCCCATCATTATGAGATCGTAAATATGAAGTTTCACATCTAGTGATTAAGCAGTTCCAGAGAAAACATTATTTAATATTTTCTTCAATCCAATATGGCTGCCAAACCACGTGACATCAATTATTTCTGAACAAACTTGTACACCCATGGCTTGGGGAACATTTTTGTGAAGTTTCCCCTCGATCTTTCCAGCCGTTCTGGAGAAGAAGATTTTTAGCAGCGTCTCGCATAGCGAACGCTGCTCATAGAGAGCTCGGCGTTGTTCTTCTTCTTCTTGTTCTTCTTGTTCTTCTTCTGAAGACCAAAACCTTAATCTCTCGGACTTGGCTCTTGTATATACAAGATCCGGATTCCTTAAATACTGAGCACATGTACACATCTTCACACAGACGGTGCCTTTTGAGAGCGTCTATCATGAACTTTTAAATATATTCGGGCATTTGCTTTAAAGTTTCGAAAAGTTCACGTTACTATTTAAAGATTATTCCATTTATCGTATTGTAATTTCGTAAATACATTATTTATTTCGTAAATACATGATATATCGAAAATACGTAAAGACATTATGACGCGTTTCGCTATTGGATTAATCAAGGCACGTGACGAAATATCGGAAGTTGTTGTTGTTTTTTTTCAAATAAAAATTAAATATATATTTTTTAGCACACAAAATCTTTAGGAGGCTGCTCGTGGACACATTTGTCCTTGTTTTTATAGGTTTTAGGGTTAATTCAATATGGCTGCCAAACCATGGTACCTATGACATCATATGTGTGAAACTTTTGTTGCTCATGGATAGGCAGTCATACATGTAAAGTTTCACCTCAATCTATTCACCCACTTCAGAGAAGATTTTTTGAAGGTTTAAAAACAAAAAAGCAACATGGCTGCCAAATCACGGGACCGATGATGTCATCAAATTTTTATCTGTGGACCATTATAGCGACACAATGGCATTCGGTACATTTGACGCTCAAAGAAACGCCAACAATTTTATTTTCATTTTTTATGTATATAGTGTTAATAAGAATGATATTTCCGAAATGCACCAAGATGACCCTCAAAAATGTTCAAACTTCTCAGATGTAGTGTTCTATATTTGGAATTATGACATCAAAATTAAGACACCTACGACATCATCAAAAAAAAAAAATCGCACTTATTCCACATGAGGAGTAGGTGCCATTTGCCAAGTTTCAATTTTTTCATTGGTGCAATTACAGAGATACAGAGGTACAAAGTTTTTTCCATTTTTCCAACATGGTTGCCACAATATGTGACCTATTTCATCATAATTATGGTTAAAACATTCCACGTGAGTCGTCACACCTTTGGTGAAAATTTTGTCTCAATCCAACAAGCGGTTGCAGAGAAAAACACGAAGGTTATGTCTGGACAACAAACAAACAGACAAACAAACAGACAGACAAACAAACAGACAAAGACCCAAACGCAACCCCCTCTCCTTTGACGAGTCTAACAATCTATATATTAATACTGAAGGACCAATTTTGTGCTTCTCCTAGTGGTCGCGTCACGTTTTTCTCGGTACTGTGACCTGGACTGAAAGAAACTTCGTACCTGTAAGAGTGCATCGTACAATGTGCCAATAGTCAAACTTCAACTCTGAAGCAGAATAAACACCTTTCGTTTTACATTCGTTTACATGGCAACGTGTGACGTCACCGCTGAGAGGCGTCAGGAGGATGACATCATCGGTCATTCGCTGACGTCATTACGTCTGTCGTCGACAGACCGTTACTGCTGAGAGGTGTAATTCCACTCCTCGAAAATAGCGTCTGCAATGTAAAACCCTCTTCTGCACATGTTGACAACCTCAGAATGTGAATTTCACACAAAAAAATGTAACAAGAAACATTGTATCTTCTATATATTAATACTGAAGGACCAATTTTGTGCTCCTCCTCGCGGTCGCGTCACGTTTTTCTCGGTACTGTGACCTGGACTGAAAGAAACTTCGTACCTGTAAGAGTGCATCGCACATAGTGGCGATAGTCAACTTTCAACTCTGAAGCAGAATAAACACTTTTCGTTTTACATTCGTTTACATGGCGTCGTGTGACGTCACCGCTGAGAGGCATCAGGACGTCATGACATCATCGGTCATTCGGCGACGTCATTACATCTGTCGTCGACAGACCGTTACCGCAATTCCACTCCTCGAAAATAGCGTCTGGAATGTAAAACCCTCTTCTTTATTTTCAAGTCTTACTGGCATTTGCTTCATTAATTGGTCGAGCTGACCCTTCAGGTTTAACAACCGTGCCTTTTCGACTCTGTCATGACATTCCTCCATCCAATTTATATATACGCTCCAGTTTATATGCTTCTGGGCCTTCTTGTCCTTATTTTTCACCTCCAGTACTTTTCTTAAATTATCTAAGCAATCATGATCAAACGTACCATTCTCAGGAAAAGGTAATCTGCTATTTCTAGTCCAATTGCACCATTCTGCAACGTCTGTCACAGCATCAGGCCCATACTTGTCAAACATAAATCTTGCACACGTACTTCTCCGTGGCTTTTGAAAGGTTGCTTCGGTATACACAATCTCATTATTTTTTCCATTTCTATTTCCCATCTTTCAAACCCGTTCACAGTTTACAAATCACAAATACTATATAGTAAACACTTCAATGTTTGAAATACAATAAAACACAAAATACAATAATGCTCTAATTCTCTGATATGTACTCTCTGTTCGACAATGCGTTACCCGCTAAGACAGCCCACCGTCGAGGAACGCTCTCTGCTTACCTTCGCTCAAGCACTTGCCATTCCTCCAGGGACTGCCTCCAGCAGATTAAGCACCTCCGGTCACGGCACCAACTGATGGGGATTTTTTTTTTCTCTGGCACCTCGTAGTGATCGCTGTAGAATTCTTCAGGTTGTTGTGGAATATTATTTAACTTGTGAGGGTTTAACGTTTAGCCGATTCGGTTTTAAAATCCTGTTATAAAATCACAGACACCGATAAATCAATGTCCACCAGTTTATTCTCACCCTCGTACACTTCTTCTCCCCACAATGAACCTCTCCCACAATGTACATTTTGAGAGTGGAGAGGGTTTTTGATAGCATATAGGCAAAAGTAGTCTTATCAGACCAGTCACCTTGGACTAGCAAAGAATTAAACAAACGTCCAGAAGTGGCAAAGAAATACAAGATTAACACGAGGTCTTAGGCCTTAACAATTTTAATAAATGAAAAGTAGAGAGGCAAAAAAAACAACTTTAACCTAGTCAGACTGAAGCAAGGGCCACTTGTCTAAAAGAGGAATAATTCCCCAACCTAAACTTCAATGCCTAAACCTGAATGCCTAAACTTCGTTTTTGCATTTAAATCTTGTGTCCGAAACTCATCACTTTCTGTACCCACCCTACCCAGTCACAGCCTGCTGTACCTGGACTCTGTGTCGTTTTCTCCTGACAAAGTGGAGAGCTTGCTGTCAAACCTCGACTCAGATTCTGCAACTGGTCCAGACAGCATCAGCCCATGAGTCCTTAAAACCTGCTCCTCTGCTCTTGCTCCCCCTCTCTCTGTTATATTCACCCTCTCATTCGCTCAAGGTCATCTGCCATCCACTGGGAATTCAGCAAACATTACCGCTCTGCATAAAAAAGGTGCAAAAACAGATTCTTGCAACAACAGACCAATCAGCCTTCTCACAATCATCAGCAAGATTATGGAATCCATCATCGCTTCAGATGTTAAATCCTTCATTTTCTCCATTGGCTTGATTTCCGATCATCAATTTTCAGACCAGGTCACTCCACCCTGGATATTCTGCTTCTGCTCTCCCAAAAATGGATGGAGGTTCCCATTGCCAAACATGAAATCAGAGCCGTATTCCAAGACATATTGTGTGCATTTGACACGGTCTGGCACCTTGCTCTGCTCACCAAACTATCTTCCTATGGTATCCAAGGCCATCTCCACTCATGGCACGCTGACGTCCTCTCCTGTTGTAGCCAACGCGTGGCCCTAAATGGAGTTCTTTCATCCCTCTTCCTGTCCAGGCTCCAAGAGTTAATCAAGGCAGTGTTCTGGGCCCTGTTCTTTTTCTGGTTTTCATCAATGATCTCATCAACTCTCTGGAAAATCCTCTATCTCTTTGCTGATGACTATACCCTCTGCCATACCATCTGTTATCCATCAGAGCAGCAGGCAGCAGCTTCTTCTCTCACTGCAGATCTCGATAAAATCACAAACTGGTCCAACGCGTGGAACATGTCTTTCAATCCCCACAAATCTCACACTCTCACTGTGTCTTTCCGAAAGGACCGTTTGGAACCCCCCCTCCCCCATCTACTTTCTCAACAATCCGCAAGAAGACGTCTTTTCATTCAAGCTTCTGGGTTTCACTATCTGCCATGATCTTTCCTGGGAAAGCCACATTTTCAACCTGGCCTTTAAAGCCAGTCGCCGACTGGGCATCCTCCATCGTGCAAAGTCCTTCCTCGGCCCACCTGAGCTCCTGACCACATGCAAAGCTTTTGTCCACAACCCGATGGAGTACTGCTCTCCCCTCTGGGCTGGTGCACCTGCCTCACATTTCTCAGCTTCACACTGTGGAAACCAAGGCATTTAGGATAATTGGTATCTCCCACGGTGAGGCTGAGTCTTTGGGCCCCTCACTCTCTCATCGCAGGCAGGTCAGTGGTCTCTCTGTCTTCTACCGTCGCCTCTCCGGTCTCACCCTCCCCCCCCCCACTCTTTTGCGATATATCCCCCCAATATTTCCACAGGGCACTTAAGCTCCGCCACCAACCCCCTACTGGTGATACTACCAACATCACGAATCACTGCTCACATTCACTCTTTCAGTCCTCTTTTGTCCCGCCTTTGGAATAAACTTCCACACTCTCGCCAATCCCGTTCTTCCCTCCAGGTCTTAAAAACAGCTGTTCACCACCACCTCTTATCTTCCCTCATCCATAACCATGCTCTTTTCTGCCCCTGTTAATCCACCTCAAACCCACCTCCTTCAAATTCCCTGCTTTCCTCCCCTAAAGTTCCCTGTCGCGTAAGTTCCTGAAAGTCCCTGTAATGTCCATCTTGTATACCCCGTGTTCCCTGCCCCCATCCCTCTCCCTTCCACAGATCTCATGTCTCTGTTCCCCACTGTTTTGTCCTTCCCTCTCCCACCCATCTTGTCTCCTGTCCCTCCGTTATGTGTTTGCTCTACACCAGCTTCGACAATGTTACAAAACGACAACAAAAAACTGATGACAGGGATTTTCAAGCAATTTGCACAGTGTGTTTTCAGTGTTTTTTGGCCCACATTCTTGGCATCGACAACATTTCACAACACACCTCTCTCACATTTCAGCATGAAAAACTAACCATTGGGGAATGCAAGGATGCGTTCATGGGAGCAATTGGGCAATTTGCAATTTTACCTGAAAGTGATGGCAAGCACAGGAAAGAAACATCTGCACATGCCGATAGATGATGACAGTGACAAAGTTGATGTTTTGAGAGCATTAATTTATGAATTTTCAACCAGATTTGAGTCTCCAGATTAATGTCATCAATCTTTGATTTTTGATCCCTCAACTTGGCCCAAGGAAAAGCAAGACATCCACAGTTTTGGCAACCGAATGCTCAGTTCTATGTTTCAGAAATATGAAGCCACCGTTTCAGTTGAAACAGTCACTGTTTTGAGAGAATGGAAGCATTTAAAGCAAGCAGGAATACGTCTTGGAGCTTCTTCTGTGTATGATTTGATCAATATTATGAATACTAGCAATGCAAACACCTTGTAAAACATACACACGCTTTTGCTGTTGTCCCTTACGCTGCCAAGAAGCAGTGCTGCTTGTGAACAGGGGTTTTCACATGTCAATGTGATAAAAAGCAAGTACAGATCCCGCCGATCAACTTCTCACCTTTCTGCCCTGATGCACGTGCATGTGTGCAAGATGACAATGGAAACATTTGACCCTTAGGCTGCAATGGAACTATGGATGCAGTGAGCACATCGCAGGTTAAATCAGATCTCCAAGAAGGATGATCAGAGCACAGCAAGCACATCAGTCCAATTGTTTGAACTGAATGAGGAGGAGAAAGAGCTTCAAGAGCGAGTTGGATGAAGACATAATTTTCATGACGACCAAACAATTTCTGCTGTTACTCTGTTACATTGGAGAACGTAATAAAAATCATTGGGTGAACCCCTGGTTATAAATGGCCCTGTGAATTATTCCGATTGCTATAATTTGCCATGATATTTATTTGGATTACTATAAATGTGCTGTTAATTATTCCGATTGCTATAAATGCCCTGTTAATTGTTCAGGTTGCTATCAAAGACCATGTTAATTATTCCGATTGCTATAAATTGCCATGTTAATGATTTGGATTGCTATAAATCCATGTTAATTATTCCGATTGCTTTTAATGCACTGTTAATTATTCAGGTTGCTATAAAAGGCCGTGTTAATTATTCCGATTGCTATAACTGGCCATGTTAATTATCCTGATTGCTATAAATGGCCATGTTAATTATTCCGATTGCTATAAATGGCCATGTTAATTGTTCTGATTGCTATAAATAGCCATGTTAATTATTCCGATTGCTATAAATGGCCATGTTAATTATTTGGATTGCTATAAATCCATGTTAATTATTCCGACTGCTATACATATCCTGTTAATTGTTCAGGTTGCTATCAAAGGCCATGTTAATTATTCCGATTGCTATAAATCGCCCTGTTGATTAATCAGTTTGGTAAAAAAAAAAGGCCCTGATAATTATTTGGATTGCTATAAATGCCCTGTTAATTATTCCAATTGCTGTAAAAAGCCCTGTTAATTATTAGAATTGTCATAAAAAGTGCTGTTAATTATTCCGATTGCTATAAAAAAATCCTTTTCATTACTCCGATTGCAAAAATGGCAATGTTCATTTTTGAGATTTCTACAAATGGTCATGTTAGTTTTTCAGATTGCGATAAATGGCCATGTTAATTATTCAGATTGCTTCAAAGGGCCCTGCTAATTATTCAGATTGCTATAAATGGCCGTGTTAATAATTCCAATTGATATAAATAGCCATGCTAATTATTCAGATTGCGATAAATGGCCATGTTAATTTTCGTGATTGCTATAAATGGCCATGTTAATTTTCGTGATTGCTTTAAATAGCCAGGCTAATTATTCAGATTGCTATAAATGGCCATGTTAATTTTTGTGATTGTGATAAAGGGCACTGCTAATTATTCATATTGTAATAAAAAGCCATGTTAATTATTCATATTACTGTAAATAGCCATGTTAATTTTTATGATCGCTATAAATGGCCATGTTAATAATTCAGACTGCTATAAATGGCCATATTAATTTTTGTGATTGCTATAAAGGACACTGATAATTATTCAGCTTGCAATAAATGGCCATGTTAATTTCTGTGATTGCTATAAATAGCCATGTTAATTATTCTGATTGCTATAAATGGCCATGCTAATTTTTGTGATTGCCATAAAGGGCATTGCTAATTATTCGGATGGCAATAAATAGCCATGTTAATTATTCAGAATGTTGTAAATGGCCATGTTAATTTTTGTGATTGCAATAAATGGCCATGTTAATTTTTCAGATTGCTATTAAAGGCCATATTAATTATTTGGATTGCTATAAATGGCCATGGTCATGATTCCCATTCCTTTAAATGGCCATGTTAATGATTCTGATTGCTCTTAATGGCCATGTTAATTTTGGAGATTGCTATCAATGGCCCTGTTAATTATTCAGATTGCTCTAAAGGGCCATGTTAATTATTCTGATTCCTATAAATGGCCATATTAATTATTCAGATTGCTATAAAGTGCCCTGTCATTAATTCAGATTGCTTTAAATGGCCATGTTTCAGATTTGGATTACTATAAGTGGTCACGTTTATTATTCGGATTGCTATAATAGGTCCTGTTAATTATTCAGATTGGTGTAAATGGCCATGTTCATGATTCAGATTGCTAGAAATGGCCATGATAATATTTCAGATTGCTATAAATGGCCATGTTGATAATTAAGATTGCTATAAATGGCCATGTGAATTTTTCAGATTGCTGTAAATGCCATGTTCATCATTCGGATTGCTATAAAAGACCATGTTCATTATTTGGATTGCTACACATTGCCATGTTAATTATTTGGATTGCCAAAATGGCAATGCTAATTCTTAGTGTTGCTATAAATGGCCATGTTAATGATTCAGATTGCTATAAATGGCCATGGTAATAATTCAGATTGCTATAAATGGCCATGTTCATTCTTCAGATTGCTATAAATGGCCATGTTAATTATTTAGATTGCTATAAATGCCATGTTTTATTACTCAGATTGCTATAAATGGCCATGCTAATTATTTAGATTGCTATAAATGGCCATGTTAATTTTTGTGATTGCTATAAAGGGCACTGCTAATTATTCGGATTGCAATAAAAAGCCATGCTCATTATTCAGATTGCTATAAATGGCCATGTTAATTTTTGTGATTGCGATAAAGGGCACTGCTAATTATTCATATTGCAATAAAAAGCCTTGTTAATTTTTCAGATTACTGTAAATGGCCATGTTAATTTTTATGATCGCTATAAATGGCCATGTTAATAATTCAGACTGCTATAAATGGCCATGTTAATTTTTGTGATTGCTATAAAGGGCACTGCTAATTATTCAGATTGCTATAAATGGCCATGCTAATTATTTAGATTGCTATAAACGCCATGTTAATATTTCAGATTGCCTTAAATGCTGTGTTGATGATTCGGATTGCTATAAATGACCATGTTCATTCCTTGGATTCCTATAAATGGCCATGTTAATGAGTCAGATTGCTATAAATGGCCATGTTCATTGTTTTGATTGCTATAAATGGCCATGTTCATTGTTTTGATTGCTATACATGGCCATATTCATTGTTTTGATTGCTATAAATGGCCATGTTCATTTTTTGATTGCTATAAATGGCCATGTTCATTCTTTGGATTGCTATAAACGGCCGTGTTCATTTTTTTTGATTGCTATAAATGGCCGTGTTCATTTTTTTTGATTGCTATAAATGGCCGTGATAATTGTTCTTATTGATATAACTTGCCATGTTAATTACAGGGATTGCTATAAAAGGCCATGTAATTATTCCTATTGCTATAAATTGCCATGTTCATTATTTGGATTGCTAAAAATCGCCAAGCTCATTCTTCATATTGCTATAAATGGCCATGTTAATTATTTGGATTGCTATAAATGGCCCTGTTAATTATTCAGATTGCAATAAATAGCCATGTTCATTGTTCGGATTGCTATAAGTGGTCATGTAAATTATTCCGATTGCGAAAAAGGCCTTGTTAATTATTTGGATTGCTATAAATTGCCATGTTAATTATTCGGATTGATATAAACATCCATGTTAATTATTGCTATAAAAGGCCCTGAATCTCTCATTGCTACAGAGTATATTCATTCCCATTTGTGTAATTTTTAGATTTTTGAAATGAACACCGGGAAATACATTTGTTATCGACATTTAAAAAATGATTTAAAATTGAAAAACAAAGTATTAATGGCCAGAAATGTATCTCTTTTTATCAATAAAGAACCCTAAAAATAACGCACAGAGCTTTGATTGTATACCTTTCTGAGCACACAAATGTCGAGGAACATTGTTGGCTGGTAAGGTATCCATAAACCTCTACATTGTGAGCATGGAGCTCAAGTTCTTCAGCTGCTGATTTTCATCTCTGTGGCACTTGAACGTTTGTGACTCTATAAATACACATATTGTTGAAACAAATGGGAATTAATTTGATATTTTAAATAACTTAGTGCATCATATTTCTTGATGTGAAATGAAGTCGTTCTTTCCATCAAATTTATACTTAAAATTACCTCATGACCCATGTGCAATTGAAACTATCAGTTTCATGACCAGTGTAACTATCAGATATTGGGTGCATCATTGGGCAGAGGGTTAAAGAATACAACACTTTTCACTTTTTTGTGATCCCATTGCCTCGGAATAAGTGAGGAAATTAACAAGGGATGGGAAAACACTTCACACACAAAAACACTGAAACAGTCCAGTTAATGGCAATTAAAAACACATTTTATCACACATAGTCATGATTTATCACAAGGTATCATCATCATCATCGTCATCATCACCACCCTCACCAAAGGAAAGGGTGTTGCAGTTTTGTCTGTCCGTTTGTTTGTCTGTGTGTCTTTCTGTCTGTGCCTATTAGCAATTGACACAAAACTTTCAGCATAGGAGCGCCTACCCATGGATAATTTTCTTAACAAGATGAATGGATGAAAAATGTGGCTGCATTCCAAAATAATCAGTTTTCTGTAGGCATGGGTTTCAGGATTTTTTACGCATCAGGAATAAACGCCTTCAACCTCGCTTCGCTCGACCTCAGCCAAATCAGTAAAATACATGTTTCTGTAAAATACGTATGTAGGTCTATAAAATACTGTTACGGTTGTGGAAATTCGCAAACCACCATTCAGGTCCCGTAGGTGAGATATCTCTGTAAGTACATGTGTAGTTAGCCCAAACCCGTTGTATAGAGGGAATCTATGTGATCCATCCGGGCTGCGACGCTTTGAGTTAGCCATTTTTTCTGTTCTATCTTTTATTTCAAACAAACAGCATCTCAACAACCACGCCATCCCCACCACAGCGCCAACCACACTACAACCACGCCACCTCCACCATCTACGCTACCACATCTTCGCCACTCGCCATTCAGTAGGCTTGTGCGGTTACGATCTCCGGGAACAAATAAAAACCAACAACGATGCTCGGGGGGTTTTCCCGCCTGTTTCTCCCGTCGAAATTCTCCGCGCTCGGTGTGGGGGAGGTGCGATTCGAGCAGGGGTCAAAGGTAATGTAAAGGAGGGGTCTGATTTTGGGGGAATAATTCCCTGGCTCTGAGCCAAGACTGACGGCCCCGCCCCCGCACGGCGCGGGGTGGAGGGGGAGCGAGAGGTCAGGCCCCAGTTCGAAAGGCTTCTCCAAGAAGCTCGAAGGGAGGCGGGGCCGAAAACGGGGCGGAGCGAAGGGCGGAGCCCCATGCTACAAAAGGCGGACAGGACGGACCTTGAGTAGTTGTTGGTCGAGTTGTTGGTCGAGGGTTGGTCTTCATGTTGGTCTTCTGGTTCATAGTCGTCTTCTGGTTCGAGTCGCGAGCTTGTTGTTCCTGCCTTGCTTCTTTAATTCGTGCGCGAGCGCGGAAAACAGCGCCGAACAAACCCCGTCCATTTCCCCAAAACCCCGTCTGTACCATCGAGCGGACCACACGAGCGACACGCGGCACGAGCTCGCAGACCACGCCAGAGGGGCTCGGAGTTGCGGTCGCAAAAGGAGGACTCGACACGATCAGGGAAGTCGCACTTCCATTTTCTTTTGGGGTTTGGTGTAAATGTCTGTGAGTGGTGCCGTCCGTCAAGTAGTATTGTTTTAAGTGTTGCCGTGTGTTCGTGTATTCGGTCATAGCTCTGCATTGTTGTTGTTGTTTTAAATTGATATATGTGCATTTCTGATTCTGTTGGCTGCATATGTGTGCTCTGTGTCTGTGTGAATAAAGTGCTTGTGTGAACTTGTTCCCCGTTTTGCTGCGTCCTTCCCTTTGTTGAATCTCCATCTTGCTTCACGTAACAGGTTCGTCGTGGGCTTAATATGCCCGATAATTAATCGGAACCGTCGAGGCCGACGATAACACCGCTCGGTTATCCCGATAGCACGGAACGGACCGCTTAAGCGGCCCGTGTCCGGAGTGGACCTGCGGCGAGGTGCGATCGCCCGGTTTACCTTCCGCGTGGGTACTTAGGTAGGTCGAGTTTGGCGAACAACCCTATCCCACGCGGGTGGCCAATTGGCATGATCGTGATGAGGCCGAAAGGCCCACCCGTGACTAGCTCCGGGCGTTAGTCCGAGAGGGTCACGACAGAATTGTCCGTCCGGTGGGCGACGTGCCGCGATTCGAGTCACGTGGCCGATCGCACGACGGCGGGCACGAATTCGCAACAATACATACAAGAGGAACATGAATTTTTACAATAAATCAGAAAAGGTCTGTTTGTCCACTTTATGAACATAAGCCAAGGTCGTCAATGCATCGTCTCCACACCACAAAAACAAATCCTTACAAGGTACTGCAATTTCTTGATTGCTCTTTCTCTTTGTCAATGTACCATACTCTTCACAGAGTGTCAGTGATGCTGAATCAGTCTCATGCCAAGGGTTATGCTGGGTGGTTTGCTGTTTCTTCCCAGAAGTCTGGCAGAGCAGGAATTATTAATTTATTTAGGTGATAACGATAACCTCGTGAGGGACACCATGGGATCATTAACGCACACGAACGGCAGAGGGGTCCTCCGGCTTAACATCCATATGTTGGATGGTGCACACATTGATGCCACACCCTCATAAGGTCCATTACAGAGATAAAATACAAACTCATGATGAAGACGTCATTTTTCATGAGAACATAACACTGTCGACCCAGTCACGAGGAATTAAAGCAATAGGGTGTGAACCACTAAATGTCCATTGGGTGTGAACCACTAAATGTCCATTGGGTGTGAACCACTAAATGTCCATTGGGGTGAACCACTAAATTTATATAGGGTGTGAACCACTAAATTTATATAGGGTGTGAACCACTACATATCCATCGGGTGTGAACCACTAAATGTCAATCAGGTGTGAATGACTAAATGTCCATAGGGTGTGAACCACTAAATGTCCATAGGGTGTGAACCACTTAGTGTCAATCAGGTGTGAATGACTAAATATCCATAGTGTGTAAACCACTAAATGTCCATCGGGTGTGAACCACTAAATTTATATCGGGTGTGAACCATTAAATGTCCATAGTGTGTGAACCACTAAATATCCATAGGGTGTGAACCATTAAATGTCCATAGGGTGTGAACCACTTAATATCCATAGGGTGTGAACCACTAAATTTATATTGGGTGTGAACCACTAAATATCCATAGGGTGTGAACCACTAAATGTCCATAGGGTGTGAACCACTAAATGTCCATCAGGTGTGAACCACTAAATTTATATAGGGTGTGAACCACTAAATATCCATCGGGTGTGAACCACTAAATGTCAATTAGGTGTGAATGACTAAATGTCCATAGGGTGTGAACCACTAAATGTCCATCAGGTGTGAATGACTAAATATCCATAGTGTGTGAACCACTAAATGTCCATAGGGTGTGAACCACTAAATATCCATCGTGTGTGAACCACTAAATTTATATCGGGTGTGAACCACGAAATGTCCATAGGGTGTGAACCACTAAATGTCCATAGGTTGTGAACCACTAAATGTCCATAGAGTGTGAACCACTAAATATCCATAGGGTGTGAACCACTAAATATCCATTGGGTGTGAACCACTAAATGTCAATAGGGTGTGAACCACTAAATGTCCATAGGGTGTGAACCACTAAATGTCAATAGGGTGTGAACCAGTAAATGTCCATAGAGTGTGAACCACTAAATATCCATAGGGTGTGAACCACTAAATATCAATAGGGTGTGAACCAGTAAATGTCCATAGAGTGTGAACCACTAAATATCCATAGGGTGTGAACCACTAAATTTATATTGGGTGTGAACCACTAAATGTCCATAGGGTGTGAACCACTAAATATCCATAGTGTGCGAACCACTAAATGTCCATAGGGTGTGAACCACTCAATGTCCATCAGGTGTGAACGACTAAATTTATATAGGGTGTGAACCACTAAATATCCATCGGGTGTGAACCACTAAATGTCAATCAGGTGTGAATGACGAAATGTCCATAGGGTGTGAACCACGAAATGTCCATAGGGTGTGAACCACTAAATGTCAATCAGGTGTGAATGACTAAATATCCATAGTGTGTGAACCACTAAATGTCCATAGGGTGTGAACCACTAAATTTATATTGGGTGTGAACCACTAAATGTCCATAGGGTGTGAACCACTAAATATCCATAGTGTGTGAACCACTAAATGCCCATCGGGTGTGAACCACTAAATGTCAATCAGGTGTGAATGACTAAATGTCCATCGGATGTGAAACACTAAATGTCCATATGGTGTGAATGACTAAATGTCCATCGGGTGTGGACAACTAGATTTATATAGGGTGTGAACCACTAAATGTCCATCAGGTGTGAACCACTACATGTCAATCATGTGTGAATGACGAAATGAAAAAGGTAGTTTTGCAAAGCATTGTGCTCTCAGAGAGCGCATTTTATGGCCGAATTGGTTCATGATCATTTTGATCTTGTGCTAAGCAACAAGCCGAAGCTTTTCACACCATTCACAGCAGAACAATCGATAGGAAAGCCAAGGAGTGTTGAGACGAAGTGAACAAGTGAGAAAAATTGTGCGTGGCATTCAAAATGTTTTATGAATTACATGCTCACAGGAGGCCCTTAAAAGGGTATAATGAGGTGGAATATACTGTATAAATAAATATTTTCTTACAAATTATGTACCCTCATCAATTGACCTTGGCATGTCTTCTGACTGATGTGAGTATCTTGGTCACAGAACCTTTTTGAATGCTCCGCATAAGAGCGAAATCCAGGATTTTAATGGAATGCATCCATTCTAATACAGGGGGGGGGCAGCAGTTTGATTCTGATCGTGAATAAGACATACTAGAGACTTGAATATGGTGCATGATACTTCCTCGGTTGCTGCTCAACACTTAGAGGAAAGAGCATGGATAAACCCTGGGGGTTTGCATCCCGGAGGGCAGAAGGGGGGAGGGGCGGGGGGGGGGCGTGGATTTGTCCTTAACTGCTCCGCTGACGGCAAAGAGAAAAGTTATGTTACAAGATGGTGTCGCTGGAACCTAGAATACTCCAGGAAGTTATGTCACTTCCTCACCAAAGTCACTGGCTGTTTGGTTGAAGTCAATTCCGGTGGTGTTTAATTCGTCTGTCTGCTTATGTTGGCTCGGTTTGTGTGACAGCTCCCCCGTGAGCCTTGTGTACCCTGTCAAAAACAAACAAGCAACACTCACCCTGCATCCGTGAGTGGCAATTCCCAGGATGCATTGTCTCCAGCCCTTTTTTTTTTTTTTTATCTTTTTATGCCTGACAGGCATCCAAACAATAACGTATTAATTATATATTTCCTATCTTACATCATCAGCATTGAACCTGCCAAGCAGTGTGCTACTCAGTGTAACACAAGAATGACTCGACTCTCAACTTTAACAAAGGCCATTAGAGGTCGCGTTGTGAAGAATTCTCTGATCTGCTCCCATAGATTTCCTTTGCAGAAGTTTGTTTTCATCCCCATTCCATCTCACACTGCCTTGCGCAGAGGCTCTGCAGATCCCAAGGATGGAGAATTCAGTGGTGTGGTGGAAATGATGTGCTGAGACAAGTTAATAGCACCAGGTACTTTGTTCCCCGGAGTATGGGTGAGAAACAATCTCATCTTCGTCTTGATGTGCGTCATTTCACGTAACCAGCCCCAAGGATATCATTATGGATGTGACATACAAGGCTTTCCTTCAAGCTAACATCAAGAAGGGCTCAAGGACTAACAGGACAGTTTGAGTACATAAACACCAGTTAAAAATTACAGGATACAGCAAACAACAAAAAGGGTTGAAACACTTCTAAAGGTAATGGATTTTTTTCAATTTTATCCATCGTCAAACATCTCTGCGACATGCATGGAAGTTGCAACTTTCCCTTACCCAAGGTGCTGCAACCAATTCATCCGCGACCAATTTTTTTTTTTACTCATTGACGTTGCCTCCGTTCTCCCCCAATCACAAGGAGCATTTGAAAAAAATTTCGGATCCAGATCCTCACAATATCATCGAGACCTACAAACGTTTTGTTTGTTTGTTTTTTTCAGCGCATGACCAATTACCTACTTCGTCGGATAAAATAAAATTCCTTATGAATCTATATATAATTAAGCCTATTGGATAGGGGAGGCTTATAGCTGTAGTTTTCTACAACTTGTGCACCAATTTTAATGCTACCCCAGAGTTTCTTCGACCCCCGAGGAGTAGTAACCCACCACTTATCTTGTTTTATGTGCAACATTCTCACAAAGAAGCCGATATAAAGGTAATTTTTTTTTCTTCCTGCACTTCCAAATTCAGAATATTCTAAACTGAATTTTGGAGCCGGCTGGGACTTTTGTAATGAAATTTTGCATTCATCCATACCCACAAAAGGCAAAAATCTCTCTGTCTGTCTGTATCTGTCCATCTCTCTGTATGTGTTCTATGCACGGCCACATCTTTTAATTTACAAACTCCAAAACTATGTGGCCGTGGCCTGACGTGGGGGTGTGGAGGGGGGGGGGATGGTAAGGGAGGTGCACAAATTCTTTACGCATATGTGTACTGTGTAGCAGCACCTGGTGATGGCAGAGGGTGTTACAATTTCCTTTTTTACCTGGGCTAGGCGACGCTGAGATTAAAGTACTCTCTTTGCACTGGTAAATTTGTCCTCCTTCCCTTCTCCCCACCAGTGGTTGGAGGGGTGGTGCAGGAAGGAGGGGTTTGGGATTGTGAATATGTAGGGATCCCTGTATGCTCATAACACTGGTCAACAACAAATTTGTTGTCTGCATTTTTTAAGCTGATTTAGGACGAATCTGATGCGCTGAATCCAAAACTCACATTAGTTTTGTTCAATCAGGTCAAGTTTTTGAGATATGGCCACATGTCGTTTTTTACATTTTTGTTCACATGTACGCATGTGTGGAGCATTTTAGAAGAAGTTGGTGGGGGTAAAATGTCATGTCAAATAATTGTTTTGATTGGAAATAATTATTTTAATGACAAGAAGTATTCAGGTACGATAGTTCTGGGTGATTATGTCGAAAAGGGATCAGTTTGAAGTCATAAAACCTCAAAATCTTCCAAAAATTGGTGAGGCAAAGCATACATTGTGATGCAATTCCAGTGCCTATCTTCGGCGAACTTCCTGACATTAGTGACGAAGATGCCTCCAGTGTTGAAGGACATGAAGAAGAAGAAGTGGTTCTTGAAGATGATGCTCCACATCCATTTTCCCAAAAGGAGTTGAATGATCTAGTTCGCGACCTCAGCTTGTCAAAGGACTCTGCCGAACTGTTGGCATCCAGATTGAAGGAAAAAAACCTCCTCTCTGACAGTGCTCGCATCAGCTTCTTCCGCAACAGGCATCAAGAGTACCTCCGTTTTTTCTCTGAAGAGAAGGACTTGGTGTACTGTGCTGATATTGCACAGCTTCTGCTCAAGCTTGGAGTGCCACAGTACAAACCCAAAGATTGGAGACTGTTCATTGACAGCAGCAAGCGATCACTGAAATGTGTTCTGCTACACAACGGCAACCAGTTTGCCTCTGTACCCATCGCTCACTCGACTACACTGAAGGAGAAGTATGAAGCGGTGAAGTACGTGCTGGAGAAAATTGGTTATGATCAGCATAAGTGGTTTATTTGTGTTGACCTGAAGATGGTGAACTTTTTGTTGGGACAACAGTCTGGCTTCACCAAGTACCCATGTTTTCTGTGCATGTGGGATAGTAGGGACCGTGCTCAGCATTACACGAAGAAGGACTGGCCTGTGCGGGAGGAATTGGTGCCATGCAAAGAAAGGAACGTCATCAACGACCCTCTGGTGGACAGAGACAGAATACTCTTCCCACCGCTGCACATCAAGCTCGGCTTAATCAAGCAGTTCACCAAGGCTCTGGACAAAGATGGTGACTGCTTCACTTACTTGTGCCAGGCTTTTCCAGGATTGACCATGGAGAAGTTGAAAGCTGGCATCTTTGATGGTTCTCAGATCCGTCAGCTCATCAGAGATCCAGAGTTCAAAAACTCAATGAATGAAGTGGAACTGGAAGCGTGGAAGACATTTGTTTTGGTAGTGAAGAACTTTCTTGGCAACAATAAGGCCAGAAACTATGCAGAACTTGTCAACAACATGCTGACTGCTTTCAGAAACCTGGGCTGCAACATGAGCATCAAGATGCACTACCTATTTTCACATATGAACCGGTTTCCTGAGAACCTGGGTTCAATGAGTGACGAGCAGGGGGAGAGATTCCATCAGGACATGAAGGAGATGGAGACCAGGTATCAGGGTCGCTGGGACGCAGTCATGATGGCTGACTACTGTTGGAATCTGAAGAGAGACCTCCCTGCCGCTGAACATTCCAGGAGTTCGAAGAAACGGAAGTTCAAGCCCTGAAGTTTGAACAGTGGTGACACAACATGCAATTTACTTGTACTTACCTTTATCAATGCCCACCATTCAGATGACAGTAATCGATGTTTCTATCATGTAATCAATAAATGTTCTTGGCAAAACATTTTTTTTTCTTAAAAACATGTTTAGGATGATATGTGTTGACAAAAATCAGCTGATAATGCCACAAAAATGTAATTGATTTTGTCACAAGATCTGATTTTTTCAAATCAACTTAGCACAAAAACCTGACCTGATGGAGAGAAACGGATGCCATTTCCTGATTCAGCAGTGCCAGAATACCCTAATTCACTTGTAGAAATCTAGACAACATTCAGAAAGTAAAAAATTGTTGACCAGTGTAATGAGTGTATGTGGTCATGTGGCAGGGTGTATATTATAAGTGGCGAGATTCGTGGCGGTTCTTGAGAAAGAAATTGGGACTTTGTTTAGAATAGAAACTGAGGATGAGTTTGGAGGGTTGGGGCAACAGGGGATGGTTATGGAAGGTGAGAAAGGTTGTGAAGGTGTTGTACACAAATGCCAGTTGCTTGAATGGAAAGATGGAAGAGCTGGAAGCTAGGATGGATTGCGAGGGGTATGACATCGTTGCTGTAAGTGAGACGTGGTTTAGTGAGCAATCTAACTGGAGGACGGGAATTCAAGGCTGCAGGGTTTATGTGTGTGATAGAAAAGAGAAAGGGGAGGAGGTGTGGCAAATTGAGTGAAAGACCATATTGTATCAAGAGAAAGGTATGACTTAAAGGAGGGAATTGATGGAGAGGTTTCTGTGTGGATCGAGATTAGAGATTGGAAGAAGAGTTAGATTCTTGTATGATGCTTTTATATGGCTTCTGGTGTGATGGAAGAACAGGAATGATGGATCGGTGAAGAAGTCAGAAAGGCATGTGATAAGGGAAGAGTATTTATCATGGGGGTTTTAAAATGCCTGCGATGGATTGGGTCCAGGAACAGGGAAAGGGCAGGGTCGATTAAAATTATTTGGATCTAGTCCAGGATTGCTTTTTAACCCAGTTTGTACAAAAGCCCATGAGGAGGACTGCTGTGTTGGACCTCGTTTTGAGCAATGATCCCAATATGGTGGAGGATGTGGAGGTTGGTCTACGTCAGAGAAATGGGCAACCAAATTAGATACTTGCATGATGCAAGATGAGATTATTAAGATAAAACATGGACCAACTTATATCCTCTCATCTGAACTCTCTCTTCCTCATATGTAGTGACTTCAATTGTCATCATGCCAGTTGGCTGGGTGTGGGTACCTCTCTCACCTGCCATGGCACTTCAACAAAAAACTTTTGCGACTCATTGGGACTGACTCAATCAGTCAACTTCCCGACCCAGATCTCAACCAACGGTACGCCATCTCTTCTGGATCCAATTTTTACAAATTTCCATGAAAATATCTACTGGTCTTCCTCTGCGCCAATCGGTTATTCTCACTATGTGCTTGTCAAAGTGGACATCTCTCTGGCTGTTATTAGAGAACCACCTCAGCCCCGTCGAGTCTGGCATTTCACTCAGGCTGACTGACAGGGTCTCCAAGCAGCCATCAAACTTCTAGACTGGTCTCCTATCACTACTTTCTCCAACATAAACTCGTCCTGCGAATTCTTTCAAAAAAACTTGCTCCCGCCCTTGGTTCAGTGAAGCTTGTGGTGAGGCAGTTGTCCTGAATCAACTTGCCTTTGCCTCATAGAAAGCAAACTTAACTGAGGATAATCTCAGTTCCTTCCATAAAGCTTGGAACAAGTGTGCATCTACCCTCAGAAGAGCCTGAAAACATCCTTCTAATCTCAAGTTTGAACTCTCAAACCTCTCTTCCTCCTCCAAATCCTGGTGGCGTCTAACCAAATCTGATTCTGGTGTATGTTCCCCCTCCATCCCCTCCCTTACCTCAAATGGCCGCACTGCTGATACCGCACGTGAAAAGGCTGAATGTCTAAACTCGGTGTTTGCATCTAATATTGTGTCCGAAACCTATCTCTTTCTGTACACACCTTACCCAGTCACATCCAGCTGTTCCTGGACTCTGTCATTTTCTTCTGACAAGGTGGAGAGCTTGCTGTTAAACTTTGACTTGGATTCTGCAACCGGTCCAGACGGCATCAGCCCACGTGTCCTAAAAACCTGCTCCTCTGCTCTTGCTCACCCTCTCTCTGTTCTATTCACCCTCTCATTTGCTCAAGGCCATCTGCCATCTGCTTGGAAATCAGCAAACACTACCGCTCCGCATAAAAAAGGTGCAAAAGCAGATCCCTGCAACGACAGACCAATCAGCCTTCTCCCAATCATCAGCAAGGTTACGGAATCCATCATCACTTCAGATATTAAATCCTTCCTCTTCTCCAATGGCTTTATTTCCGATAATCAAGTTGGTTTCAGACCAGGTCACTGTACCCTGGATATGCTGCTTCTGCTCTCCCAACAATGGATCGAGGTACTCAATGCCGGATATGAAATCAGAGCCATATCCCTTGAAATATCGCATACTTTTGAGACGGTCTGGCACCCTGCCCTGCTCACCAAACTCTCTTCCTATGGTATCCAAGGACATCTCCATTCATGGCTCGCAGACTTCCTCTCCTGTCACAGTCAACGTGTGGCCATAAATGGAGTTCTCTCATCCCCTCTTCCTGTCCAGGCTGGAGTTCCTCAAGACTTCTGGACCCTATTCTTTTTCTGGTTTTCATCAATGATCTCATCGACTCTCTGGAAAATCTTCTATATCTCTTTGCTGATGACTCCACTCTCTGCCATATCATCTGTGAACCCTCAGACCGGCAAGCAGCAGCTTCTTTGCTCACTGCATTTCTGGGTAGAATCACAAACTGGTCCAACACGTGGAACATGTCTTTAAATCCAGACAAATCTCACACTCTCACTGTCTCGCCAAAAGAACCGTTTAGAACCCCCCCCCCCCATCCACTTTCTCAACAATCCTCTGGAAGAAGTCCTTTCATTCAAGCTTCTGGGTTTCACTATCTTCCATAATCTTTCCTCGGAAATCCACATTTCCAACCTGGCCTCCAAAGCCAGTTGCCAACTGGGAATCCTCCATTGAGCAAAGTCCTTCCTTGGCCCATCTGAGCTCCTGACCACATACAAAGATTTCATCCACAGCCTGATGGAGTACTGCTCTCCCCTCTGGGCAGTTGCTCCTGCCTCTCACTTCTCGGCTTCACGCTGTGTAAATCAAGGAGTTTAGGATCAATGGTATCTCCCACGGTGAGGCTGAGTCTTTGGGCCTCTCACTCTCTCACTGCAGGCAGGTCGGTGGTCTTTCTGTCTTCTACAGTCTCCTCTCTGGTCTCACCGCCCCCCTCCCATTGCTCTCTTTGTGATTTTTTTGTCCCCCCCCTTCATATTTACGCAGCGTGCTCAAGGTCCGCCAATAACCCCCTTCTGGTAAAACTACCAAAATCACTGCTCACTGCTCACCTTCACTCTTTCATTCCTCTGTTTTTTCCCACCTTTGGAATAAACTCCCTCACTCTCTTCAATCCCATTCTTCCCTCCAGGCCTTCAAAACAGATGTTCACCACCACCTCTTATCGTCCCCCATCCAAATCCTCGATCTTTTCTACCCCCGTTAATCCACCTCAAACCCACCTCCTTCAAATTCCCTGCTTTCCTTCCTGAATGTCCCTGTAATGTCCATCTTGTATACCCCATGTTCCCCACCCCATCCCTCTCCAGTTGAGAAGGGACAAACACAATGTAAATAAGGATACGCAGAAGGAATTTGTTAAGTATAAAATAACAGGACTAGAGTCTGACACATACGTGTACTGCAGGAGGAATCAGGAACAAGTTAAGAAAATCACTCACCAGGCCAGAAGGGAATATGAAAAGGACATAGTGAAGAATATTAAACATACCAGCAAGACATTCTTTCAGTATATAATGGGAAAGGAAAGGGTTAGGAGGAGTGTGGGCGCATTGAGGAACAGCACATGAGAGTTTGTGTCGATGAGGGTAATAATGTAGGATTATTAAATAATATTTTGGCTTCCTCATTTACACAGGAACAGTCAGGGGAACTTCCAATAGTAGAGGATATCTATCTAGGGGTGAGCAAGGGCTTTTAGAAGATATCCATGTGTGAGTAGATGAAGTGAAGAAGCACCTAGAAATAGGAAGTGGTGATAAAGCTCCAGGGCCAGATAATATACATCCAAGAGTATGTTTTTAACGGAAATCGTCACAAACAAGGCACAATAAACCCTTGGTAAGGGGCTCGGGGGAGGTTCGATAAGGATAAAGTAAAACAAAATGAAAGAAAGAGAAAAATAACAAAAAAAACATCCAAGACACAGAAAGTCGCAGAGGTGGCAGAGTGGATAATCGTGGTATTAACGGATATATTTAACAGCTTGTTGGAGTTAGGACAAGTACCGGAGGATTGGAGAGTAGCACATGTAACACCATTATTTAGGAAAGGTTTCAGAGAGGATTTGGGGAACTACAGACCTGTTAGCTTGACTTCAGTGGTGGGGAAGGTGTTGAAGATGGAAATTAAGGAATGGATAGGGAAACATTTGAATAAATAAAAATTAATTAAAGGCAATCAGCATGGATTTACCAAAGGGAGATCATGTTTAACAAATTTATTGGAGTTCTACTAAGTCGTTTCTGATTGGGTGGATGAGGGAAGCGCAGTGGACATGGCACATCTCGACTTTCAGAAGGCATTTAATAAGGTACCACATAGAAGGTTGTCAGCTAAGGTGAGGGATCTTGGAATTGCTGGTCAGGCAATGAACTGGATTGGAAACTGGATTTGTGATAGGAAAAGAGAGACTGGGTGGGAGGATGTCTGGCAGGGATGAAGTAACTCGTGGGGTACCTCAGGGATCAGTACTGGGACCATTATTATTCATAATGTACATTAATGATTTACATAGTGGGGTTAAAAGTTGGTTTTTCAATTTGCAGATGACACAAAGCTTGGAGGTAAGGTGGATAGCAGAGGGGGTGGTGATCAGATTGAGGAAAGAATTGATACTTACATAGATTGGAAAAAAGATTAGCAGATGGAGTTTAACCTGATCAAGTGTAAGGTGTTGGGGATGGGAAGGAATTATGAAAATAGAGAGTACAGGATGTAAGGGGGTAATTTTGGAGTGGTATTGGTATTGGTGACGATAATGGGGTAGGTGCAACACAGGCATGATGGACAGAATGATCTCCTCCTGTGCCAAAGTTCCATGTGTATCCTTGTTTAAATGGAAGCTTCAGTGATGCTTGTGCTGATGGGAAGACAAGTAATTTGCAAAATGGGTGCAAATGTGTGCTTAAGGGCTAGGAGTGTAGCCTGAGTGTGAGCTTGAATTTGGGTAAGGTGCATTTTGGACCCTGAGAGCCTTGAGCGGCAGAGACCGCAGGATGTCAAGTTGGCATCAACGGTGACAGCAAAGAGATCATTTAGCACTCTTCAAGGAAATATGGGATATACACGTTCAATTATGGGAGATAAACCACTGACTGGAATAGCACTACTTGTATTGCATCGCAGTAGCACTCTCACCCTGACGCCTTGATTTTGCACTCTCAGGTTTTCTGTATCTTTGTTACTTAGGCCCGAAATCCTCTGCTCTGTAAGCTTGAAATACAGATAGGTGGCACTGTTTGATGTATAACCAATGTTGACCATATAATCCCTTTCTGTTTGACAGAGTCGCGAGATGGTTGTTCTTCAGGGATTATGCGGTGTTAAATTGTGAGACATAATCCATGCTGATGCTCACACAGTCACCATCACAGCCAGGAGGTATGATTGATGTTTATATGATGATGCATACACATATATATACACGCGTCATCCCTCGGTAGTTGTTGTAGTCTTGGCAATCACCCTTCCCTTTCCAGAGAGGAACAACAAGGCCCCCCCCCCCTCTTCCAGTCAGTTGGGATGATGCCTGTGTTCCAGGCAGAGCAAAGAACTGCATGCAACGACAGGAGTGCAGCATTTCCAGTTCACTGCAGCCCGTGTTTCCACAAGCGAAGGTGGACCACAGTTGATTGGACGGTCAGCAACAGGGATTGTAACACCCCTGATGTCCAACTCGACAGCTGGGGGATCAAACTGGTACAACCGCTCAAAGTAACCGGCCCAGCGGGCCTTCACTTCGGACTCGTCTGTCAAGAGCCTACCACTCTCTCCTCTAACTGCAGTACACCGAGGGATGGGCTTGAATGAATGCATTGCGCGAATTCCCCTGTAAGCGGGACGAGAATCACTTGACCACAGGTGATGCTCTACCCCCTCACAGATTCCTCACACATAGGCCTCCTTGTCCACCCTCAGTGCACGTACAGTTTTACGCCTCTGCTCCCTGAACAGCTCAGCTCTGCCATTCGGCCTGGCCCTGCGACTCTGGTCAATGGTATCCAGTGTCCCTTGAGAGACAAAATTATTCTTTGCCCTCCGGCGAGTTCCAAGACATCCACCGGTAACATCAAGGATGGTGTCTTGAAGGCACTCCACAACTCCTCAGGACCTCCCAAAGCACCCAGACCCCCCAAATCTCCACTCAGCTTGTTCGCAAATTCCTCAGCTACCCTCTCATCCTTGAGCTTCCCAACATCCAGCCTAAGCTGGGATGGTACCAATCTCTTGGATTTTAGGTGCATGTTCAGAGTTGCTACAACAAGCCGGTGGTCAGTATTGAGGAACTGAGCACTCCGGTAGACCTTGCAGTTCTGGATCATCTTCCAGTGATCATCAACGAGCACATGGTCAATCTCTTTGCCGCACCACCAGCGTTGGAATACCAAGTCCAGCGATGAGCTTGTGGGCACTGAAACCATGAACCAGCCACCCTAAGTCCAAGTCCTAACCCTAACTTCTTTAAGGTCAGTCACACTGAGGTGAACAGAGCTGCAATCCACCAGGAGCGACTCCTTGAGGAATACCTGCCTATGAGAGATTCCGATGAGAATCGTTCTACAGAGTAACCATGAAAAATATGCGTTTGCCTCATAACGTCACCAAATGATGTCATAATGTCTCAAGCTTGACATATCTAGAAAGCACTCATCGAGGTGTTCAATTTGAGGTATGACACGATATGGTTCCTAAAACTTGAAAATTTGACCTTGGGGTCAAATATGTTTGACCTGAGGTGCTAACCATGAAGGTCAAGGCCAATCGCGACCAAAAACGAATCAGCTGAGCGCCAGACCATGAACTATATTCCCATGAAGTTTCAAGACGATCCGATCAAAATTACTCAAAAAATAAGGGTTTCGTCGACTCCCCTGATTTGCGACAAAGTGACCTTGACCTTTGACCTTGACCTTCAAAATTTTGTGCGCTGAAAGGGACCTCTATAGGCCTCTGATATGCGAAGTTACAAAAATTTCAAATGATAACTGTGCTCTGCAGAATTTTTTTTATACGTGATTACAGACGAACAAACAAACAAACAAAAAAACATACAAGCTGACTAACATATCTTGCAAAAACTTCGTTTTGGCAAGATAAAAAAGACAAATAAGACAAAGTAGCACGAAAACTTTGATTCAGAAATGTTGTGGCCCGAAAGAGGGCCATTTTGGGCAATAGCTTCAGGATAGCCCTCATTCAAAATCATCATGAATTTGTTGTTCTTTAGATGTGCATCGCTTTATCTCATCAGCACCTCTTCATAAACAACATTGCTGAGAAAGTCGCGCTTCTTCTTTGTCTCTTCATCTTGAGCAAGAATGCAAAGGCTGCTTGATCTGCCAACCCTGCTGGCCGCTACGTAGAACTCACCGTGGCTGAAGAAGTCTCTTGTGCAGAAGACCCCAACACGGTGTAACGACTGCCCCTGAGACTTATTCACGCTCATGGCAAAGCAGGGTCTCACCAGAAACTGCTGACGCTGCAGAATGAAAGGGAAGATGTCAGATGGGCTCAGGATGATGCATGGTAAGAGGAGTGTGTGTCCAGCATTGACACCAACCACAGATTTTGCAACCAACAGATGGGGCAGGATCTGATCGATGACATACCTTGAGCCATTGCAGTGTCCGTTGTGCTGGTCAAAGTTTCGAAGTAGCATGATCACCATTCCCACCTTTTGAGTGATCCAATGGGGAGGCATACCAGATGGGCAGAGGGTATGTAGAAACTCAGTTGGGTACACATGGTGACCCTCAGACTCCGCTGTGTCCACGATGCAGCAAATATATTCCTCTTCTAGAACTATCTTTGTCATGTACTCGTTCACCTTGTCAACTTCAGAGTTGGTCGCACACAGTATGACGCACTCACATAGCCACTAGGAGTTGGCAATGTTGGTGTGGATGTCCTTATACACCCAACTGACAATGTCCTGGAGTCTTTCACCAGGAACAATGAGCAATTCGTTGAACTCAATAGCAAATTCACCCTCTGGAATGACAGGAAATCTTTCCTTCGCCAAGGTCCAGCAGGAATTTGGCAAAATCTGCTTCGTCTTGTTTCTCTCCAGCAGCCTGAGTGATCCTCATGTTTGCTGTGAGACGAAGAATCTCGACATTTCTCCACAGGTATGAGCTCTTCAAGCACCTTCCTACAGGGCTTCGTCTGACTCAGCTGCATGGTGCCTTGCCTTGTGTGCAGCATGGCATGCCAAGTGTGCATCTCGTGCTTTGTCTGACTCTGTTGCATGTGCATGGCGCATAGCCTCTCGTATTCGCTCCCACTTAACACGGTTATCTTCAGACATGTTTGAATCAGAACACAGTACAGAATACAGAAAAAAAAATACAGAATAAAGAAGAAAACTGTATTTTTGGAACAAGTAAAATTTTAATAACTACGGTATTCAAACGTGAGAGTTAAGATTTTCAAAATAGTTTATAGCCAAATTTTTTTTGGGGGTTTTAACTTTTTTTTGACACTGCACTTCCTCGGGTCCCCAGCAATACACCCACCAAGTTTGAAGTAGATCGGATGAACGGTTGTTGAGAAAAGTGACAAACAGACACACACATACATAGAGATTTCCTCATTTATTAGTTAGATAATCCCCGCCACCTGGGTTTAGTTGATTATGGACAGATTATATATATATATATATATATATATATATATATATATATATATATATATATATATATATATATATATATATATATATATATATATATATATATATGGATATACACACATATATTTAATCAAAAATATAGTCCCTTTAAATGATATTTAAAAATAATATCACATCGGTCTTGGCTAATTCATTGCAACCTCTCAACTATGAGTTCTTCCATGTTGAATTTTGGTGAAGAAAAACAGAAATTTGCCTCAAATTTAAGTCTTGCATCACTGGTATTGATGGACACCTCTTCTTGTGTGTCCTCCCTTGAGGGATAGCCATGTTGGTGAAGGCAGTCCAGCTGCATGGGCAGATTATAAATTATATTGTAATTCCACCCCACCATGATGTTGCATCATAAACATACAGAGTTTCACTCTCACTTTCCCCTGCCATCCTCACCTCCCTTCATGTTCATCAAAATAAACCTTTCAAGTGATTTCAGTTTCCAAAAGTAGCTTTCGAATTGAAACCATCCATACATTCATGATAGTCCGCACAACCCACATGGAAATACCTCACCCAAATCTGTGGAGAGCATCAGTCGCTGCCAAATCAGTCTCCTAGGCTAATGGGCACAATCCTGGACAGGTCACCACTCCAACACAGGATACTCAAATGGCTCAATCATCACAGCAAGCTCGTTCTCATTTTGCTGACCTCAGTAGGATGACCAGCTGATTCAACCCCCACCTGGTATTAACTCAAAGCCAAGCAAGATTTGAATTCCAGGAACCCAGGATCCCAGGCCACCACCCTAACCATTAAGCCAACAACGAGCAAATACCTATCTCACAGACAGCTATTGTACTGTAGGTATGTGCATGCTATTACTGACACACATTTTCAAACATACTAATGCTCAATCTAGGAGTAGTCATTAAAATTTTCATTAAAACGAAAAATAAATGCATCTGTTGTGGTTACATTCCCAACAAAGTAATTGTTTCCCCTTGATCTGTCATTGGCAGTTATTCTCAAAAGCGGTGATTTTTTTTCCCCCTCCAAGGACCCAAACCACATTAAATGCTGGGAGAAATAAAATCCAGTTGCATTTCATAGTCAATCATCGGTTTTGCAAACGAATTATATAATAAACAACGCATGGCAGAAAGAAGAGTGAAGATATGCAGATGGAAAGTGAGGAAGTGCAGACAAATTTAAGTGCTGTACAAGGACATTTCCTGCGATGGAGTAACGACATGTCCGTGGTAAATTCTCAACCATGGAAACGTTCAGTCAGTCATTAGCTGTGTAATAATGATGATAATAATTACAATAATGATCATATATAATCGCCCCAACTTCCTGCCCTCTTCTCTTCTAAAGAGGAGCTTTTGGTGAAATATTGGTGAAACATGCAAGGCTTCATTGGAAGTTAACCATCTCTATTGGTATTGGCAGGTGAATACCGCGACATTGACAAACCATGCAAGGTCCCACCTAAAAATAATGGATTGATCGCTTAATATTACCAGGAACGGATCCAGGAGTGGTATTCTATGGGAGGCACACGTTGCTTGCTAATTAGTAGGACTAATGCATATCCGCAACATCACTATTTGAACACACGTATGAAAACCAGACTTAAGCTGATAATTTCATGCTACTCTGGGCTGCTTAGACATTTTTAGTAATGAGAAAATACGTGTTATCTGGAAACAAACCAAGAAATATGCGAGGCACCAGAAGTACTGGAAGCAGCAAGCCGCCGTAATCGCATTTCTATCAAGTGTTTTACGGACTTGTAGAACGATCAAAGGAAAGTAAAACACACATGTCCAAAGCCTACATGCCTATGGTAATTTACAAAACTTGGATTTCTTTATTAAATACCAGAATCAGAGCGATTGGCTCAAATTTGGGAGTAGGCCCACTGACCTGCCGCCTCCCAGCTTTGTATAATTTGAAGCTGAAATCTTGTGATTTGTCAAAAAAAAAGATGAGAACGAATGAGCTTTTCATGGTCACTCTAACATGTAGGGATCACAATGGATTGACGTCTATGAGTAGTGGGCTCCAATCTCGCTCCTGACCATAAATTGTCGGATTGTGTTGCTGCGTTGGCAGAAAATGGCATAAGAAGGGTGCACTGTCCACGAAAGACATGCAACACCAATGTTTCCCATGAAAATGATTGCTTCATTCGCAGCACGTTTACAACTATTCTCACTTACTGCCTTTGCACTTAAACTCCACATCCTTCTATTAAAAACGGTATATTTAACGCAGATGTCGATCGGGAGGTGTTAAACCCGCCTAACAACCAACACAAAATGATCGTCCACCAGTGCTCTATAGCCTCATAGATGCCATCACGTTTCCACAATATGTCTGCTAACCTCATGAGTCAGTTGACTTCATGATGTTAAAGTGTTAAACTCACCGATTATTTTTGCTTTGCCATTGTCACATTTGACTTTTCTCCATGCTTACAGTTCGTCTCACGTCAAGCAGAACAAAATACTAAACTAGAAGGGCACTCGGTAGAGCGCATACCTCCGCCATGCAATGCCTGATCCACGAGAACATATCGGGAACAATCAATACATTTTTGAAATTTCATGCTATATGTCGTATTTGGCCCTATCTTTCAATGGTGAAGAATCACTTTTAAAATTAAATAATTCTCGTATACAGATTCGGATTTTCACCAAAATCTAATCAATCCAGCCTTGCCGCACAACCAACAAGTCCACCAACTTTCATCCTAATCCGTCCGTAACTTTTTGAGATACTGTACTCTATATCGTTTTTGGCCCGATCTCTCAATGGTGAAGAATCACTTAGAAAATTCTAGTAATCGGATACGGATCCGGATCTTCACCAAAATCTCATCACTTCGTCATTGTCACACACCGAACCTGTGCACAAAATTTCATCCGGATCTGTCCAAACTTTTTGAGATATCCTGCACACAGACAAACAAACAAACAAAAATGGGTGAAAACATAACCTCCTTCACCTTCGGTGGCGGAGGTAATAATGTAACGTTCATTCCATCGATAATCGAATCTGTATATTGACCTGTCTGTTTGTCTGTCCTTTATCCAAGTGCAAACGGTTTGGCGTAGAGCTACCAAATTTGGCACAGGAACTTCTTATGGGATGAAGAATGGGAACACAGAGTCGGCCAGCCATCTGTTTGTCTGTTTGTTGACCTGTCCTTTATGCAAGCACAAACCATTTGACAGCATTACCAAGAAAAGCATTTGACCTCCCAAGTTAGAGGTACCAAGAAAGGAGTGCATGGCACACAATATTTGTAACACTGCACTTGACTGCACCTGCCACATGAACAAGTGTTCGATTTGGCGCAATTCCACATTTTGGTGCATTTTTCCCGAAAATTGGTCCCCTCATTTTCTGCCACATCAGGTCCCATCATGTGCGTAATGGTTGTTACACAAAGTTAATGTGGCATTGTTTTTTTTTTGCAGTTTTCGAAAATCCCAACAACTTTACCATGCCACCAGAGAAACAAGCAAGCTTGGGCAGATCTACATCAGCAGCCAGAAAAAAAAACAAGAAGTCCGGAAGCAGGAAAGCTCACAGGAAAGACAATCACGCCTTGAAGCAGTCCGAGAAAGTGTACCAGCAACCAGAGCAACAGAAACATTGCAAGAAAGACCTCCGCCGCCAATACTGCTGGGTCACTCAAGTGAACCTTATATCTTATTCATTAAATATAATGTCAACAGTGCTGACAGAGTTATAGTTCTTTTCTCCAACATTTTTTTTTGGGGAGGAGGGGTTGGAAATCACTTAAAACATGTAAAAATGCAAAAAAAAAAATTTTCTCAAACAATTTTTTGGGGGGGTTGGAAATCACTTAAAACATGTAGAAATGCAAAAAAATAACTTTTTGGGGGGTAACAATTTTTTTGGGGGGGTTGGAAATCACTTAAAACATGTAAAAATGCAAAAAAATTTTTTTTTCTCAAACAATTTTTGGGGGGGGGGTAACATTTTTTTTTGGGGGGGGGGTTGGAAATCACTTAAAACATGTAGAAATGCAAAAAAAATTCTAACAATTTTTGGGGGGGGTTAACAATTTTTTTTTGGGGGGCGTTGGAAATCACTTAAAACATGTAGAAATGCAAAAAAAAAATTCTCTATTTTTTTGGGGGGGGGTAAAAAAAAATTTGGGGGGCAGTTGGAAATCATTTAAAACATGTAGAAATGCAAAAAAAAAAAAATTTTTCTCTAACAATTTTTTTTTTTGGGGGGGTGGGACCAATTCCAAAATTTAATGGCATGATCCTTGGACCATACCGAACCACCCCACCAAGTTTCGTCGAAATCTGTTGAGGAGTTTTTCCGTAATACTGTTCACAAACAAACAAACAAACAAACAGAAAGGGGTGAAAACAGTAACCTCCATCCATCTTCGAAGATGGCGGAGGTTAAAAATCTCCGCAGAAATAAAACACAAACATTCAACCAAATTCAGCCTTTTGTCTTAAACTTTATTTTATTTAAACTGGGGGAATCATGTGAAATTTATCCCAGGCAACGCCGTGTACACCTCAGCTCGTAATGGGTATAAAACTATACAAATTAAATATAGCATAAAACAGTGTTCTAAAACATCAACATACTGCTTCACAAAACCATCCGTCCTGAATTTGTCATCGCCATCTTGTGTATTAATCATAGTCATCATATTAACTAACCATCAGCGCAGTTTCGTGTGTTAATAATTTTATTGTTCATTTCTAGCTCACCTGGATTATAGTTCAGGGGAGCATTTAGCAGTCGGGCGGTATGTAAACACTCAGAACTTCATCTCCGAAACTACAAACACGACTTTTAATGAACCTTGACAACAACAATCACCACCCGTAATGTACTAAAGTTTGTTCACGGCATGAAAAAAAATTAGGGTCTAATGGGGTCTACCGGGGTCAAAGTGGGTCCAAGTTTGATCCTCCAAAATAGGTATTTCCTTTGTTCTCCGTTACATATCTTGTGAGTCATCCACGCATACCAGTGGCTCCCTGGTTCTACCAGGTGAGTCCAGGAGCATTACCCCCTTTTTACGAACATTTTAAATCATTTTTATATCTATGTAATTTGAAATCAGGAGAGTACAAACTGTCAAACCAACTTATTCTTTTTCTTCCTGAAATGGCAACTGAATCTTCAGATTTTAAACAATTTGTTAAATTAAGTGATTTAAAGTATAAAATGTCGTGATCATTTTTGTATTAATTTTACATTTGAATGCCCCTAAACAAATGCATATCAGTTGTGTGGGAGCAGCACTTCACTGTGCATTATAGTGCATTTGATCAATGGTTATTCCATTAATTTATTATTTACATACCACTGAGATCTCCAAAATAAAACCAAACAAGAAAAACAGCAATCAGAGATTGCAGACCCTCGCCAGAACTCGTTTTGTATGGTGTTTGTGTAGTTTTATGTGGTGTTTGTGCACTGGTGTGTGATGTAATTAACAATAGACATAATTAGAACTGTCACTTTATAACTGCTGGCAGTGATGAACAGGTACCAAGACGTCCCACTTTGATGAAACCCCACTTTGACCGGACACCTGACCCTGACCCGTGACGTCTTTTTCATTATTATTCAATTAAATTTGGAATGGGATGAAAATAAATTCAATTCAAATCAAATGGAAGACCATAAAGGTACAGTCAGGAGGTACATACATCAGGAAGAACTTGCATAGGATTCGTATTTCAGCTACTACTTCTCTACCCTCAAATCCATCCAGGAACAGCCAAGTGAGCCTTATTCGCAAAAATACCTATCTATCTATAATTCCAGTAATGTGTGTGTGTGTGTGTGTGTGTGTGTGTGTGTGTGTGTGTGTGTGTGTGTGTGTGTGTGTGTGTGTGTGTGTCTGTCTGCGAGTGCCGTTTCTCGACAACCGCCGGTCCGATCTGATTGAAACTTGCCAGGAATATTGTCGGGGCCCCGCAGATGTACCTTTTCGAGGTTTGATGTCAATCGGACGAACGGTTCCCAAGTTACGGCCATTTTACTGCTTTTTCAGTGTTGAAAAGGTGTATATATGGCAGCTGAAGGTGTCATTCCACCTTCTCACCTTATCATGCCACTTTTTTCCCCAAATTATTAATTACCGGACGACCACCGGTCCGATTGGATTGAAAGTTGCCAGGAATATTGCCAGGGAGCCGCGGATGTGCCTTTTCGAGGTTTGATATCAATCGGACGAGCGGTTCCCAAGTTACGGCCATTTATCTGTCGACCAATGACAAGACACGGTGCAATGACATCACGAATGACGTCACAATTAATGCTCATTTATTTATTTTTTATTCTAAAAAAAATTTTTTTTGCACGATTGATGGTCCGTCTCATTGAAACTTGCCAGGAATATTGCTTGGGACCCGCTGGTGTGCCTTTTGAAGGTTTGATATTAATTGGACAAGCAGTTCCCAAGTTACAGCCATTTATCTGTTGACCAATGACAAGACACGGTGCTATGACATCATAAATGACGTCACAATTAATGTTTATTTATTTATTTATTTATTTATTTTTTGCACGATTGACGGTCCAATCTGATTGAAACTTGCCAGGAATATTGCCGGGGACCCGCGGATGTGCCTTTTCGAGGTTTGATATTAATCGGACGAGCAGTTCCCAAGTTACGGCCATTTATCTGTCGACCAATATCTGCGAGAGAGGGGGATGGGAGAGGGGGGATGAGAGTGGGGGCGATAGAGGAAGGGGAGAGAGGAAGGGCGAGACTAGGGGGGTAGAGGGGGCAAGAGGGTTGGGGAGAGAGAGGGGGTGCGAGAGGGGGTGAGAGAGAGGGGGCGATATAGGGGGTGAGAGTGGGGGGCAAGAGAGGGGGATGAGAGTGGGGGCGAGAGAGGGGGCGAGAGAGAGGGGGCGAGAGAGAGGGGGCGAGAGAGAGGGGGCGAGAGAGAGGGGGCGAGAGAGAGGGGGCGAGAGAGAGGGGGCGAGAGAGAGGGGCGAGAGAGAGGGGCAAGAGAGAGGGGCGAGAGAGGGCTGCACATACTGGCACTCACCTACGGGCACGCACCTACATGCCCGTACTAATACGTATAAAAAAAGAACCCAAATCAAAAATATTAAATAACTCTGGCTGCCTGACCATTCGTCCAATCAAGTTGAAATTTAAAACATGTATTTCCAATCACTACTAGATCATAAATGATAAGTTTCACGTTGATTGATTAAACAGTTCCAGAGAAAACATTATATAATATTTTTCTTTAATCCAATATGGCTGCCAAACCATGTGACATATCAATAATTCCTTAACAAACTTGTACACCCATGGCTTGTGGAAAGTTTGTGTGACGTTTCCCCTCGATTTGTCCGGCCGTTCTGGAAAAGAAGATATTTTTTAAACAAGTTTTAGGGTAAATCCAATATGGCTGCCAATCCATGTGACCTATAATATCATATGTGTGAAACTTTTGTTCCTCATGGACGGGCGGTCATACATGTAAAGGTTCACCTCGATCTATTCAGCCACTTAAGAGAAGAAGATTTTTGAAAGTTTTTTTATTAACAATATGGCTGCCGAATCACATCATCAAATTATTTTCTGTGGACCATTTTATCCTGAGATGACTCACAGATTTTCATACTGTTCAGATGTAGTGTTCAACATATGCAATGATGACGTCATAAGGAAGGCACCTATGATTTCATTTAAAAAAAAAATCAAGCTTATTCTCCATGAGGAGGACTTGCCATATGCTAAGTTTCAATTTTTTTCAGTGCGGTTTTAGAGATAGAGGTCCAAAGTTTTTTCGTTTTCCAACATGGCTGCCACACCAGGTGACGTATGATGTCATAATTATCATTAAAACATTCTACATGAGTAGTGGCACCAATGGTGAAAATTTCGTCTCAATCGGATAAGCGGTTGTGGAGAAAAATACGAAAGTTCTGTGCAAACAAACAAACAGACAGACAAAAAGACAAATGAAAAAAAAATCACTCAGTGACAACTTTGTGAAATGGAATGGCACTCGGTAGAGCGCATATCTCCGCCAGGCTGAATAGTTTACATTTTGTATGCCACTGATAGGTTCGATCTGAATCTTAACCAAAATCGAATCGGCTTGCTCTTGTCTCCAAACCAACTCATCCACCGAGTTTTGCCATAACTCGTCCACAACTTTTTGAGATATCATGCAATATCTTTTTTTGCCACATATCTCAATGGCGAAGCATCATTAAAAATTAAATAATTCTCGTATCTCAAACTAGATTTGGATCTTCACCAAAATTGAATCGATTCGTCCTTGTCACACTCCCGATCTGTCCACCAAGATTCATCCGAATCCATCCATGACCTTTTGAGATATTGAGCGATATATCGTTTTTGGCTATATCTCTCAATGGTGAAGAATTACTTAAAAATGATCAGATCCAGATCCGGATTCTGATCTTCTCAGTAGAGCACATACCTCCTCCAGGCTGAATAGTTTACATTTTGTATGTCACTGATAGGTTGGATATTATTCCAGATCTCAACCAAAATCGAATTGGCTTGTTCTTGTCATCCAATCAACTCATCCACCAAGTTTTGTCACAAGTCGTCCACAACTTTTGCAGATCTCATGCAATACACAGTTTTTCCCCCATCTCTCAGTCGTGAAGAATCACTTGAAAAACTCTCGGATCCACATCCGGATTGAGATCTTCACAAAAATCGAAACAATTTGTCCTTGACACACACCCATGTGTGTCAGGTCAGGTCACATTAGATCTGTGACTTGCTACAGGTACCATGCAAATCTGTACTAACCTGTTTCATAGTCGCGTTGTCAGTGACTAAACAGTCTCACGCACCACGATTCTAGGTGAGGAGGGTGTACGATATGGGCACCCAGCAGGATTAAAAGCAAAACCTGTCAAAGGGCGGAGGAGCTCGTTGTGAGCCAATAACCATCCATATCTAGTGCTCAACTGTGTCTGCGGACGTCCTCCTTCAGTTGGGTTACTTTTTATAGGAGGTTGGTGGCAGGATTTGCACTCCGGCCACAGTAGAACCGCAAAACTTCATTCCGCAAAACATACGAAAAGCACCAAAAAATCTGAAAACTCACTCCATGGGAGTACCTCCTGTGCAGCTGCCCTTCACAGGGCAGCTCACCAGATGATGGGATTGGGGCAAAGCCTTTGGGACCCCCAATCTTTGATGATAGGAGGAATACGATGGGTTAACCTTCCTGGGTCAGATTCCGGTAGTATGTGTCGGGGTGGTGTTGAGGTGTCATCCACCAGACGGCGGTCTCCTTGGGTTAACCTGAGGCTGCCTGAGGCTTCGGGTGGCTGCCTGGAATGTCCTCTCCCTAAGAGAGGATGATCACCCGTATGTTATTATCTGAGCTCAAGCGTGTTGACATCGGTATTGCAGCACTCTCTGAGGTTCGGAGACAGGATTGCGTCGAGATCATGGTGGGTGGGTACACCAACTATGGTCTGGTCGCTCTGATGGTTACCATTCCCAAGGAGTTGATGTAGCTGTGTCCAATAAGCTGACTCCAATGATAATTGAGGTAACACCGGTCAACGAGCGTATTATGGGGACAAAGGATTCGTCACTCCTTGGGTGTCATTTCCCTGGTCTCTGTCTATGCTCCAACTGAGGTGAGTGATCTCACCGTGAAGGATGCATTCTATGCCACACTCGAGTCTGTGGTTGATTCGTGCCCCAGGTGAGAAACTCTTCTAGTCTTGGGGGATTTCAATGCATCGATTTGAACTGATGGGGATGGTTATGAGACATGTGTTGGTCCCCATGGGTCAGGAACTATGAACCAGAATAGCACTAAGTTCCTTGACTTTGCAAGAAGTCATGGACTTAGGGTGGCTGGTTGATGGTTTCAGCGCCCACAAGCTCATCGCTGGATTTGGTATTGCAATGCTGGTGGTGGGGCAAAGGAGATTAACCATGTGCTCGTTGATGATCACTGGATGATGATCCAGAACTGCAGGGTCTACCAGAGTGCTCAGTTCCTCAATACTGACCACAGGCTTGTTGTAGCAACTCTAAAGTTGCATCTTAAATCCAGGAGAATGGTACCATCCCAGCTGAAGCTGGATGTTGGCAAGCTCAATGATAAGAGGGTAGCTGAGGAGTTTGTGAACAGGCTGAGTGGACATTTGGGGAGTCTGGGTGCTGTTGAAGATCCTGAAGATTTGTGGAGTGCCTTGAAGATCACCATCCTTGAATTTGCCGGTGGATCTCTTGGAACTCACCGGAGGGCGAAAAAGATTTTTTTTCTTTCAAGGGACATTCGATACTATTGACGAGAGTCACAAGGCCAGAGCTGAGCTGTTCAGGGAGTTGAGGCGTAAAACTGTACGTGCACTAAGGGTGGACAAGGAGGCTGATGTGCGAGGAATCTGTGAGGGGGTAGAGCATCACCTGTGGTAAAGTGATTCTCGCCCTACTTGCAGGCGAATTCACGCATTGCGTTCCTCCAAGCCCATCCCTCGGTGTACTGCAGTTAGAGAAGAGAGTGGGAGGCTCTTGACAGAGGAGTTCGAAGTGAAGGCACCTTTGAGTGGCTGTACCATGCTGATCCAACAGCTGTCTAGTTGTGTGTCAGGGGTGTTATTATCCCTATTGCTGACCCTCCAATCAACTGTGGTCCACCATCGTTTGTGGAAACACGGGCTGCGGTGAACCGGTTAATATGCGGTAAAGCTCCAGGGATCTGTGGCATCCATGCTGAACTTCTCAAGACTGGTGGAAAAGCTGAACTCATGTCGTTGCATGCAGTTCTGTGCTCTGCCTGGAACACAGGCATCATCCCAACTGACTGGATGAGGGGCCTTGTTGTACCTCTCTGGAAAGAGAAGGGTGATCGCCAAGACTGCAACAACTACTGAGCAGTGACGCTGCTCTCAGTGCTGGACAAGGTCTTTGCTCGGATAATTGTTGATAGTGTTCACCACAATCTGCTTGAGCATCAGCATCCAGAACAGTCAGGCTTTCCACCAAAGAGGTCAACGATTGACCATATCCTTGCTCTTTGGGTTCTCACTGAATGCAGTCAAGAGTTTCGGCAGGGGCTGCTTGCAGCCTATGTTGATTTCTGTAAAGTGTTTCATTCAGTGAATTGGGATGCCCTCTGGAGGATTCTTGGTCTTCATGCTGTGCCAACAAAACTGATTGATCTGATGTCTGAACTACACTCTGGTACTGAGAGTGTTATGAGATGTGGTGGTACCATCTCTGACTTCTTTCAAGTTGCCACAGGAGTTTGCCAAGGGTGTGCACTGGCTCCCAGACCTTTCAGCGCTTGTATGCCCTGGATTCTGGGGAGGATGTCGGAGAGATAAAGCTGCGGTGCATCGTTTGGGAAGGTCAAGATCTCTGACCTTGATTTTACAGATGATGCAGTCAATTTTGCAGAGACTTTAGATCTCCTTTTGGGGGCCCTCGAGGTGCTGAATGAGGAGTTGGAGCCGCTGGGATTACAGGTTTCCTGGGTCAAAACGAAGATCCCGGCTTTCAGTGACATCTTGGATGCTGCTATCTTGTCTGTACCTGTTTGTGGTGAGGATGTTGAGGTCATGGAGAGATTCACTTCACGTGGCAGTGATATTCATGTCTGTGCTGGCTGTGAGTCAGAGCTCAACAGGCATCAGGGTCGGGCCTGGGGGGGGGGCGGGGTCATAGAATCACTGGATCATGGGGTGTGGCGCTGCCGGTACCTGTGCGGGAGGACGAAAGTCCGAGTCTTCAGGTCCTTGGTGTTTCCAGTTTTGCTCTCTGGATGCGAGACTTGGACTCTGACCATGGATCTGAGATTGAGACTTAATTCCTTTGGTGCCAGGTCTTTTCGGAGAATCCTTGGCTATCGCTGTTCGGACTTTGTGTCCAATGATCGGTTGCTGAGAGAGACTCGGATGAGATTTGTTACGTGCATAATCCGTGAGCATGAGCTGCGGCTGTATGGACATGTGGCTCGTTCTCCTGATGCTGATCCTGCTCACCAGATTCTTTCACTGAGGGAGCCTCGTGAGTGGAGGAGGCCAATGGGCCGACTACGTGCCTCGTGGTTGCAGCAGGTTGATCAGCATGTAGGGTAGATGGGGATTAGCCAGGTATTTGCCTGGGCGATGGCCAGACAGAGACCCCTGGAGTTCCAGCGGAAAGTGGACACAGTCACGCGCTGCTCCAGTGCATGCTCCCATACCTGACCTGACCTGATACACCCAACTTATTCACCAAGTTTAATCTGAATCCGTCCACAACCTTTTGAGATATCATGCAATATCGTTTTTAGCCCCATTTCTCAATGGTGAAGAATCACTTAAAAATTAAATAATTATCCTATCTGAATCCGGATTCGGATCTTCACCAAAATTGAATCAGAATTTAAATATGCTTTTCAATAAAGTAGACAATAATCAAAGCTTTTCGACTTGCACTCCTCAGGATAAACCACGATCAGATGAAGAAGTTGCAATGTAATGTCTTCAATGTTTGGTAGAGGGTAAGAAAGTACGGGATTACCTGATTGGTGGAACCATGGAGCATCATGAATAATGATGATGAAAATCCAGATTCGCAGACCAGATAAAGGCTCCAGCATGGTTATTCTGAATAAGAGTGACTACATTGAGAAAACGGCTGTGATTTTGAGTGACGTGACCAAGTTCCAACACCTGGGGAATGCAACTGAACGTGACCACACATCTCATTTTGAGAAATAAATGGCGAAAAGACTATTGCAACTCTGCAAATGAGGACACCTCTCTAAGGAGATTTACGACAATTTTAGACCTGTCAGATCGCAAAGACCTCGGATGTATGGTCTGCAAAAACTCAAAAAGATAGTGTTCCTCTTTGGAACACAGCTCTGCACAGCATGAACTTGCCAGAAGTTATGTGAACTATTGCAGCCAGCATTGGGCAGTGTCTCAGAACATGCAATTGCGGATTCCTTCACCTTCGCCAATGCCATACGGTCCGTCACACACCTAAACGAGAATTCCACAATGTGCTCATAAGATATAGCCAGTCTATTGACAAATGTCGCACTGACAGAAGTGATCGAAATCTGCGTGCAACTTCTGTATCATAGTGACTTGACACCTCCACCGATCTCCGAGTCTGTCTTCATTGAATTAAGGAATATGACGACCCGTTCTCTCGAGTTCAGTTTCAATGATTCGTTGTACAATGAGATTGATGGTGTAGTGAATGGTTCCCCTCTTGGCCTCGTCTTGGCAAACATCTTTGAGGGTTACTGTGAAAAACGTGCCTTTTCAGATCTACATGCTGGAGTTCAACCCCCTTCTATCTATTACCAGTATGTAGATGACATATTTGCTGTCCTTGAGTAAATCTCAGCATGTAAAGTCTTCTTGGCATACCTGAACTCTTTCCGCCCATCCCGAGAGTTCACCTTAGAGATGGAACGCTCGGGCGTTGCACATCCCTTCTTGGATGTCTTCGTTGAGAAATCGGCCGACGCTTATAAAAGCAGTCTACTGTAAGTCTACTTTTACAAGACAGTATACTAGGTCGGACTCTTACCATTCCTCTAGATACAAGATTGGATTGATTGGTATCTCGGTCAATAGAGCAAGAAAGATCTGCTCCACAGATAAACTCCATTCTGAAATTGAGACCATCATGGGTGCTCTTTTTGGTAATGGGTGTCGAACACAGATCATCAATATATATATATATATATATATATATATATATATATATATATATATATATATATATATATATATATATATATATATACACACATACATACATACTGTATATATATTGAACAAATCGGTAATCCCGTCCTTTCTTTCTCTCAACCAATCAACGGTGCTTCTTCTTCATCTGCTTGCGGTTTTATCCTGAGGAGTGCAAGTTGAAAAGCTTTGATCATGTCCATTTTATTGAAATGCACATTTAAATTTTGTTGGACTAATAAAAATTGAATCAATTATTACTTTTCTCACACCCAACCTGTCCACAAAGTTTCGTCAGAATCCATCCACAACTTTTTGAGATATCATGCAATATCGTTCTTGACCCATCTCTCAATGGTGAAGAATCACTTAAATATTAAATAATTCTTGTTTCCTGATCTTGATTCGGATCTTCACCAAAATGGAATAAATCCTTCCTCGTAGTACTCCCAACCTGTCCAACAAGTTTCATGTGACTCCATCGATAACCTTTTGAGATATTGTGCTAGATATCACTTTTAGCCCCATCTCTCAATGGTGAAGAATCACTGAAAAAAATTCTCTAATCTGGATCCGGATTCTGATCTTCACCAAAATTATGGGTTGCTGTCTGTGGCCGGTCAACTACATACACGAAATTTTCAGAATGATTGCTTTAAAACTGTGGCCAAAAATTGTGTGACAAACAAACAGACAGACAAACAACCAGACATAGACTGGTACTTACGAAATTGTCAACTTAACCTCTGACCTTGTCTAATAAAAGCTGTCGCTGGAGAAGGTAGCGACGCAAACCAGAAGGTTCTACGATGATTTTGAACCAAACTTCTCTCATAAAACATCCGATTTTTACCACAATTTCGACAACCGAGTGTTAAGCATACACTTAACCGTTACCAAAATTGAAGACAGGATTGAAATTGACTTTAAAACGAGCGTGTAATGCCGTGTGTTACAATACCCCTCATTAGCATAATATTCGGTTAAGCCTCAGATACGACACCCGACATAAATCTCATAAAACATCCGATTTTTACCAGACTTTCAACAACCGAGTGTTAAGCATACTTAACCGTTACCAACAGTGAAAACAGAATTGCGATCCGAGTTAAAACGAACTCGTAATGTCAACCGAAGCAAAAATCTCCATTTCTCCACGCAATTATTTCATATTATTTTATCAAAGTCACAAAACGGTAATATTCGGCCATCCACCAACAATCTTTACATAATCCGCTGGCTTAGCAAGTCAGGCATGCGACAATAACCTTTATTGGGATAAAAAAATTAACTTTTAAACACCATCTTTATCAAAAACACCATCAGCGTGCACATGCAAAACCTTTACGTGACAACGCTGCGTCTGCTCGACGCGCTGCACCATGTGACGAGCCATGACGCGGCGAGTGAAATATTTTTTTATGCAATCTTGAAACGTCTCCAAAACATCCGATTTTTACCAGAATTTCGACAACAAAATGAGTGTTAAGCGTCCTAAGCGATCGCAAAAACCGAAGACAAAATTAAAATCGAAGTTAAAACGAACTCGTAACGTCGAGCGAAGCAAAAATACTCCATTTCTCCACATGAATTTACGGAATTATGTTTGACCTCACTGTGACCTTGACCTTTGACCGATTTTGACCAAAATCTAATCAGCACGAGCCATCACCCTCCTGAATCACGTGGTATAATTTGACATTGGTAGCTTCTTCCGTTCTCGAGTTATCGTGCCGACAAACAAACACACACACAAACAAACACACACACAAACACAAACACAGAAACACACAAACAGAGGACGGAAGTCATCAATATACTGACGAAATCTTTAGATTTCGTAAGTAACAAACACAAACAAACAAGACAGACCAACATACTTAGCGAAAAAAATTTTCGCCAAGTAACAATCGGACCCAAACGCAATACTCTCTCCTTCAGCAATGGTAATGAGGAAGGAAAATTGTCCACCTGTTTTTATGACTGCAAATGACGTTTTGTTTTCTTCAAACAGTGACACAAGGTCCAGTGCACGTTGTGAGTTATAGAATGAAATCCAACCTCAATTTTTTTTTTTTGTATACCTTGTCGAGGCTCGTATGAGAGCAAACACACAACGCACATCAAGGGGGGCATGAGATGGGGGGGAGGGAGGGAGTGGGAAGGACAAAACAGTGGGGAACAGAGACATTTGGAGATCTGTGGAAGGGAGAGGGATGGGATGGGGAACATGGGGAATAGAAGATGGACATTACAGGGACTTTCAGGAAGGAAAGCAGGGAATATGAAGGAGGTGGGCTTGGGTGGATTATCGGGGGTAGAAAAGATCGAGGATTTGGATGGGGGATGATAATAGGTGGTGGTGAACAGCTGTTTTGAAGGCCTGGAGGGAAGAATGGGAATGAATAGAGTGAGGGAGTTTATTCTAAAGGCAGGAAAAAAGAGGAATGAAAGAGTGAAGGTGAGCAGTGATTCATGATTTTGGTAGTTTTACCAGAAGGGGGTTGTTGGCGGACCTTGAGCGCCCTGTGGAAATATGGTGGGGAGAAATCACAGAGAGAGCAGGGGGGCTAGGCTGGAGAGGAGAAGGTAGAACACAGAAAGACCACAGACCAACCTGCGGTGATTGAGTGAGAAGCCCAAAGACTCAGCCTCATTGCAGCAGATGCCAATGATCCGAAATGACTTGGTTTTTACAGCGTGAAGCCGAGAAAGGTGGGAGGCAGGAGCACCAGCCCAGAGGGGAGAGCAGTACTCCATCAGGCTGCGGACAAAAGCTTTGTAAGTGGTCATGAGCTCAGGTGGGCCGAGGAAGGACCTTGCACGACGGAGGATTCCCAGTCGGCGACTGGCTTTGGAGGCGAGGTTTGAAATGTGGCTTTCCCAGGAAAGGTCATGGCAGATAGTGAGACCCAGAAGCTTGAAAGAAAAGTCTTCTTCCAGAGGATTGTTGAGAAAGTGGAATGGGGGGGTTTCTAAATGGTCCTTTCAAAGAGACATAGTGAGAGTGTGAGATTTGTCCGGATTGAAAGACATGTTCCACGTGTTGGACCAGTTTGTGATTTTACCCAGATCAGCAGTGAGCGAAGAAGCTGCTGCTTGCCGGTCTGAGGGATGACCGATGGTACGGCAGAGGGTGGAGTCATCAGCAAAGAGATATGGAGGATTTTCCAGAGAGTCGGAGAGATCATTAATGAAAACTATAAAAGAACAGGGCCCAGAACGCTACCTTGAGGAACTCCAGCCTGGACAGGAAGAGGGGATGAAAGAACTCCATTTAGGGCCACACTTTGACTGCGACAGGAGAGGAAGTCTGTGAGCCATGAGTGTATATGGCCTTGGATACCATAGGAAGAGAGTTTGGTGAGCAAGGCAGGGTGCCAGACTGTCTCAAAAGCATGTGATATATCCAGGGATACGGCTCGGATTTCCTGTTTGGCATTTAGGACCTCCATCCATTGTTGGGAGAGCAGAAGCAGCATATCCAGGGTAGGGTGACCTGGTCTGAAACCAAATTGATGATCAGACATCAAACCATTGGAGAAGAGGAAGGATTTGATGTCTGACGCGATGATGGATTCCAAAACCTTGCTGATGATTGGGAGAAGGCTGATTGGTCTGTAGTTGCAGGGATCTGTTTTTGCACCTTTTTTTTGCAGGGCAGTGATGTTTGCTGATTTCCAAGCAGATGGCAGATGGCCTTGGGCAAATGAGAGGGTGAATAGAACAGAGAGAGGGTGAGCAAGAGCAGAAGAACAGGCATTGAGGACACGTGGGCTGATGCTGTCTTGACCGTTTGCAGAATCTGAGTTTCACAGCAAGCTCTCCACCTTGTCAGGAGAAAAGGACACATAGTCCAGGGACAGATGGGTGCGACTGGGTAAAGTGGGTGGAGAAAGTGATGGGTTTTGGACACAAGATTTAGCTGCAAACACCGAGTTTAGGCATTCAGCTTTATCACGTGCGGTATCAGCAGTGCTGCCATTTGAGGTAAGGGAGGGGATGGAGGGGGAACATACACCAGAAACAGATTTGAATAGATGTCACCAGGATTTTGAGGAGGGAGAGAGAGGTTTGAGAGTTCAGACTTGAGATGAGAAAGATGTTGTTTTCTGGCTCTCCTGAGGGTTGATGCACACTTGTTCCGAGCTTTATGGAAGGAACTGAGATTGCCCTCAGTTGGGTTTGCTTTGCATGAGGCAAAGGCAAGTTGTTTCAGGACAACTGCTTCACCACAAGCTTCAGTGAACCAAGGGTGGGAGGAAGGGTAGGACAACTGAAGACGAGAGGGGATAAATCTGTGCATGAGGGAGAGCAAGTTTCTTTGAAAGAATTCCCAAGATGAGTTGATGTTGGAGAAATTAGAGATAGGAGACCAGTCTACAAGTTTGATGGCTGCTCGGAGACCCTGCCAGTCAGCCTGAGTGAAATGCCAGACTCGACGGCGGTGAGGTGGTTCTCTGATAATAGCCAGAGAGATGTCCACTTTGACAAGGACATGGTCAGAAGAACCGATTGGATCGGAGGAAGAGCAGCAGATATTGTCAGGGAAATTTGTCAAAATCAGATCCAGAACAGATGGAGTACCATTGGTTGAGATCCGGGTCAGGAAGTTGACCGATCGAGTCAGTCCCAATGAGTCGCAGAAAGCTTTTGGTGAGGTGCCATGACAGGTGAGAGAGGTACCCACACCTGGCCAACTGGCATGATGACAATTGAAGTCACCACATATGAGGAAGTGAGAATTTGGATGAGAAGATAGAAGTTGGTCCATGTTTTCAGATAGTGAGGTGTAGATGGAGTCATCACTGTTAGGTGGACGGTACGGTACACATATAAACATGAGGTGGGAGTTGAGGGGAAGCCATAGCCAGAGGTATTCCTGGGGGTGTGGGGGAGTGAGGGCAGTGCATGGAGAGTGAGGAATAGAGTCTTTGATGAAGAGAGCAACTCCTCCACCAGGGCGAGGCTCAGGTCTGTCAAACCGGAGGAGGGAGTAGCCAGGGAGAGATACTTGGGAGTCAGACACGTCTTGGGAGAGGAAAGTTTCTGTTTGGCAGATTATGTCTGGTTTGTCAGTGGCAACCTCGGACCTTGATTTTGCAGATGATGCAGTCATCTTTGCGGAGACTTTAGACATCCTCTTGGGGGCCCTCGAGGTGCTGAATGAGGAGTCGGAGCCGCTGGGATTACGGGTTTCTTGGGTCAAAACCAAGATCCAGGCTTTCGGTGACATCTTGGATGCTGCTGTCCTGTCTGTGCCTGTTTGTGGTGAGGATGTTGAGGTGATGGAGAGATTCACTTACCTTGGCAGTGATATTCATGTCTCTGCTGGCTGTGAGTCAGAGGTCAATAGACGTCTGGGTCGGGCCTGGGGAGTCATGGATTCACTGGATCATGGGGTGTGGCGCTGCCGGTACCTGTGCGGCAGGACAAAAGTCTGAGTCTTCAGGTCCTTGGTACTTCCAGTCTTGCTCTATGGATGCGAGACTTGGACTCTGACCAAGGATCTGAGATGGAGACTTAATTCCTTTGGTACCAGGTCTCTTCGGAGAATCCTTGGCTATCGCTGGTCGGATTTTGTGTCCAACGAGCGGTTGCTGAGAGAGACTCGGATGAGATTTGTTACCTGCATAGTCCGTGAGCGTCAGTTGTGGCTGTATGTACATGTGGCTCGTTTTCCTGACGCTGATCTTGCTCACCAGATTCTCTCAGCGACGGAGTCTCATGAGTGGAGGAGGCCAGTGGGCCGACCACCTGCCTCGTGGTTGCAGCAGATTGACCATCATCTCAAGGAGATGGGGATGGGCCTGGCATCTGCCTGGGGGATTGCCAGATGGAGGCCCCTGGAGTACCGGTGGAAAGTGGACGCAGCGACGCGCTGTTCTGGCACATGCTCCCATACCTAACCTGATCCCCATGTCATGAAACGCAAAGATATCGCTTTCTTTTTGCCTGAGGATGCAGTGGGAGGGAGTTATAAGCGCAACTTTTTTGCCACTTTTCTTCGTTAGTGCAATTTGCAACTTTTCCATTGCAAGCGCAACTTCCGGCGTTAATCACACTTGAGTGGCTAAATCTGCTAAATACTCGGCCACGTGGCGTCAAGCCAGCTTTACTTGCCAATTCTGCCCAAGGAAGCTGCTTCTTTTATTGCAAAAGTATGAGCTTATGCAGCAGAATTTCCAACTGAGTTAGTAGTAACTTCTGTGAACAGTTTGTTCCGCAAGCTATGTTCAACAGTCGTGTGCCACGAACGATGGTCCAGTGCTCTGAACCATCGCGACAGTACAAAACACACGAGAGCCAAGGATGCTGAAAATGAACCTCGACAGACATTGCTGCTAGCTGAGAAAGTGAGCAAGGGACAATAATTTGTTGATCGAGTAGTTATGAGCTTTCTCTCAGCAGATATACCTCTCTCCAAACTCAATAATCCGGAGATTAAGTCACGATTCCAATTCATGGGCTACAATGCACCTTCAGAGAGAGTCCTGTTGCCGACCGCGAGTGGCATCAATGGTAGAGAAAGAAATATTGCTGATCCAGAACTTGCTCAGGGGGAAGAACATATTTATGGTCATCGATGAAGCAGAGGTGGCAGACGCAAGGTACATTAACAAGCTCTTGAGCGACGCCTCCTCAAGCAAACCTACCCGCGACTACTCCATGTCATGTGTACTGCGTATCTACTTCATAACTGCACCGAAAAGGTTTCATCCCACTTCTCTGACGTCGATAATCTGATTGCCATGGTCAAGAGGTGTCAAGAACGAAGACCCTAAGGAGGAGTTTGCCGCAGTTGGATACCCAACTCAACCCATCGTAACACTCTGGGCAAGCTGGTTAAATGCGGCTTAGTACTATGCTGACAATTTGCCAGAAGTCAAGAGAATTGTTGGGGAATATCAAGGTGATAGTTTGCTTGTTACCAGAGTGAAGGTAGTGATAGCGTCAGAACACCTGGTGAAGGACTTGCTCAGTATCGATCATGACTGCAATTGCCTGATTGAGCAAGTCACTAAATGGCAAAGTTCTACGTGTACGATCTCTGATGCTTTCAACTATCTGAAATCACTCAGCTTCGGCACTGATCCATGTGGGATAGCGTGTTATTTTGGAGAGACGTTTGGAGCAGAACAAGGACATAGAGCAGATCATGGATCTGGCACGAGATGACATTCCACCAAGTTTGTATGCAAAGTTGTAAAAGTGTCAAGTTACTTCGGTGAGCGTTGAACGCTCTTTTTCGATGTTAAAAAACACTACGAGTGAAGGACCGTAACTTCTCGCCCAAAAATGTTGAGGAATATATTTCTGTGTATTACAATCACAGCAATGAACCGTGAATTTGAGTGATTTGATTTAATGCTAACTTTATAAACCTTCTAAAATGTCATATAATTGCTGAATTCATGAAAATGTATCATTGCCTTCTTGCTCGCCTTGAGAATTTAATAAGTAAATGACAAATTGAAAATTGATCGTTGCAGTAGCCTCTGGGCATGGATTTGAAGTTACTTTTTCGTGCAACATTAATTGTTCAAAATAAATGCAAGTTTTCACGTTTTTGAGCACTAAAAAAAATTGCCCTAGTTATCGCCATCACCATGGCTAAATTCCAAATTCCTGCTCTCACCTGCAGGAGACAATGCATCATCAGCATTGCCTCACCTCCAGTAATGATGCAAACCTGCAGTGTGCACATGCTGCCATTCGACAGAATAATAACAATAAACAAAGGGGCAATACCCCTGGGCGCTCACCTGGTAGCGGATGGCTAAGATAACCAGGAAACCAATGGTCGGCATGGGTGACCCACAAAATATACAACGGAGAAGAAAGTAAATACATATGGATTTTTTTAATGCCATGAACAAACTTTGGTTCATCATGGGTGATGAAGGTTGTGGTCAAGTTTCATCGGAATTGCATTTGTACTTTCTGAGAAGAAAGCAAATACCTATTTTGGGGGGTAACCCTCATAGAACACCCTAAGGGCTTGATTTTTTTTTAATGCCATGAACAAACTTTGGTGCATATACGGTGATGAACGTTGTGGTAAAGTTTCATCAAGATAGCATGTGTAGTTTCAGAGAAGAAGTTGAAAGTATTTGTGGACGGACTGACTGACTGACTGGCGGACGGACGACGCGCAATCCCGTAAGCTGCCTGGAAATACGTTCCAGTTGAGGTAATAATTAATAAAATGATAATAACAATAACAAGGAAATTTGACACATGAAAATAGTTGGGAGGAAATTTGATAAAGAATAGGGGATAAAAGAGGGATGTATGAGGCATCATCAAGCTTTGCTCAAAATACGTGTGGATTTTCCCTTATAATAAGGGAAGAGTAACAGTCACAAATGAAAATGACCCCCAGAAGAGAGAACACCTAAACAAATACAACATTCGTACTAGAAAGACCTTTGTCGTCATAGTCCCTTGGATGCCATTAATGCTGCATTAAGGGAGCTTCGGCTGCTAATTCTTGCTGTTTTAATGCCAGGACCCCCATGCGAGCTATCTGGACCCAATGAGATGCAACAGCCGACACAGCCGGGTCATCTCGATGCCAAGCCACATGAAGTCTCGTTTGAGTAGTTACTACGGCAGCCCGGATCTTCGACACCACGTTTCCATGGAGGCGTTTTGCGAGCAGTCTCGCAAGGAAGATAAGTTTGCTCGACGTTCTGCCATGTTTTTACAATCGCCAGGCTGTTGTTTTGTTGGGTGGTCGCTGGACTACCGTTATTCTCAGGTTTTCCGTCTGTCTGTATGTATGTAATGGACAGCTCTGGAGGCCAGAGAAGTCAACCGATTTTGATGAAACTTAACTGGTAGGTTCATACCAGGATCGAGTTGTATGCTTTTGAGCATCCAAAAAATCCGAAAAATATTTATATATATATATATTTTTTTCGAAAATCAAAAATCGGTTTCTGCGCTTTTATGCGCACTATAATCAACCTCTTTGTCTAAAAATTTCAGCCCGATCCGTCAAAAACTGTATGACTAGTATGCAATTATATAGCGACCACCCATGTCGCCTACTCGCTTCTTTATATCTGTCCTTGTTTGCCTATCGTTGCAATGTGCAATCATCAGAACATTCAGGTTCAGCATTGATCAAACACCTTGGCATCCATCAGAATCCATCCATTCTATTTGATCAGACCACTTCCTTACAGTCTTACTCCATTAACAACATATCACCAATTCATAACAGCTCGAAGCATGTCCAAAGTAGTTTATTTAAATAATGCAGTTATGCAACGTACAAATATAATGGACGATACACCCATACTGTACACTTTCACGGAAATGGAATTTCCTCATTTTAAGCAACACCACTAATATTTGTTTTTGTTTTGCCAGAATACCTTCTTGCTTTGTGGACAGTTTTTGTCACAACTGCCAAACCAGGAGTCAAGCAGTGAACCAAGAGTTATGTAAAGAAAATGTCATCTATAAAGAATCTACATTTGTGCATACACAGACACTATACACACAAACCGAGCCCCTCCTTGTATAACTGTTTGTCCAATTAGGTGAATAGTTATAAATAATAAAATAAATAGCATCTACCTGGCAAATTTGAATCACTACCTAAAGCTAATGTAAACAAGGAAATGTGCAATCTACAAGTTAATTAAGCTTTGAAATGCTTTAGAAATGTCATACCTATATAAATTAAACATCTAGCTTTGTTTGTACACATCATCCTCAGAACGAACTTGCAGGTGTCCTCATCGATATGTCACTTCGTTTTTGTTTGACACCTGGGTAATAATGATCAATAGCCATTGCCAAAGCTCAATTCGCTTGGCTACAGCGGTTGGAACACAACCTCAAAGGTGGTCGACGACTTGCTAAAGGAGGACTTAAAGCAGACAAACCGGAGTGGAAGAATCGAAGTGAAGCCAGAGGCCATTTCAGATTCTCAGTTGTCATTTTTCATGTAATCTGACCACATGTGAAAGTTTTCTTTCCCTTCTTATATATTCCTTCGGATTGCAACTGTCACAACGTCCATGTATCAAATGTGCCGCTTCGGGCGGACGCAGCAAGCACCACAAAAAGATGAGTCTCTTGTAAAAAAAAAACTAGACCAAAAGAAAGAAACCCGTGCTTTGTACACACACAACTTGGTCGGAAGCACAACGGATCCGTTGTAGAATTCCTCCTTAAAAGTTGGCCTTTCTTGCCACAAGCACCCTGATGAAAATGGCAGCACAGAATACCGAGAAAACTACGGATGCAATGTACCGCTGCGGACTGGAGCTTCCCAAGATCCTTATAAAGCAGGGCACACGTATTTGACAGTCCCTTGTGTGAAAGCATGAGAGCAGATTGTTTGAAAGTTATAAAAAGAAAATGAAAAATAAATTGTAGCGGAGCAGTTGCCATTCCAAGTGCTTTGAAAGAACAATATGCAACCCATAAGGAAATGACTATAATCATAAGGACATCTGGCACAAGGGTGGTTCAGTATTCTTCGCATGATATTCCGCATAGATTTACAACACCATCAATGCTAAAGCACAACAGCAAAAACAAAAAAAAAAAAAAAAAAAAACATTTCACTCATTTCTGGAAGAGATTCTGAGTGGAACAACAAAAGGCGGAAAAATCATGCCATCATAAACTGCGATATCATAGATAACTTTCAGCTCATATAACAACAGGTGGGTGTACCTGTGGACAACAACGACAACAACATTTCATTTACATTGCATCAGAACTGACTGCGATGACAAGGTAGGTTTAATGAAGAGCCAAAAGGCCATGGAAAGCCATTTTTCATTGGAGGACAATTTTCAGCTGGCATTCTAAGCAAAACCAGCTCGGTGTAATGTAAATAGCCCGGAGTTATTGTTGAATACATTATTCCGCAAAGGTACTGTAACGTGCCCTTTTCACACCGCAAAGTGTCAGATAACTCGTAGGTCACGCAATCACCTTTGTTGCTGTTGAACCTTGGGTTCGACTCTCCATCCGACTGTAAATTCTCACCTTGGTATTTCTCAGGCGGGGCGATCCATCAATGAGTGTTGTTTGGGAGTGACGCCATCTGTCAGAAGGGAGGTTTAGCTTGGGACCAGTCTGCAAGCATTCGCTGGTGGACTTTAAAGATCCCGCAGGGTCTTTTGTCAAGGAGTGGGCGATTTATCCCAAGCAGCCTGGCCAAATTCCTACCCGGACCAGCTATAGGCAAGCAATAACTGTGCCATGTTGTGTCGAACCCGTGTGTGCGCGGCTGGTCGTTTCTGTGGTTTTATTCTCCCCTCATCATTGCTTTCTTTCCAATGTTGCATCCATTCTCTACCCCCTCTCATCAAGTCCTGCCATTGGAGCATTTAATGTGACAAAACACTTTCCATTCACTTTGCAGCCTGAGAAGAACATAAAAGTCGACTTGTAATTACTTGGGTATTTATGCTAAGTGTTTAAAGTTTTTGAAAGTGCCGAACAACTCTCAACAACAAATGGCATATACCAGGAACCATCCTGGTTGTTGACCGGGTACACCTCTTGGAAAATCACCGTAAGTCAATAGCAAAGGAATAATCTTGGAAGAATGTGTAATAGCTGGAAAATTAAATCACAATTCATGATTTTCATTAAAATATCTGTCTGGTCCCAGTTTAAGCACCATCATGAGAAACTCAGCATCAAAGGTCCACTTATGTCACATAGGTCAAAACACAAATTTTCTACTTACGGGTACAGGTGCCTTACTCTTTGGGACTCAACAATTCACTACTCTGAGAACTGTTTTTACGATTGAGTTTGTGAACAAACATAACAATGAGAGGAGAGGGCTGGTCACCCAGGGTTGATGCTTTGCTATTTTGCAGAACATCCATTTTGAAATTGTAGTCTCTGGTGATCCAGGCCAGAAGGCAAAATAAGACAGAAAAGATGGTGTGCTGAAGGAGTGCAGTCCGAGAGCTTTTCTTCAGATGGTAATGGATGATGCACAGCACGGATTAGCTAAGAAAAAGTAACTTCAAAAACCTTCTGCGAGTGAAACTGACTCCAGGAGTTACAGAAGACGAGCCTTTAAAAGCACACGTCCAAGTCTGTCTCCGAAATTGCCATAATTGTTTGTGCAACAAGTCGATGCAGGGTAGAAATCCTGACATTTCTTGGCGAGTTGAGTTGAGAAGGTTTAAACAGTTTCATTGTCTCATTGACTCTTGCGGTGCAGTCAAACCTCCAGGCAAAAGACAAAGGAGAAAGGTCAGAAATTTTTATATCATCTCACCATCGCATGGTTGGTCATGTTGTGTTTCTCGGCTCCAACTTCGCAGCATCTCAGTTTTAGTACACCCATTGTCTTGGTTTTCAACAGTCGGCCAGCTTGCCGGATAGAAAGGTGTGTTCCATTCTAAATCAGCTCTCCCAGCTCATGCAGGCGATGACTTGCTGTAGTTTCGCAGCGAGACGTTGCCGTCGGGCATGATCATCTTTCTCCAAAGCCAACAGCAACTGGGGTAAAAGGTGAAGAGAAGACCAGACAGACAATAGAGAGTGGTCTTGATAATGACTGTGCATTGCAGGGGAGGGGGTGGGGGGAAGAGCTTAGCAGTGATGTAAAGCATATGTGCCAACACTGAAATCTGGCAGAAAGGGGAGAGAAAGAGAGAGAAAGAGAGAGAGAAAGAGAGAGAAAGAGAGAGAAAGAGAGAGAGAAAGAGAGAGGGAGAGAGAGAGAGAGAGAGAGAAAGAGAGAGAAAGAGAGAGAAAGAGAAAGAGAGAAAGAGAGAAAGAGAGAAAGAGAGAAAGAGAGAAAGAGAGAGAGAGAGAGAGAGAAAGAGAGAGAGAGAGAGAGAAAGAGAGAGAAAGAGAAAGAGAAAGAGAAAGAGAAAGAGAAAGAGAAAGAGAAAGAGAAAGAGAAAGAGAAAGAGAAAGAGAAAGAGAAAGAGAAAGAGAAAGAGAAAGAGAAAGAGAGAGAGAGAGAGAGAGAGAGAGAGAGAGAGAGAGAGAGAGAGAGAGAGAGAGAGAGAGAGAGAGAGAGAGAGAGAGAGAGAGAGATTTACATGAAAACATGTTCCACATTGTGAGGTGTTAGGAGAATATCTGTGAATCTCAAGAGAAATTCCAATTCAGGTACGCTGTATTTTGATTCGCAAGTTTCAAAAAGTAATCATCACGTGGCGAAACAAGGTGGTGCAAAGTCAGCATGCCGGGTCCATAACAGGGAGATCAAAGAATTAAAGCCATTCTCTGCATAAAGCTTTGTTTAGGGTGGCGGGATAGATCAGTCACATCTGAGCTGTTTGGTGCTGGGTTTGATTCCTCGCGGAGTCGAATTTGTGACACTCCAATTGCAGTTCTGGCACAGCATAAGCAGGAACTTAAATGTGGAGCATGCAGTGTTTGATGTGGTGGGAGATTTTGTTTTTTTTTTCACCTCTTGGGATTGCTGAGGCTGTACAAAGACTTGCTGTCACTGATGCGTCAATCCATACCATCGTACCAAATCAAGTGACCAACATTGTCGCTACAGAATGCCGATCTTTGCCGGATCCGGATACGAGAATTTTTCAAGTGATTCTTCACAAATGAGTGATAGGGCCAAAAACGATATATAGCACGATATTTAAAAAAGTTGTGTACGAGTTATGACAAAACTAGGTGGATGAGTTTTGGTAGATAACAAGAACAAGCCGATTAGATTTTAGTTCATGTCCGAATCCATGTCTGGCCAACCAGTGGGATACAAAATGTAAACTGTTCAGCCTGGTGGAGGTATGCACTCTACCGTGTACTGTTCCAGGTACCTCTGCCACCGAAGTTGGATGGAGGTTATGTTTTCATGCCTGGTTGTCTGTCTGTCTAGCTGTCCGTTTGTCTTTGAGAAAGATATCTCAAAACGTTACAGATGGATCCAGACAAAACTTGGTGGACAAATTGGGTGTGCGACGAGGACGAATTGATTCGATTTTGGTGAAGATCCAGATCCGGATAGTATAATTTTAAAGTGATTCTTCACCATTGAGAGATGGGTCAAAATGAAATGTAGTATAATATTTCAAAACGTGGACGGATTCGGACAAAACTTGGTGGTTGACTTGAGTGTCCGTGCCGTCCTAGTTTGAAATGTATAAATCTGCCATCGCTCAGTCATCCCACTGTGTCTGCATATCCCAAAACAACCTTGTGATACCCAGTTCTGTCGAGTTATCTTTTTCTTGCTTTCTCAAAATACATAACCAAAATTAAAAAATTAATGTTGCAAAGTAAATTACTTGAGCTCCCTTCAGCCTATTTTCCTCTCAATGTCTCTTCACATCCTGTGATATGAACACTGTGTATTCCTGATTGAAAGGATGGGAGGAATCCATTCAACTCACCCTGTTACTTCCTCTGCAATGGGTCATCAATTGGATTGTCAAATATTGCTTTACCGAACTATCATTGTTTCTGTCTGTCCTCTGCAGCAGGTCTTACACTTTGGGCCACCACCCATCGACGTGGATGGTGACAAAATCGTCCTTTCCCGTAAGAGTGCCAATGCAGATCCACTCGACTACACACTGGTCAGCCTGGTGGTTTCAGCTGGTATATAAAGAATATTGAAATCCATAAATTCAATCCATATTCATTGCCAAAGTCAAGCAATTTTGTTGCAATGATTGATGTGATTGCTGAATCCCTTTTCAACTTTCATTATCATTACATGGTACTGAATATGTTTCCACTGTCATTGCAATGAGTCGAAGGTTTGAACCGAATTCTAAAGGTCAAAGTGACGTTCATATACACATATCCTGTACTTTTGATACAGCCTGCCTTCCAATGTTGCTGGCTTCGCTCTCTTCCTGTAACACTTAAAACTCTCTCTCTTTGTGGCTCATGGATGTCTTCCACATTGCCAACCGTGTGACATTCTTCATGACATGATCCCATTTGTTCTCAACATGAGGCATGGCATCTCCCAGTGCAGCAACTTGAGACAAATGTCACTTGTGATGTATTCAAATGAACAAAGTGCATTTCATGAAAATTCTTTTTCCCATAATTTGCTGATAATTAATTCCTGTATCAAACATATTCCTCACTCCATTGACAAACAGGCAAGCAGCTGCATCCTTTCCAAGGAACAGTTGAAGCCAGTTCATTCAATGTACTGTATATGAGATAAATTTAGGCAAGCCTCACACTTAATTTGTCACTACAAAGAGATTGCCTTACTACTTATCTTCTCTTATGTTGTCACCTTTCCATGAATAAGTCACAGTCCCTTGAGCATCTTGGTCTCACTAGCACTCATTGCTTGTTGTAAACAGACTACAGGCAGGCTACAAAGCCAGATGCATATTTGGAAATCATTTTTTCAGTCGCAATAATTTCATCTAGAACTACTTCTCTCAACTGTGAGCAGGAACTTCTACATACGTTTGTGCACTACTGGAGACAGAGGAGACAAAAACTTCTGAGAATCATCATCATTATGCCAAGAGGTTAACTTGCGTCAACAGGATGTGCAAGTTTTTCATTCACCTACACATAATTTGATCCCTTTTCTTACACCTGTGGTGTGACTTAGGCCAAGGTCACATTTGCCACGGCGGCCGTGGGGTCTCCAAAATATACGGCCACAAGCAATTCCACGGCGGCCGCAGTATTTCCATGGTCACACAATGTAGCAGTCACATATGTTTTTATTTTTCGGGTAGCTGCACGGCATATTTATAAATTGTGGAGACCAAAAACGTATGGGTGCCATACGGTCTTTGATTTGATGTCGCACGGTGACCTTAGGGCATCCCTGCGGCGGCAATATAATTTTCAAGGCAGACGCAAGGAGACCTCAAGGTGCCCGCAAGGCGACCGCAGGGGGGCCTAAGGCGAACGTGCGGCCAGACGGACAGTAACGAGTGGGAATATATACCAGTCCTTTTTTTACTGAAATAAAATATACCAGTATATATAAGTGAATATACTATAACTATAATATACCGTGGTCCCCCAGAATCCGAACGGCCAAGCTGTTTGAACAAATTGGAATCCGAACAATTTTTTCGAGAAAGTTTGGCCCTAAAAACCCAATACATTTATAAAACCGAACACAACGTAGCGTTCATGTTTGTTCACGTGTCTCCCCCACCTGTTCGACCCGCATCGTCGCGCTTTGTTCATTCAGTTCGTCGGTGGAAGTACTCAGTCACATTTGCTCTACTGCGAGGATACGGCGGCCGTACGCCCTCTGAATTGACAGAAACGTGCGGCGGCCGCAGAGAAACTGAGGTGGCTTTAGGGTGGCCCTACGCCGTTTGGCTATCTTTTACAGGCCGTAGGGGCGCCGTGGAATTATAACGCGGAGTTATAACATTTTTCATTTCTACGCTCGCCATAGCAATTCGACAAAGCCAAGCTATAACGTAGATGTGTTCCACGTCGACCGTACGTAGGGCGTACGGTGGGCTTGCGTTTTCCGTGCGGCTGCCGTGAGCTCTTCTTAATGAAAAATGAATTTTACCAACCCCCGAAAAATTGTGGCACCCCCACGATTTCGGTCTCCACAATTTATAAACAAGCCGTGCGGCTACCCGAAAAATAAAAACATGTGTGACTGCTACATTGTGTGACTGTGGAAATACTGCGGCCGCTTTATAATTGCGAGTGTCCGTACATTTTGTAGACCCTCCGGGCGCCGAGCCAAATGTGACTTAGGCCTTACCTATGCGTTTTCACCTTAATTTTTTTTTAATCATCTTGTGTTTTAATTATTAACAAAAAAAGCAATCGGATCACGTGGTGTGATGGACTGTCGGGCAAGGATTGAATTTCACAGCAAAACCGGTTGTATTTTTTAATATCCATGATTACGTCAGCCCAATGCGTTTGATGAAAGTGATTGTGGTTCTGGGGGCATCATGTTTGATGAGCTGCCCTGGGGGCAGCGCTCTCGCAGAGTGCGTGAGCGATCGAAACCCAGGCCGGAGCTCGAGCCTGTGTGGACCTTTGGATGTGGCGATTGTACCAGTTTACATACAACACACCGCCACCGAAGGTCATTTACTCATCTTATTTTACCTTAAACATGGGGAATTTCAGTTTAAAGTGTCTTGAAAGTGGGTTTTCTTTGGGTCCACAAATGGATTAATTCACTTTCCATTATTTCTTATTGGGAAAATATTTTTTGAATCCAAACTTTTTGCAATCAGAACAGCCTCCAGGAACGAATTAAATTCGGATTCTGGGGGCACCACTGTGTATAGGCAAACAACTATACTCCGATCTCTCGCGGTAGCGCACGGTGGACGCACGGTCGACGCAGACTGCCACGGAGGCCGAACATAGGTGCACGGCGGGCGTAGGGGAACCGTGCGTCAACCTTGCGTTGCCCACAGGTAGTCACACAGACCGCAAAGCCACCGTACGGCGACCGTGTAAATAGTGTAGCCGCCGTAATTTTTTGGGGGTTGGGAAAATTCATTTTTCATTGAGAAGATCTTACGGCAGCCGCACGGAAAACGCAAGCCCACCGCACGCCCTATGTACGGTCGACGTGGAACACATCTACGTCATAGCTTGGCTTGTCTAATTGCTACGGCGAGCGTAGAAATGAAAAAAAGTTATAACTCCGCGATTTCATTCCACGGCGACCCTACGGCCTGTAAAATATAGCCAAGGTGTAGGGCCACCCTGAGGCCACCTCAGTTTCTCTGCGGCCGCCACACGTTTCTGTCAATTCAGAGGGTGTGCGGCCGCCGTATCTTCACCGTAGAGCAAATGTGACTGAGGCCTTACTGCCATAACATTTCTTCACCAACACTGATCTATTTTACATTTATACTCTCCATATCCTTGTTAGTCGGTCTGCCCTCAATATGTCTGTCTATTCCTCAACGTACAATCATCAATGTGTTACCTTTCCACCGTCTCTCATTTCCCTCTTTCAAAGCCACAATATAGACATATCGACATTAATAAATGTCAGTTTGTGTCAGTGTGTGCGTGTGTGTGTCAGGGTATGTGTTAGTGTATGTGTCTCTGCCATAATTTGCATGTATACTAAGGGAACTCCAAGGAAGTGCAAGAGAGAAAATTGGGGTTTTGGGTTAATTAAAACACCCCTTTTGAAGATAATAACAGCCTTTTAAAATTATATCCTTCATCAGGCGATCATCGGCCACTTTGCTCTCTGGGGTCTTAAGGCATATCCTGGGTGACCTCGCTGGGGTCTGAAGCCTTCATGTTTTTTGGCCTGCTCAACCTTGCCTTGACTTGGAACGGACCACAACGATTTCTTCACATTAAAATTTGTTTTTTCACTTTCTTCACTCATATTATCGAATGCCTGTTCATCATACCTACGAATTGCCGGGTATATTGCAATGCTTATAAACATCCAGAGATGGCAGCGTTCGTGGTTTTATTTCATTTCTGCCCACGTCATACCGTCAAGAATCTCTTAAACTAAGAAGAATTACAAAATGTAAGCTCCGGATTTGAACTTAGCAGCAGTTCCAACTTATAAAAAGTGATCATTTGTCCAATTTGGACATTGCTTGGGGGTTTCCGGGTGCATAGTTTTATCAACGGCAATTGGTAATCGCTTGCCAAGCCAGGTGTTCCATTGGAGTGCTTGCTTGAGTCAGGTGTTCCAGGCACCCAACTGTACTTTGAACCCAACTTTAGATCGGAACAGTACAAAGTACAGTCAAAGTCCCCCGCTTGGCACAACAATGTATCAGAAGATAGGTGTTGCAAGAAATGCAAGAAATCATTAAAAAAAGTTCCTCTTTCCAATATTATATCACGCCATGATCTTAACGATATATGGCGGCAACAACACCTGAACCTACAACAATTTAGCTGGTGTTGAGTTTGACTAAATCATCTTTCACTTGCTCGTCTTGATTAATTTTGCATTCCTAACTCTGCTACCAATCTTGTCACATGTACAGATATTGTTCCTTCTGGTTTCTCTGACCATTCCTTAGTAAAACTGTGCTCGTCACTTCCTGGTTTTAAACACCGCGCATTGTGTTGGTGTTTTAATACTTCCCTTGTGAGCGATCTTTTTTTCAAGTCATCCTTCAAGGTTTTTTCGGAGAGGGTTTTGTATCTACAACATCAGTTTTTAAATCTCTGTCAGTGGTGGGACTATGCCAAGGTGCAAATCCGTGTCTTCTGTCAGCAATACAAAACGAATTGCTCTCGAAGTAAACAATTATGTATTGATGCCTTGAAACAAGAGATTCTTCGACTACAGGGAGGGGCTGAGGACCTGTGATGTTTAAAGGTGTCAACTCCTCGATGGAAAACAAACTCTGCTGAAGGAATTCGTTCAAGGAGACAGTATCGGTGCCTTAGTCAGGCTGAGAGTCAGTGGTTTACTGTCTGCAGACACATGTTGAAAAGATTTTTTTAAGTTTGAGAAGACAACCAAGGCGAGCCAGCAATTACTTAGTCTTCGGTCGAGTGATGGGCATATTCTGGATAACAATACAGAAATTGTCCACTTTGTTCGAGCGTATTTCGAGAGTGCGTTTTCCTTTCAATCTAACGATATGCCTGCAATGCAAAATATTGCAACTAATTTACCGCAGATAGACGAGCATCAGCGACACTTCTTGGATGAAAACATTAGTCTTGGTGAACTTAAAACTCCGCTGGATGGCCTTGTTGACCATAAGGCTCCTGGCTTTGATGGGTTGCCGGCTGAATTTTATAAAACTTTTTGGGATATGCTTGGTCCTGCTTTGCTCTCAGTTTTTATAATACAGCCTCCAAGAGGGCTTATTACCCCTTAGTTGTCGATGTGCAGTTGTTTGCCTTATCCCTAAGAAGAGGGATCTGCAACTGATACAGAACTGGCACCCAATATCTCTTCTCTATGTAGATAATAAGATTTTTGCTAACCTTGTGGAGACTGTTTTAAGCACGGTTATACATCAGGATCAATCGTATGGTGTTATGCACAGATCTATGTATGACAACATTTGTTTGGTTCGAGACTTGTGAGATGTGTGTGAAATCCAACAACAATATACTGGTCTCTTTTTTCTTGATCAGGAAAATGCTTTTGACTCTGTTAACCATGAATATTTGTTTTACATCTTAAAACAATTTGGTTTTGAGCCATATTTTATTTCTTGTGTAACTATATTGCATAATCACATTTTAGCTTGATTAAAGTCAACGATGGTCTCCGTCTACCTTTGCGGATTAGGAGGGGAATGCGGCAAGTTTGTCCCTTATCTGGAATCTTGTACTCTCTTTGCTTCGAGCCCCTTTTGATTAGTTTACAATCCTCTCTTATGGGATTTCCAGTGACTCCTTCAGAAAAGCCCATTATTGTTTCGGCAAATGCTGATGATGTATGTTCGCAACAACAATGATATTACGATGTTGTTTGAGTGTCTACATGTCTACTCTCAAGCATGTACAACACAAATCAATTGGTCTAAATGTAAAGCGGTTTGGGTCGGCTGTACGCCACCTTCTGGCCTTCCAACTCCCCCTATGAATTTGACATGGGCAAAATAAGGTGTAAAGTACCTTAGTGTTTATCTCGGTTCCCCTGGCTTTGTCAAAAGGAATTGGAATGGTTTGCTCCACATAATTAACAATAAGCTGAATAGTTGGAGAGGAATTTTGTCTACTTTGTCTTTCAGAGGTTGTGCCTTGGTCATTAACAACCTAGTTGCCCCTCTGCTATAGCATAAGATGATTGTCCTGCAGCCACCTGTAATATTGGTGTCATTGATCCAAAAATGTTTGCTTGACTTCTTCTGGGATGGCAAACATTGGCTTAAAGCAGAGACTATTTGCCTTCCACTGGGGGAAGGGGGTCATGGACTTCTGGATTTTCTTTGTCGAATGATGGCCTTCCGTATCTCCACTGCTGATCGTTTTATATTTCTGGAGGCCTTGCCCTGGAAATCCACTGCGAGCCTTATATTGAAACAAGCGGCATGCTGGGCTACAACCGTGAACTTTTTTTTCATGGAACTGCAACATGTTGATGCCCTGTTGCTCCCTGACTTCTACCAAGATATCCTGCATGCCTGGCAGTTCATCTCAATAACTCAGCAAATGGAGACGTATAACAGCAAAAGGTTCCTTCAAGAACCCCTTTTCTACAATGCTCTTTTTCCTGAAATTCCTTCCTTACGTACCTTCATGCAGCATTTTTTGGGTGTTGGTGTGAACAACAACTTGGGACCTTCGTGATTGCAACAGGAACAGCTGGTTCTCTGCAGGATATATTCAAGAAAAAACTGGTATCAGATATTTGAGGAGTGTAGCCCAGGTACTACAGGAAGTCCTGCAAGTTTTTAGGCACTGAGGCCTGAGCTTCACTGCTAACATGGGTGATCACCATACACCACCACAGATATGTGCCAGCTATAATTTTCCAGATAATAACTCCACAATATCTATTTTGCTATCCTCATCGCTACTCTCTGGTAAAGACAAAAAAAAGACTCTACTGTTTGTGCCTTTCAATTCGATTTCCTTCATTACGGCCTGCTTCATTTAGGGCTCGATGGAAAGAAAAACTGCCTTCTGGGCTTCCCTCCCATCCGCAATGGTCTGCGATGTATATTTCACCAATTGTTAAAAGGACTGGTGATATTGCCTGGAGACTCGCCCATATGGTGCTGCCTTCCAATGTTTTACTACATCTGTTTAACGAGGTTAACACAGAGGCATGTCCTTTCTGTATGCTCTCTGAAGACCTTTTCCATGCATATGTAGATTGTGCAAGACTGACGTCTCTTTTAGAGTTATTATCACTGCTGTTACATCGGATGAACTTTTCCTTTTTCTGTGTGTTTGTTTGTTTTTGGAATACCACTTGGTTACAAAAAGAGCTCAGAGACCACTCTTGTCAATTTCTTGATTTCTATCGCAAAACTGGCAATTTTTCGACAAGATTGCAAATCATCTTTCTCCAAGACAAGTAAAGCAAAGCTCCTTACAAATGCTGATATTTTATATGATGTAGTAGTAGTCTTTAAGGCTCTTGTCCTGGCTAGGCATGTTCTTTTTTTGTCAAATGAAAGATGATTTGCAAACCTTTGTGCAAAAATGGTGTGTAAAGGGAGGTTTTTGTAAAGTTGATGTTGGTGTATTGAGCTTTTTTATTATAGTGTCAAAGATAGGGTTTTTTTTCTCTTTGGTGTTGTTGGGTTGCACATGTTTGGAACTTTAGTGATTTTGTGATTATTTGTATGACGTGTGTGATTTTCTTAACTATAAAAATAAAAGAGCTTCAAAAGTCTCTCTCTCTCTCTCTCTCTCTCTCTCTCTCTCTCTCTCTCTCTCTCTCTCTCTCTCTCTCTCTCTCTCTCTCTCTCTCTCTCTCTCTCTCTCTCTCTCTCTCTCTCTCTCTCTCTCTCTCTCTCTCTCTCTCTCTCTCTCTCTCTCTCTCTCTCTCTCTCTCTCTCTCTCTCTCTCTCTCTCTCTCTCTCTCTCTCTCTCTCTCTCTCTCTCTCTCTCTCTCTCTCTCTCTCTCTCTCTCTCTCTCTCTCTCTCTCTCTCTCTCTCTCTCTCTCTCTCTCTCTCTCTCTCTCTCTCTCTCTCTCTCTCTCTCTCTCTCTCTCTCTCTCTCTCTCTCTCTCTCTCTCTCTCTCTCTCTCTCTCTCTCTCTCTCTCTCTCTCTCTCTCTCTCTCTCTCTCTCTCTCTCTCTCTCTCTCTCTCTCTCTCTCTCTCTCTCTCTCTCTCTCTCTCTCTCTCTCTCTCTCTCTCTCTCTCTCTCTCTCTCTCTCTCTCTCTCTCTCTCTCTCTCTCTCTCTCTCTCTCTCTCTCTCTCTCTCTCTCTCTCTCTCTCTCTCTCTCTCTCTCTCTCTCTCTCTCTCTCTCTCTCTCTCTCTCTCTCTCTCTCTCTCTCTCTCTCTCTCTCTCTCTCTCTCTCTCTCTCTCTCTCTCTCTCTCGACATATAAGCATTGTGGTTATGTCTAGACAGTGGTTACCTCCAGGCAAGTCTGGACGGTGGTTATGTCCAGGTGGTGTTTGTCTCCTGACGGGTCTGGGCGGTGTTTATGTCGAGACGGGAGTTTGTCTCTGGATATGTCCAGATGGAACTTTGTCTCCAGATGTCTCCAGATGGGAGTTTGTCTCTGAACATGTCCGAGCGGTGTTTGTCTCCGGAGAGCTTGGCTCCGGATGCGTTCAGGTGTCGCTTGTTTCTGGAGTGTTTATTTCCTTGCAGTGTTTATTTCCGGATGGTGGTTATCTCCAAACGTTTCTGGGGGTGTTTGTCTCCAGATGCATCCAGGCGGTGTTTGTCTCCGGACGCGTCCGGGCGGTGTTTGTCTCCGGACAGTGGTTAACTCCGAATGTGTCCAGGTGGTGTTTATGTCCAGACGGAACTTTATCTCCGGACGTGTCCTGGCGGTGTTTATCTGAGGACGTGTCTGGGCGGTGTTTATCTCCAGACGTATCTGGGCGGTGTTTGCCTCCGGACGTATCGGGCAGTGTTTATCTCCGGACATATCCGGGTAGTGTTTGTCTCCAGACGTGTCTGGGCGGTGTTTGGCTCCGGACATATCCGAGCAGTTTATGTCTACAGACATGTCCGGGCGTTTTTTGGCTCTGGAAATGTCGGGGCTGTGATTGTCTCTGGGCGGTATTTATAGACAGAACAGTAGAAAATTGATTTCAGACATTGTTTTGTTTCCATCTTCACTGTTATTCTATGCAGAAGCATTTTGATGAGACAGTATGAATCATAATTAATGCTCCACCACATGTCTGCCTTCCCTTCCTTTCACCTCTTGTTGCCTTCCCTTCTCCCAGCCCCCTCACTCTACCCACTTTTCGCTCCCCAACCCCTCTCTATCTCCCCCTCTCAATATTCCCATCAGCGAAGCAACAGGTGATATTTGCTAGTCTATACGATGAGAGTCGTGTGTGTGTGTGTGTGTGTGTGTGTGTGTGTGTGTGTGTGTGTGTGTGTGTGTGTGTGTGTCGCCATTTTTTCTCAGAGACGGCCAAACGAATCTTCGTCAAACTTTCAGAGGTTCAAGAGTGAGTGCCGGGGGTGTTTTAGGCAAAAAACTTTTAATTTTTTTTTCAGTTGGGTGTTTTTTTTCATTGCTCTGTAGTGCTTACGTTTGTAGCTATATGAAAGGTAACATTAAATGACCCCCGACCCCATTCTTTAGTGGGTGTATGGAAGTGTTTTAGGCCCCCACAAAAAAATAGAAAAAAAAACCCACAAAAAAAGAGGGAAAAACAAATTTGATATCTTAAAAATGCTAACAGGATTAGAACAGCACCAGGGCAACGTCAAATACCCCTGCTAGTACCATATATAGCAAAATAAGTAAAATAAAATAACCCACATGAAGATACATGATCGTGGATATATTTCAGACCATTCTGTTACCAAAAGCAGCAAAGAAGGCCCAATTAATTCATCAAGCATTTTTATCACCTCCATCCATGACTAGAATCTCATTAGCAATACTGTGCTGATACTAGACCAGATGGCGAAATTTCTCAGAGGTGGCGTGCCTGCATCTGTAGCCATATATTATGAGTTTGGTTCTTGATGAATTTACATATAACTACAAGCGGCACATTGATTAAGTTGGCAGGGGGTTGCATCAATGTCCTCATAGTTGGTCGGAGGTGACATTATGTCGGCTGTCCCACCTGCTAGCACTCAACTTTAGACGTTAAAGACCCCATCGTGTCATTGTGGACGTTAAAGACGACATGGTATCAATGAGATGGTCACTTTTTTTTTTACTGATGCACTTGCCAAGTATGATTCCTGCCCTGGATAAGGGCTATTTCGGCAGCAAATGTGATGGAGTAGTGACCTGTCAGGAGTCTCAGTGATACAAATGATTATGACGAGTCACGTGTTGTCTCTACATCATCTAGCCTGTTGATGTATGAATAATGATAATACGAATACGACTACTATTATGAATGAAATCCGTCCATAACTTTTTCAGATACCCTGCTCACAGACACACAGACAGACAGACAGGGGTGAAAACATAACCTCTGTCCAACTTTGGTGGTGTAGGTAACAAACAAAGATTATTTTAGCCAGAAGATTTCTAACAATATCAGTGATTCCAATCCCTTTAGAGAAGCATTATATATTAACTGAGTCGATTTTGCCTTAGATAATGGTGGTGGCCAAGTGGTAAGACTTTGGCCCTGTCTCCAAAAGATTGTGGATTTGACATTGAAATTTAACAAGAAATTCAAGCAACAGTATTCAGAGTTTGTATTCTACGCTCATAGAACCTAAGCTATGTATGGTGGTCGAAAAGTTCTCGAAACAAGATACGAGAGTGCATTAAATGCCAACAGGTTTTTTCTTTTCAATATCGAAGTGAAAATAATTAGTGAGAAAAACAATCCTTCAGAATTATATATAATTATATTATCCAGGAAAATCCAGCTGGATCATAAATAATTCAGGTAAGGGGCCAATCTGCCTGGTTTGTGTGTGATGTCAGGCCGCACACAGTGATTGACTTAATTCCCTCAGGGCAATTTTAGAAAGGCACTTCAATGTGCTACCTATGAAAAAAACAAGTGATGCCAAAAGTTTCACTAACTCTACTCCCATCCCCTCAAAAAAAAAAAAAGAGGAAACCTCCAAACTATTTAATTTGCATTCCAGCAATAGGTGAAGGCTTGAAAAACATGATCCATACAGCGGCCATTTTTGATTATGCTGCCTTAAAAGTCTCCATAAAAATCATCACCTTGATTCCTCCTTTTATCACCAGCGCGTGTGTGCGCGTGCTCAGGCTCAGCAAAGGGAACAGAGTGAATCTTTAAGTCGATATGTTCTTTCCATTTAGATACATTTGTTTCTAATGACTTTTGCACATTTCATGCCCTATTTAAGCTAATTTTGTTGTCGTGCCAAGATGGAAGAAGCACTCTCACTGTGCATACACTCCAGCACTATGGCCAATAATAAATTGAATGTGCAACTCGTGTGAAGGTTTTAATTCCGCTCACCCACTTCCTTTAAAAATCTCTATATTTAAATGCTTTGGGTAGGACATTCATCTTTTATATCGATATAGCAGTCTGGTTCTGGGTTCGATCTCTGATTGACCAATGAGAATCTGACCAAAACTGTCATCTCGTGCAATACCAGCAAAGATGTTGCAACATGGAGCATTGCTTTGATCAATATAGACATTGGCCTTGGTTGTCCTATGGGCAATCACATGGATGTAAACAAATCACAAATTAACCATCCACAGACCATTGTGTTGAGGGCGGTTTCTTTGTTAATATGCCAAATCGTCCTCCACTGGGTGGTGTGTCAAAGGTCCTCATGGTTTGATGGTGGGAGCAAGAGGAGAGTTTTTGAAGTAAAAGTTGTTGCGGTTGCTGTCTTGATTGAGGATATAAAATCCATGTTACGTAAGACATTTGTCTGCATAATTTTAAGCGCCAGAGCATGTAATTTGCATTTTATGAACCCAGTTGCACCTGCTCACATCTTTGAGTAACCACTGGTGTTGTGTGCAGTTTGATCTCAACAGAGTGCATATGTGTGACAGGCCTTATTAACAGGAATAATAATAATACTGATATTATTTAGACTGATATTATTTAGACGTTCATACTTTTTACAGTGCTCCAGGATGTATCACGACTCGTTGGGAAACATTTCTAGGCTATAAGCAATCCAGGACGAGTTGCCAATCTGACACAGGATACTTGATAGAAGGTGGCAGGGATTTGTAATTTGTTCCAATGTGCCGGCAATAACTCGCCTCCACTTCCCAAAACAATGTGGGATCTGTAATGTACACCAACAACAAGTGCTGGCATATGGATCCTCCAGATTAACGTCCTTCGGATGGACAGCACAAGCATTGGTGACCCTGCATACAAACCCCTAGGGTAACAGGTGAGATCTGGGTAGACATTCGAACCCAGGCTGGACAATTCAGAGGTGAGTGCACGTAACCTGAGGCTATCCTTCCAGCCCTGACAGGTTCTATTAACGGTCTCTCATATAAGTTGACTTACCTTTTGTCATGTAATTTTTCTCAAGCTTAGTTGCAGTAAACAGCAATTTATCAACGAGGCATTGCGTCTTAAAATCATCACCCTTTATGGAACTCTTGTACATGCTCCTTTGATTCATTTTGATGGAAATGATTTGTCTTGATGCTTCTGTACATTTTTGACTTCTGACCTTGGTGCTTCATGTTAATAGCTATGTTCTCAAGCCATGACAAATTGATGGAAGTAATAAAAAAAAACAAATCTTGGAAAAGCCATCTTAATTCAAAGCGGTTGTGATAACTATGGGGCATATCGAATCAACCATCTTGCTTTTAGAATTGACGGGCAGATCGAACGATAATTTGTTGATGTAAATGTTTTCGTTTTCCATTGCGGTGCTTCTGTTAATTTGTGGAGAAAATCTATGCACATTCAAAACATTTTTTTTAAAAGGCCTACAATTTCACCATCATAAGCACTTCACAAACACAGCTCGAACGTTCCAAGCAGGCAATGTTACAAAACATTACGTTGCTTGTGCATCCATTTCTAAAATGGTATCATTTATGTAATCCATTAATTCCATATTAGAGGATCGTTTTTGGTGTGAGTGGGCAAAACAAATTATAATGCTTCATTAATCATCGTTTCAATTACAATTCTTTATCTTTGGGAATACTCGTATGTCCTGCCGTGACTCGGGTATGACCAGGTTGGAAAAGTTCGTGGAGTGAATAGAAACAACAGTGCCCCCATCGTCTGGGTGTCGCTCATTATAATGGACCATTAGGCACAAGAGGCCCCCTTTACCTTCTGAATGATACGGTTAAATAAAGGGCAAACTTGCGTCCATGTGGAAGCTCTTGCCGACACGTATTGCATGAGGAATTCATTTAAAGGTAAAAAAAACCCCAAAAAAACTGTTGAGTTTCAGGCAGGGAGATAACATGCCCCCCAGTGGTTTACAAACACCGAAGGTGCACATTATCTTCAGTTGCTTGCGCTGCCAGAGACAGCTTTTCAAAGATAGCAGCAAAATCGGACCAAAGTCAAACACACGACTTCAAGTTTTTTTTGTTGTCGTTTCTGTTCCAACTGTTATCACATTCCGCGTATCGCCATACTCACAGGTGCAGGTGGGTGACGAATACTGGGAAGCGCTTTGGAATAGAAAACAGTGTGACATGCTTTTGCAATTGGAGTCTGTTAATTACAACAGGATGGCCTGTTACTCATACAGTGGAGCGAAAACCAAAACGGTCTGAAAAATGAGAGCAGACACGTGGAAAAGGGCCGATAGATTAAGCATGTTTACGATTAATTAACTGTGTGCTTGATTAGCGTTTTGCGATCCAACTACGCGTTACAACTCCTAACGGGTTGTACACCAAGGAGGGGAAATCAATTATTGGCAGATGTATTAATTGAGCTTTAATTTGATGGTTACAGGCATGACGGCCGAACTGACACACCTCGCTTACCCATTTATTGCAAGTGAGGTGGCTTTTCCTGTGAAACATTCATTGTTTGACAAAAAGTGGTCCAGTTAAACCCCGCTGCAATGATCGTCAATTATTCAACAGTCTACATCATTATTATCCATTGCATGACATTCTTTTGTCTTGTTTTCTTCAACCATATTATATTGAATATATATATATATATATATATATATGTATATATATATATATATATATATATATATATATATATATATATATATATATATATATATATATATATATATTCAGACATGGCAAAATGCCTCTTGGCACTTCATGCTCATGCTGCAGCCTAATCTAAGCACTTCCATTTGCAAATTATACCTAAAAAGTCAAACAATAGTGTAATTTTTAATTGTTCTTTTTCAGACAATTAAACAGCTGCCTCTTCCATATGAATGGCTTTCTCTAAGCCCCTTAGTTATGTGTCTTAACACCCCACCCCTCACAACCTCCTCCTCACCAGCCCCCCCTCCTCCCCACCACTGCACACACACACACAAAAACACACTTCCACCTCCTCCTCTCACAATAGTTGTCCTTTGTAATGCATGTCTTGCACTGATTTCGTCTTTATAATGCCAAGTAAACAAATACTTTTATTATTATTATTATTATTATTATTATTATTATCCACAAATTTAATTTCTTTTTTCTTCTCTCCTCCCACAGGGAGGGGTGATATCTTATATTATATTTTTCCAATAACTTATTTTTTAACCATTCGAGCTTTTTGTCATCAAATTTTCAAGAAACCTTTATTATGAGAATATGGGGAAAATAATTAAACAGTGGGCCAAAATGTGAAAGGGCAAAGTCATAGCGACTATAGATAGCCCTTTTGAGCCCCTACGCAACGCGTCGAGCACGAGAAGCCCCATTTTTTTTTTTAATCGCTTCCGTGTTTCTTTTCTTTTTTTTTCCATTGAGCTTCATTGTGTTTCGCATAACATTTTTTTTACCAACTGAGGTTTTGTCATCAAATTTTCAACAAATCTTTATTATGAGAATATGGAGAAAATAATGTAAAATTGGGTCAAAATGTGAAAAAGCAAAGTCACCGTGACAATAAATAGCACTTATTAGCTCCGTCACAGCACGTCAAGCGAGAGTCGCCCCATTCTTTTTTAATCCTTCCCTGTTTTGTATTTATTTACTATCTTCAACAAGCCTTTATTATGAGAATATGGAGAACACAAATTAATAGAATGTATATATTTTTTAATCTATTGTTTTCATTAAGTTAAGTTTGAGTACAAGCGGATACGGATGAGCCTTGCATTTTGAGATACTTTCCAGTTTTATTTTTGATTTATGCCCCCGTTCTGTTTTTAAGAGGTCAAAGATGAAAGACGAAATATAATTGCACATTTGGCCTTGAGCATTCCCTTGTACTTGAGTCGATTGACATTTAATTTAGTGTGAATGTGCTTTTAAGGAGCCACTTTAGGGGTGCATAAAAATATTTTGGATTAATCGTTTTTGGATATATCATACCAATATACAGTGTACATCGTCTTTAAAAAATTCACCTTTTGTTTTCTTAGAGCTTGGAATTAAATTGCATTAAATCAGACTTTTTCCACCTTCACTTACACATCACAACGCACAATTTCCAAGTGAAAAACACATTCTACAAATTTCAGAAAATTAATAAAAAATACAAAACTAGAATATCTTGTTTGGATAAGTGTCCAGCCCCTTATAATATCAATTGTAAGTTAGTCAAGTGCAAACAATCACCTTCAAAATCACACACCAAGTTAATTTGCCTTGACCCATGTTAAAATGTAGTGATTCTGATTATTTCAGAATAAAATCAGCTGTTCCTGTAGGTTTCCTCTGCTGGGTAGTGCATTTCACAGCAAAGACTCAACCATGAGCACCAAGGAGCTTTCAAAAGACCCCTGTGATAAAGTTGTGGAAAGGCATAGATCAGGGGATGGGTATTAAAATATTTCAAAGGCCTTGAATATCCCTTGGAGCACAGTCAAGACAATCATGAAGAAATGGAAGGCATATGCTACCACAAAGACCCTGCTAGATCAGGCCGTCCCTCCAAACTGGATGACAAAGCAAGGAAGAGACTGATCAGAGAGACCACTGAGAGACCAAGGGCAACTTTGAAAGAGCTACATGACTTCATGGCAAAGACTGGTCACTGTGTGCATGTGACAACAACATGCCAAGCACTCGACAAGTCTGGCCTGTAAAGTAGGTTGGCAAGAAGGAAGCCATAACTCAAAAAAGTCGACCATGAGTCCCATTTGAGGTATGCAAAAAACCTTGTCGGATATTCTGAAGCCATATGGCAAAAGATTTTGTGGTCTCATGAAACCAAGATGGAACATTTTGGCCAAAATGCAAAACATTAGTTTGGTTGCAAAACAAAACACCTCATCACTCAAAGAACACCATCCCTACTGTGAAGTATGGTGGTGGCAGCATCATGTTATGGGGATGTTTCTCATCAGCAGGGACTGGGGCACTTGTTAGGATAAAATGGAAAATGTATGGAGCAAAATATCGAAAAATCCAAGAGGAAAAAGTGCTGCCATCTGCAAGAAAGGCGAAATTGGGACGGAAGTTCACCTTTCAGCATGACAATGACCCGAAGCACACAGCCAAAGCTACACTGGAGTGGCTTCGGAACAAAAAGATAAATGTTTTTGAGTGGTCAAGTCAAAGCCCCAACCTAAATCCAATCGAAAATCCGTGGCGTGACTTGAAGATTGCTGTCCATCAATGCTCCCCAGGCAACTTGACTGAGTTTGAACAGTTTTGTATGGAAGAATGGGCAAATACTGCCCAATCAAGGTGTGCGAAGTTGGTAGAGACCTATCCCAACAGAATCACAGGTATAATTGCTGTCAAAGGTGCTTCCACCAAGAACTAATTCAGGGGGGGGGGGGGTTGGACACTTGTCCAACCAACATATTCTAGTTTTGTATTTTTAATTAATTTTCTGAAATTTGTGGAATTTGTTTTTCACTTGGAAGTTGTGGGTTATGATGCATAAATAAAGGTGTAAAAAGTCTGATTCAATGAAATTTAATTCCAGGCTAAAATGCAACCAAAGGTGAAAAATTTGTAAGGGGCTGTAGACTTTCTTTCGCATTGTGTACAGGTGTCAAAGTTAAAAATTGTTCGCAAAATTAGAGATTTGAGTACACGAAGCCTTTCTTAACCATCGTAGACAAAAACTACATAAACACAGCTTGCCACAACCCCTACAAAACCAAAAGTAGACAGGTGTTGGCTCAGTGTCTTCCCTTCAATTTACCAATGGTAATTGTTCAAAATTGGTCACAAAATTAAGGGTTTTGGCCTGCAAAGCCAAAATATTTACAAATAAATATAGACAATACTTATACAAACATACTTCGACATGGTCCCTTCACAATAAAGCAGGTAAACATTGGTCCAGTGTCTTTACTTTTGTTATACAGCTGAAATTAAAGTGGACGGGGATTTGGGTAGGGGGGGGGTTCAATTACATGCATTTGTGAATGTTTGCCATTCTATTTCATTCCTACAATCCAGATATTTATTTGTTTGATTGTTCATAAATTTATTTTAATAATTATAGAACCTCTGTGCTCACCTCACTTCGGTACTTGCTGGCATAGTTGTAAATTTCATGAAGTGCACTGGGTGTGTTGAACGCCCCGGCATGCAGGTGTGACTGCTCAGCTAGGTAAGCACTCATGTCTTGATCGCTCACTGCAGGCAACTTGGCCACATCGGCATAATACCTGCACAATGAGAGGATATTGAACCAAGTTACTTTTCATTGTCCTGGAGGGGAATTCTCCCTGACCCACAGCATCTCAACATCTCTGAAATTAGTATCAGTACTAACACTCTGTACCTCTTTGTACTTGGAGGTTTAAGACTCATAAGAAAAACTCCCTGGGCCAGACACTGGTGAAAATGGACATGTAACAAGCAAGTTATTTCCACCAAATACTGGTTGACCAGACTGATGGTACAAGTTGAGGTTTTTGTTTCAATCATATTTATAATCCTGACATTGAACCCACCATGGCATTTTATTGACAAAACAATTGTCAGACCATCTCGTCAGCCGAGAAGGCTTGTCCAATGAAAATGGCACTAAAGTAAATGAGATTTCTTTGAATACATCAGGGCCTTTTATTGATAATGTCTCAGACTGTACTTTTACAGACAACGACAGGTTGATATTCCATGACAATTCACAAAGCAACAAGCATCTGATTTAATGTTAATATTTCAAGCATTGCTTCTCCTTTGTTGGCACTAAAATGAAGTTAGTGACCCAGCTGATTGCTTTCTTACTGCTGCAAACTTTACCTCTTAATACGCTCTGAAAGATGTTGTGCAAAGATGTTGAAATGATTGTTTAATTTTACAAACTTTTTAATCATGTTGACTCCTTTGTTGTCATTTGTCTCATGGGCAAAACAGGGCTGGCAGGATAGCTCATAGGCAGGTCAACCACTTTTGAGAGGTCTCGTCTCAGTTTGATTTTAGACCCGACTACAAACTGTCATCAATGAATGCACCATCCCTTAAGTGGACATGAAGCTGGGGACCCGCCTGCTCACTGTAGCTGGTCATTCGCAGGCATGGCGTTGAATCGATGAATGTACCGTCCCTTGGATGGACATTAAAGCTAAGGACACATCTGCTTACATCAGCTGGTGACTGTTAAAAATCTCATGGTTTATTTTGAGAAGAATATTCGGCAAGTTTATGCTGGCACCCAAGCCAAAAATCCAACTTCCTGGCAGAACATATGGCGGCATTGCATCAGCGGTAAAGCCGTGTCCATCAGAAATGATGCAACTCGTGACCAGGTGCTGCACATACTCAGAATGGAGCCAGCAAAATAACATGAATGGAGGCCCTCAATGACAGAATTAAGATCAGAGTCATCTCTCGAGACATATCTTGAGCTTTTGATACAGTCTGGCATCCTGCCTTGCTCTGCAAACTCTTTGTCTATGGAATCCAAGACCATCTCCACTCTTAGATTACTGACTTCCCCCACTCTTGTCGCCAACATGTGGCTCTCAATGGAATCCTTTCTTCTCCTCTCCTTGTCAAGGCTAGAGTAACCAAAGGCAATGTTCTTCTCCCCATGTTATTCATAATCCTCATCAATGATCTCTCTGACTCTCTGGAAAACCATCTTTATCTCTTTCCTGATGACTCCATTATCTGCCATGATATTCCTCATCCTTCAGACAGACAGGCTGCAGCTTCTTCCCTATCTTCAGTCCTGGACAAAAATCACAAACTGGTCAAACACTTGGAATATGTCTTTCAATCCTGAGAAATCCCACATATTCACTCTCTCCCCCCGAAAGGTTGGTATGGGAAACACTCCCATATACTTTCTCAACAACCCTCTCAAAGAAGTTCAGTCACATACTCTTGGATCTCACTCTTAGCCATGATCTTTCTTGGGCAAACTACATTTCAAAGTTGGCCTGCAAAGCCAGTCCCTGACTGGGCATCCTGCATCATACAAAGTTCTTCATTGGCAAACGTGAATTCCTATTCACCTGCAAGGCTTTCATCCATAGCTTGATGGACGACTGCTTGCCCCCCTGGGCTGGTGCTCATCTCTCACACTTTGCTCAGCTTGACACTGTGGAAACCAAGGCATTCAAGGTCATTGGAATCTCCCACACTGAAGCTGAGTTTCTGTGCCTCTCACATTGCCAACACTGACAGGTTAGTGGTCTCTCTCTCTTCTTCTGCATCCTTTCGGGTCTTGCACCCTGTGCCCTCTCTGTAGATTGTCCTTCTCAGGTTTCTGCAGGGTGTACGTGGTCTACCAGCAACCCCCTTCTCATGAAACTCACAAAATCCAGAATCACTACTCATCTCCACTCATTTGTTCCTCTTTTTTTCCCACCTGTGGAACCAACTTCCCCATTCTCTTCAATCTCATTCTTCCCTCCAGGTCTTCAAGACAGCTGTCCCCCACCATCTCAGATCATCCCTGATCCAAAACCCATGATTTAAACCACTCCCACACCCCACAACCTGTAAAACCACCCTCCCCCTTCCTCTGCAAAAAATATTTTCCTTCTGCATCTATC
>NC_140962.1:92589230-92611730 GCF_056783735.1 Eptatretus burgeri | reverse complement strand
TTGATGTCCCTCTTTTGTAGTGACTCTGGCATAATATGTCTCCTACAAAGGCTTATTACCTTTTTTTCAATTCTTCCTCTCCAACTAATCTCCTTCTATTTGGGGGAGGGGGGTGATTTATTTTTTGATATTCTCCATTCTACCTCTTGTTAACCCAAATATGCTCTGCTGACCTTTCAACCCAACGCCGGTATCCTGGGATGTCCTTGGCATAGAGGAGCTTGTTTGAGGGCGAGTCCTTTCCCAACCGATGCTCAGACGTCGAGCAGGCATCCATAAATGTTTGGGCCACCACAGAAAGGCACGCATCCGTGATGCTGTTCTTGTGGATGTCAAACACAAACTGTGGGTTCTTTATCACATTCACCCAGAACCTCAGTGGCAAGCTGGTGGAAAAGAGGGTTAAAACTGAGGCTTTCAAATATAAGCTGGGAATTACCATAATGCTGATCATGGTGTTTGAGTGTGCATGAACATGAGAAAAACAATCCCAAGGTAAACAAAGGACAATATTGTTACAGGAAACATTTTTCTCCGCAGGTTTTAGGCTCACAGAGAACTTGTAGATACTGTAGGTTGCACAACATTAAAGCCCCATTACAGCTCGCATAAGCAAATCACATTCCTGCACATGGCTTCAAGTTATTGGGACCTTTACACAATCATGGCATACATTCTGCACATTCCTGTCTCTAGCATTGCAAGATAATGCTGAGAAAGCAATCCCCTTCAGGAGGTAGAGTTTTTGTGAACCATTGCTCTGCATCCGCGGTCGGTCATTTATTTATTTCTTTTATTTATGATTTCACTTCCAAGGACCTTCATTGCAGTAGGAGGCCAATACATCCATCAAAGCCTGCACTATGGATACCAATATATGGTTGTTTGTCCATGCTCTATCCCTTTTAAATTTTGAGCACCAGACAAGGAGTAGCACATACCGTTCTATATTAAAGTCTTCCAAACTTGGATGGGGTTCGAACCACCGACCTCCCAGACTCCTGCATTGAAGTTCATTATGGAATAGTTTGGTGGCTTAAGTTACAAGCCACGACTCGGTGGCTTATCTATGAAGCAACCGAGTCGTCCTGGAAATTCTTTGCTTCACATGTTGTCCCCTTCTCCCAGTGGGTTGAGTTACATAGTTACACAGAAGGTTGTGTGACAGCTGAGAACATCATTGGGAGGTGACTAATCCCAGTCACTAACCACACTTGCAAAAGGAAAACCAAGCCATCTTTTAAAAGGGATGTGCTGTGCAGCAGGTAGCTTTTGAGGAAAGTGCATATATTTTTTATGTGCGAATAGTGTTTATGTGACATAAATATAACTTTACATCAAGAGCAAGGATATCAAGGAGCAATGGTATTGGTCGAGATTATGGGATATTAAAAAAAATGAGGTGACGGCCTCAAGAGGCAAGTGATCCAAATTGATGATCAAATCACAGTGCCTATTGAAAGTCTACACCCCCTTTCAAAATTTTCACCATGGTATCTTATAACCTGGAATTAAATTGCATTAAATCAGACTTTTTCCACCTATATTTACACATCGTAACCCACAACTTCCAAGAGAAAAACAAATTCTTCAAATTTCAGAAAATTAATGAAAAATACAAAACCAGAATATCTTGGTTGGATAAGTGTCCACCCCCCTTATAATTGAAATTCGAAATGAGCTGAGGTGTAACCAATCACCTTCAAAATCACACATCAAGTTAATTGGCCTCCACCTGTGTTAAATTGTAGTGATTCTGATTATTTCAGAATAAAATCAGATGTTCCTGCGGGCTTCCTCTGCTGGGTAGTGCATTTCACAGCAAAGATTCAACCATGAGCACCAAGTAGCTTTCAAAAGACCTCCGGGATAAAGTTGTGGAAAGGCACAGATCGAGGGATGGTATAAAAATACAGTATTTCAAAGGCCTTGAATATCCCTTGGAGCACAGTTAAGACAATCATGAAGAAGTGTAAGGTTTATGGTATCACCAAGACCCTGCCTAGTTCAGGTCGTCTCTCCAAACTGGATGACAAAGCAAGGAGGAGACTGATCAGAGAGGCCACCAAGAGGCCAATGGCAACTTTGAAAGAGCTACATGACTTTATGGCAAAGACTGGTCACTGTGTGCATGTGACAACAACATGCTAAGCACTCGACAAGTCTGGCATGTATGGTAGGGTGGCAAGAAGGAAGCCTTTACTCAAAAAAGCCCACCCTGAGTCCCATTTGAAGTATGCAAAACACACTCCGGAGATTCTGAATCATGGGGAAAAAAGTTTTGTTGTCTGACGAAACCAAGATGAAACTTTTTGGCCAAAATGCAAAATGTTACATTTGGCACAAACCCAACACATCACATCACCCAAAGAACACAATCCCTACTGTGAAGCATGGAAGAGGCAGCATCATGTTATGGGGTTGTTTCTCGTCAGCAGGGACTGGGGCACTTGTCAGGATAGAAAGGAAAATGGATGGAGAAAAATCCAAGAATAAAAACTGCTGCCTTATGAAAGAAAGTTAAAATTGTTATGGAAGTTCACCCTTCAACATGACGACCCAAAGCACACAGACAAAGCTACACCCGAGTGGTTAAGGAACAAAAAGATAAATATCCTTGAGTGGCCCAGTCAGAGCCCCGACCTAAATCCATTCGAAACTCTGTGGCATGACTTGAAGATTGCTGTCCATCAACACTCCCCACGCAACTTGACTGATCTTGAACAGTTTTGTTCAGAATAATGGGCAAATATTACCCAATCAAGGTGTGAAAAGTTGGTTGAGACCCATCACAACAGACTCACAGCTGTAATTGCTGTCAAAGATGCTTCCACCAAGTATTAGCTCAAGTCGGTGGACACTAATCCAACGAAGATATTCTAGTTTTTATATTTTTAATTAATTTTCTGAAATTTGTGGAGTTTGTTTTTCACTTGGAAGTTATGGGTTATGATGTGTAAATATAAAGGCGGAAAAAGTCTGATTCAATGAAATTCAATTCAAGGCTTTTAGGCAACAAATGTGAAAAATTTTAAAGGATGTGTTGACTTTGAATAGGCACTGTCGGTAGTTTCAAGAAACAGTTGAGTTCAATTAGTCCAACTACTGTGCTTTGGCTAACTAATATCACACACTTACCAGTTGCTCTTCCATGTGTGCCGCACACCAGGGTCATGGATGTGGTGTCGATCAGCTTGAGCATCCAAGAAGTCAAACATGTACTTGATGGCAAGTGGTAGTGTCGAGGTTGCACCAAATATTGTCACAAAGAGGTCATCCACAAACTTCTGCAGAGTTACCTGTTGAAACATCTTCTTTCTTTTTTCATGGGCATCTTATGTACTGGTTCAAACATCGACATAATATGGATGCAAAAATGGCAAAATATTTAAACCTTCCTCCCTCCACCCCCAAGTTTTTTCCACATCCCTTTTCTTTCTCCTTCTGTTCCCTTTCCTGCCAACCCTCCTTTCCATTTTCTGCGGGTGCTATGTGATCACCTTCCCATCCCTTTCTCATTCTTCTTTATCTCAAATTCCCTTCCACGAGCAACTCTCGTGCATGTGCATTTGTAGATGTCCTCAAACACCTCTAACTTATCCTCATGACATGGCAAAGGTCAGTGAAACTACCAAGTGTAAACACAGCAATATGGAATTTGCCCCTTTTCACCTATGAAAGTAGCAAGAAATATATTATCAACTATGTTGTCATTATGAGGGTCACAATGGCAAGGTTACCATGTTTACACCTGCTCTTTTAGATCATCAGTCAACATGACAAGGCATGGCAATTAACAGGAGTTACTGCCAGAATGGTAAACAGCAAAACAGCATAATCGTAAAGTGTGCTTCTTGCAATAAAATTAACACTTTAAATCATTGCCTATCTTACGTATTAAATATGTTTCAGAACTTTCAGCATCATTGCCATCATAACTATCCAGATGCCCAACAACAGACTTTGATGGAAGTCATAGAACATGCAATCAATCAGCTGACTTAGTTTTGAGAATGTGCCCAGTGATCCAGGTTTTCCAAACTTGATCAATCCCTCTTCCCAACCTTGGTTGTAAGCAGACGAGTAAGGTAGATTTCTGAGACCATTTTGCGTCCACGGTCTCCCTCCTTGTGGTCTCCATGTTCAGGATTCTTAACCAGGTGCCAGAGGCGTGCACCACTCTCCAGCTCAGGTGTGAGCATCGGGGTGCGAGAACGCAAGCTCTCGTGGCTTCCTGGGCATCGAGCCAAGCCATCTGCTGGGCAGGAAAAGAAACAGATTGTAGTGCTTGACAGAAGGTGTGATAAGCAAGACCAAAGATGCCTTGACAGGCTGGAAGAAAAGCAAAAAAAAAAAAGTGATAGAAAATGGGTTTGGAAGCAGATGTCACATTGGGTGGTTCAGAACAGGGACAAACGAGCAGAAATGGCATGAAACAGCACTGTTGAGAAAGACTAAGATGTGTAGAGCCATTAGCAGATACTGATTGGCTGGAGAGGTCAGAGTTGAGAAAGGCAGTGAGCTAGATGAAGTACCTTATGTGCCATTGATACCCTAGGGGAGGCCAGGGGAGCAGATAGATATGTAGGGAGGAGGGAAGGGTGAAAATGGTGTGGCAGCCAGATGGATGGGAGTGAGCCCAAAAAGTTGATTGGAAGAGAAAGATGCACGAGGGGGCAAAGACTGGGAAGTGAGATATCCATGGATGACCAAATGCAGGATGTCTTTGTTGCTTGTGAAAGGGATCGCTTTCCTTCACATATATTATTGTGGGGCCCCACACACTGCTTTTCAATTCAGATGAAACACATCCTTAGCCTATTATAAAAGCAAAGCTTCAACAATAATATGAAAATTGTGACAGCAATCTCTAAAATTTATTGAAGCATATGACTTATACTTATAATTTCATTAGCCCCCCATTGGACTTAGTCCAAAACGGGGGCTTATGGATTTGGTCTCGATTTTCGTGTCTGTGCATGTGTGTGTGTGTGTGTGTCCGCAACCATATATCAGACATACATGGACCAATTTTATTCATACTGGCGAAAAGACAACACACAACGGTAGATATGCACATCATTTTTTTTCGAGATAAGCTCCAAGATGAACGACTGGCAGCATTTTGAGTTGTAAAAAAAAAACCTGGTGTCAAACACATCCTCAACCATTTCTCGGACATGCATTTACCATCGATGTTCAAACTTGGCAGACATTTCAGGAATGATGGCTCACATAGGCACATCGATTTTTTTTTCTGAGAAAACTCCAAAATGGCTGACTGGCGGAGATAAACTCCTATTTTAGTTGTAAAAAAAAACAGATGTTGAACACGTCCTTAACCATTTCTCGGACAACTATATACCGATGGTGCTTAAACTTGACACAAAGATAAAGAATGATGGCTTACATATGCACATCTGATTTTTGTCGAGATCAGATCCAAGATGGCCGACTGGCAGCATTTTAGTTGTAAAAAACACGATGTTGAACACATCTTCAAACATTTCTCATACATGCATTTACCGATATTGTTCAAACTTGGCACCTACAAAAGGAATGATGGCTTACATATGCGCTTCTATTTTTTTTGGAGATCAGATCCAAGATGGCCGACTGGTGGCCTTTTTGTTCCTTAAACGTGTCCCCAACCATTTATCAGACATGCACCGTCCGATTTTGTTCAAACTTGGCACAAGCACAGTACACGATGGCATTCATGTACCTTCACTTTATTTTGTGATCTGATCAAAGATGGACGACTGGTAAACTGGCGGCCATTTTAGTTGAACATAAAAAAGGACTAGCCCTTTCACTCCATACAGCAGAAAATACTCGAACAACAAGGGCTATGACATTTTATATCTTTTTTACTTGTTTATTATTATTCTTCAGAGCTCAAGGTTTATGAAAGCTGGTTTATGAAAGTGATGCTGGCAACAGAGAAGAACAGGAAGAAATGAGAAACATGAAGTAAGTTCAACATTAGTCAAGAAAGCTGCGTGGCTCACAGGATAGCTTAGTGGTATATGCACACTCATCTTTGAGCTGTCTACCCTGGGTCCCAATCTCAGCTAAGCTAGAAACTATCATCCTGGTGTTTCACAAGCAACGTGAGGCATCAATGTGTGCGTTGTCTCTCGGATGGACGTTAAACCGGGTGTCCTGTCTGACAACATTAGCTGGTGGATGTTAAAGATCCCACGGTGTATTTCATGAAGAGGAGGCGAGCTATTGCCAGCACATTAGCTGAGTCCGAAATTCCTGGGCTAACCTACAAGGCATATTGCATCAGATGCAAAGTTAAACCCGGCAGCAAATGATACTACCAACAGCCATTTGTTGCATACGAAAGAAAAATAACAATAAAAAGAAAAAGCTAATGGCAAAGAGAGGGAAGAGAGTTCATGAGAATAGAAAATGTCATTCAGGAGGTACGTGACAACTCAAAATGATACTGAGCTGCTGTCTTTCAGGGAGGAAAGAATGGTATTGGTAAAACTCAGGAAGGAAATTCCACAGGTGATGGTAAAAGAAGGAAAGGAAGGGAGGTGAGAATAAAGCTGAAAAGAATAAAGAACAGCACTCGGTAAAGCACATACCTCCGCCAGGCTGAACAGTTTACATTTTGTATTCTACAGATAGGCCGGATCTGCATCTGGACCTTAACGAAAATCTAATTGGCTTGTTCTTGTTACCTACCCAACTCATCCACCAAGTTTTGTCATAACCCGTCCACAACTTTTTTAAATACCAGGTTATATATAATTTTGGCACTATCTATCAATGGTGAAGATTCCCTCAAAAAAATTTTTTTTTAACTCTCGTATTCGGATCCGGATCCATATCTTCACCAAAAGCTAACCAATTAGTCCTTGTGACACCCCTAACATGTCCACCAAAATTTGTCCGAATCTGTCCACAACTTTTTGAGACATCCTGCTCACAGCCAAAGACAAACAGACAGACAAGCGAGTGAAAAAATTACCTCCATCCACTTTCGGTAGTGGAGGTAATAACTAATAATAATAATGTTTTAGTGTACATTATGAATACAGGTGGAACTACAGGTTAAGGTGAAGGTGAAGGTGGGCTAAAGGGTGAAATATAATTTTAAAGTTTCAATAATAGGTGAAGTTAGTGTACAAGTTATTTTTGAGCTTTGGCTTTGGCAATTATGAGACTGTGCCTCTAGGCAAGCCATGAGGTGTGAATGGAATGATCTAGATCAACATTATGCTATTTTAGGGTTGAGACTGGACCTGGATGAAGAAAAATACAGTATTTAGTGCTGGGAAGTGACAAGTTTTGGATTTGCTTAAAGATGAGGTTGGCCTTGAGTTGTAAAACTAGTTTAAGCCTCACCATATCGGCTGGGCAGTGATCGACTGAGGGTCACATGAGCTAGATGGCAGCTCGGCAGTTGCTTTGGCACCAATGCAATGACCGATCCATCGGTAACCTGCAGATAAAACAACAATGATAGTGATACTAAAAGCAGGTACAGAACAAGACCATTTGGCCCATTTGTAGATTAATAATTGCTCCATCTATCAGAGCCTCCGACAAACCACCTTAAGCCAATGCACTCTGGAATGCATTAGAAACAGCAACATTACAAAGTCAAAAGGACACAACCTTTTGACTTTATAATGTCAAAAGTGAAGCACTTACTCAAAATGTTCAACACTCATCCAAACTGCACTTTAATCATTCCTTCAACTTTAACATAGTCGAAGGCTAATGGAGGAGCTTGTGCAATCGCATGCAGGAAATGGTGAGGCGGCTTAATGAAACGAGTTTGATATGCCAGACAAAAGTACCATCTTTTCACCGAAATATAATGTGGCTAATATCAGACTTTCCAAAAAGCATAAACTGCAGAAAAAAAAAACATTCACGAGTTGGACGCTGTAATGACATCATAACGATGTCATCACTACAGATTTACAGAGAATATACTGCATCTAAAAAATTATGACAAGCATTTTTCTGAAGTACACAGGTATGAATTTCAGTGGTAAAATTATGATTTTGACATTGATGTTTTATATATTTTTGAAATCAATTTTAGCGAAATAATTGATGAGCAAAAAGATGCAATGATGAAATTATGGCATCATCCCGCAAGTTTAAAAATAGGGGCAATACCCCTGGGCGCTCAACTGGTGGCGACTGCATAAGAAAACCAGGCAACCACTGGTAGGTGTGGATGACCCACAAAATATGTAACGGACAAGAAAGTAAAATACCTTTGGATTGTTTTTTTTAATGTTATGAACATACTTTGGTACATCACGGGTGATGAAGGTTGTGGTCAAGTTTCATCAAATTGTGTTTGTAGTTTCTCAGAAGAATGCAAACACCTACTTTGGGGGTGAACCCCTCCCCCCCACCCCCCACTACACACCTGCAGACATCCTGAAACCTAGATTTTTTTTTAATCACATGAAAAAACTTTGGTTCATCATGGGTGATGAAGGTTGTGGTCTAGTTTCATCAGAATTGTGTGTGTTGTTTCTGAGAGGAAAGCAATACCTCTTTTGGGAAGCAACCCCCCCCACCCCCACTCCCCCGCAGACACAATTTCGTTTTTAGGGCCCAATTTCGTTTTTGATGCCATTAATAATCTTTGGTACATTCCGGGTGATGAAGGTTGTGATCAGGTTTCACAGAAATCGTGTGTGTAGTTTCAGAGAAGAAGGTGAAAGTGTTTATGGATGAGTGGAAGCACGGACAATACGCCATCCCATATACTACCCGGAACTATGCTCCAGAACAAGTCTTCTATAATCCTTGATAATGTGTACTATGTTGTTGTATTTACATGCAGCATATACATGTAAATGCCAATATAAACGTTTTTTGAACACAAATTTTAGCTTATCTGGAATTGGAATTCCAGATAAGGTATTGTCATCATGGACCATCTGGCCTTCTGTCTGTCTGTCCGTCTGTCCATCTCCTATTTTTACTTCTCCGGCCAAACTGCTGGGCTGATCTGGCTGAAACTTGACAGCAACGTGACTCTCCTGAATGGTAAAGGGGATTGCAAAGCTTGTTCTGGTCACATGACTAAGTAGGTCAAAATGGCCGACTTAGTAAATTTCTTCAATAATCTTTTCCAGACACACCAGTCAGAATGCTACCAAATTTGGGTTGCAACATTAGGATAGGGTTGTAAAATTAAATTGTGGGAGATCATGCCAATCACGTGACTGGAAGTGTGCCAAAATGGTGGCTTTGGTAAATTTTGGGGGAAAATTGTGTAAATTCCTTCATAAATCTTCCTCTCAAGACCAACCAGTCATAATGCTACCATATTTGGGTTAAAACATTAGGTCAGGACCCAGATAAACTACAGGTCTAGTGGCCCAATTTTTGTTTTTGTAAACAAATTGCCTCCATGGAAGTCATCATGGATTTCCAAATGGCTGCCGTATGGAACACGTTTCTTGACATCTTATGCTCTTCCAAACAACAATGTGCTTGCTGATTAAACACCAACTTATTAGTCAACATAGCTGCCAATATTGATTGAAAACGTTGCATCACCTCTCAGAAGAAGGTATCTGAAGGCATCTACAGTCCTGTTTCAGATCCTTTTGATGTATACACCAAGTTCTTCAAAAAAATATTGATTAATTCAGAGTTATCGAATCTTTACGGGTGAAGGTGGACTCCAGAAAAGTAGTGAAACAAGTACTCCTGGATAATAAGGCAATGAGGCGTAAATCATGTCACCAGGCATTTAATAATTCAATATTGGAACGTGCTGCAGCAAAAAGACGAAAGGCATCAGCAGAAACGGATGATCAGTGTCACCTTAAGTGTCAAGCATCTGCAGTGAGCAAGAACCTGTGTATTTTATGCGAGGAGGGTAGTGTGAAAGACTTCATGAATTCACAACTTACAATGCATACAAATCCAGCTCTGAAGAAAATGGGCACTGATATGTTAGACAGAGGTACTGACCAAATTTCTGGTGGTGATCTTGTGGCTAGGGAAGCCAAGTTCCATTTGAACTGCATGACGGAGTACTGCAACTAATATTGAAGCTGTCTAAGAGGGATAACAAGCACATCTAGGTAGTCTGAGACAGATGAGAAATGGCCAAAGCTCAGAGTTTTGCCAAAGTAGAAAAGTACTGCATATGGAAACTTCTGTTGAGGAGGGCAAGAATATTTTCAAACTGGCTGTTGTTCAAAGAGCTTATGAAGAATGCCCAAAGGCACTTGGTTCACATATCTATAACCAATATATCTTTATTATATATTGTATATGATTGTGGCGGTTGGGAGTACACATTATGAAAGAAGAAGAAGGAGTTTACAACCAAAAGTAAAAAACTCGATCGACTCCGCTAATTTGAGCAAAAAAGCGAGAGCAGACCCGGTCTCAGGGCAATGTTTCGCCCGCTTCACAGCCGGCTTCATCAGGCACAATAGACCCCGGGCCTCGGCATGTGTCCGGTTTTTATTTCGATATGACCGCTCATCCAGGTTGATTTAAATTTTAAAGGGCTCAAAGGAATTCTTTCCCGACACACAATCTTAATGAGTTTTAAACAACCTGATTACGACTGGCTGCATGCGTTAACAACCGCTCTGGACATTAACACCTCGTTCACTCAAAGTTAAATCGAGCACAGGGATGAGGGAAACACACGGCTCGTCACATATCACCCGTCTCTCCACACCTCCCTCTCGCGGGTTTATATAGTATCACAGAATAATCCCGTATATTCCAGCAAATGCGATTCTAGTCCATACTGGAAGCTTTATCTGAGAACGTTCCAGCACCTTCACAAATCTCACCAGGCAGTTTACAGTACAATACTGTCATCTATAGTCAAAATTAGCTCATAACATCAAGCAGTTTATATTTACAATTTACCGATCTGTGCTGAACGAAACTCATATAACATGTAACCATCAATTTTAATTGTTCATTTACAGGCATTTACTAATGCTTAAATTTACCACAACATAAAGCTTTAACTGGTTGAGCCTGGTGTTGGCGCAGTGGTTAGGGTTGCGGCTTGGGATCCAAGAGGTCCTGAGTTCAAGCCCCGTTGAGCCACTGAATTAATACACCAGGGGGTTGACTCAGCCTGTCATCCTTCCGAGGTCGGCGAAATGAGTACCAGTATACTGGGCCGGTGTATACCCCGGTTAAAAAATAGGTGTACCATATCCCTGTGTCGTAAGAGGCGAGCAGGGTTGTGTCAGGAAGGGCATCCGGCGTAAAACATGTGCCAAATCACTAAGCGGATCATACGGATGATCCGCTGTGGCGACCCCTAACGGGAGCAGCCGAAAAAAGAAGATAAAGCTTTAACTGGCACAATACATTATGTGGTTTGGCATTGCCTGCCCAGCTGAGTAGGTATGAGAATTTAATCCACAGCTGTGAAGGCAATGCAACAAGGTCTTACCCACTCATCCACTAAACTGCTCAAATGACAAACAGCTTGATCAAATTTTTCAGTTAAATGACACAGGTACACAATGCTTTGCTGTGAAATAAAAATTTCATCATGTCAGAGGGAACATGTGTGTGGATAAGTGAAGACAATAAATAAGGTAAACATGCATTTCCCTGAGGCAGGGACCAGCATGTTGCCTGTGGGATAGTTGCTGAGCCATCAGATAGCTGTAAACATTTTGGCACCTCATCCTACCTTCTTGGCATGTCAGGGAGAGGAACCAGCTGACCTCAAGCCTGATGGGTGCTTCTTTCAGGCGAGCATTAAACTGGCCCAAACTTGGTAACTTTTCCCTCAGGGCTGCACGCGCAGTCACATCCAATTCTGCTTCCACGCAAAGCCGTCATCTGGGGTCCTTGGAGACCTCCACGCGTGATGGAGGCACTGTAATTTGCAGAGATCTCGACCTCGCATTTACCGAGCTGCTAGGATAGGCCTCACCGGAGTTTGCCATCATATTGAGGTGCCAGCGGGGCGTGAAAACACCAGCCAGCCTACATTTTAATTAGCCAAGGTATGAAAATGTGAGTTGTTGTCACTTGTGTTAATATTACTTCTTCAATCTCGTTGCTCAATGCCATATTTGGTTGCACTTATTTGTAGTGATCGCAGTTATTGCCTAAGTAATGCTTCTGAGAAGATTAGTTTCAATTTTTATGAGAATTTATGCAATAAATTTCAATATAAAATCCTTCCTTCCTTCTGCAGTCATCAGATCAATCAAACATCCATCTTATGTGTCCCAAGGATCTGGATATGGATCGGTGTTTATTAATGTTTTATCACCTGCACTGTGTGGCCAACTGTTTAACATGGCCACCTTGGCACACGGCCACCTTGGTTGGGACAATCGGAAACCAAACACTAGTTATATTGTTTCTGCTATATATTCATTCATTAGTATAATCTACAGGTAAAAATACATTTCGGAGTAATTGTCATTTTATCTGCTGCAATCACTTCCCAGTTTGTGGCACTTTTACCTTCGTGGGAATTCACTATCAATCTCGATTTGTTTTATGCACAACGTTGCCGTTCAAACCGCTAAATGAGAGAGACATTGCATTCCCTTTAATCTCCCCCATCTGCCTCCAAAATTTGCATAATAGATCACATGACACATCATTGGCATCATTTTGCAACAGTAATTGCAATTTTATCATTGTGAAAATATACAAACTTAAACAGTTTCTCCATTGTTTAGTGCAATATATATATATATATATATATATATATATATATATATATATATATATATATATATATATATATATATATATGTATATATATATACATACTATATATACAGTATATATACATACATGTATACATATATATATATGTATATACATATACTGTATATATATATATATATATATATATATATATATATATATATATATATATATATATATATATATATATATATATATATATATATATATATATATATATATATATATATATATATATATATATATTTATATATATATATATATATATATATATATATATATATATATATATATATATATATATATATATATACACTGTATATATATATATATATATATATATATATATATATATATATATACACTGTATATATATATATATATATATATATATATATATATATATATATATGTATATACATATACTGTATATATATATATATATATATATATATATATATATATATATATATATGTATATAATTATACTGTATACTGTATACATATATGTATATACATATACTGTATATACATATGTATCTAAATATACTGTATATATATATATGTATATACATATACTGTATGTATATATATATATATATATATGTATATCTTCTTCTTTCGGCTGCTCCCTTTAGGGGTCGCCACAGCGGATCATCCGTATGATCCTCATAGCGATTTGGCACATGTTTTACGCCGGATGCCCTTCCTGACACAACCCTGGTCGCCTCTTACGACATGTATATACATATGCTTATATATATATATATATATATATATATATATATATATATATATATATATATATATATATATATATATATATACATATATATACATATATATATATATATATGTATATACATATATATATATATATATATATACATATATATATATATATATATATATATATATATATATATATATATATATATATATATATATATATATATATATATATATATATATATATATATATATATATATATATATATATATATATATATATATATATATATATATACATATATATATACATATATTATATATATATATATATATATATATATATATATATATATACATATATTATATATATATATATATATATATATATATATATATATATATATATATACATATACATATATTATATATATATATATATATATATATATATATATATATATATATATATATATATATATATATATATAATATATGTATATATATATGTATATATATATATATATAATATATGTATATATATATGTATATATATATATATATATATATATAATATATGTATATATATATGTATAACACAGGGGGCTGCAAAAGTAGCTATACAGCAAGGATTATACCAGTATTACCAGTCTTATAATAGTGGTGCTCGGATTTATTTAATACTAGAATTCATTTAATTTGAACATTTGAGGGATTAATATGTTTATTATCGATATGATTATTATTGGTATGTTATTATTGATGTGCTTGTATAATCAATAAAATACGTTTTGTTTTTCATTACTGTATACCTACTTTTGCAGCCCCCTGTATATATATATATATATATATATATATATATATATATATATATATATATATATATATATATATATATATATACATACATACATACATTTCTATAACATTACTGCAAATAATTAATTAATGGGCAATATACATTTCCGAACAGACATTCTGTTTTTTTACATGAAGAATTTTTACATCAATAGACATGAAGAATTAACTGTTTCTGAATCCATGCCTTGCTTAGCCTTTCATGAATGTTTCACTTATTTATTTTCCACTCTTCCTGTTCTGAGCACAGAGAAAACAAAATCAACATTACTGCCATGCCATGTCTAATGGGCTATCTCGAGGGAAGGGAGCTTGCTTGCCAAAACCAAACAACATTCAACAACATCGATTACTATTGAATAATGTGAATGATGTTTGTGCATTTCAAAGTGTTAAGCATAAAAATAAGGAAGAAAAAAAAAAACCTGCGAAAATAGGGCAGCTCAGTTGGTAAAAAGAGGAATAGAGAGTTGTAAAATACTGCGTGGGTTCAAATGCAAAAACATGACCGCCCAGATGATTTGCCTATTAGCTGCTGCCCTTCAAAAGGAATACTAAGCCAAGAGTAATACCTTGTTAGCGAATGTTAAGCATCCCACGGTATCTTTCAGAACAAAAAAAAGTAGGCCATGTACTGAATGTAGGTATTCTTAAATGCAATTGTAAAATATAGGTGATCATACAATTTCATTTTATTACAGTCTAAGGCTTATGGAGTTGCTTGTACATGCAGACCAATGAATGATATTCATAAACATCGGTGTACTTTGAGATTAATTTCAAGGACATCGGGAAATGATGTACAAAGCAGCACGGTATTTGGGATTTGATGGGATCATGCTCTCAGGAGGCACGTGCTGAGAGGAGAATATCAAATAGGCCAACAGGCATGTGCATCACTTTAAATGACGCTTCAACTATCCAATCTGATAAGTTCTACGCACCAGTAGGATAAGTTAGCAAAATATTTATCTGGGGCAAAAATAATAAGCTGTGGTATTATCTTCAACAAAAATAATATTTAATGAGAGGATTTTAGAAAGAAACGAGAAGGGCACTCGGTAGATGTGAATACCACCGCCACACAATGCCTGATCCAATACAACATATCAGGCCCAATGCATTTTTGAAATATCATGTGATATATTGTTTTTGGCTCCATCTCTCAATGGTGAGAAATCACTTTAAAAATTAAATAATTCTTGCATCCAGATGTAGATTCGGATCTTCACTAAAATAAAATCAATAATTCCTCCTTGTCACACACCCAACCTGTGCATCAAGTTTCATCCAAATCCATCCACAACTATTTGAGATATCCTGCACACAGACAAACAAACAGACAAACAAACAAACAGACAGACAGACAGACAGTGGTGAAAACCTAACCTCGTTCCACCTTCAGTGGTGGACGTAACAACACACAATGGGCTACTCTTTTCGAAAGGCACTATTGGATACTTAATGTCCACCAGAAAATGTGAGTAGACGGTTCATCGAGTGTTACATCCCCCTCAAATGAGAGCCCATTCTTTTATGATGCAATACCTTGTGGATGACAAGACTGGTTTTCAGTCAAATCAGGAAATTGTCAGGAATTCAATGCAGACCTGGAAACTCTAATGTGCTGCGTAGACTACCTTCAAACTATTATCAAAGTCCACTTAAAAAGCAAAATCAGAAACAACCAATCAAACAAGTTCCAAAATTGTACAATTTAAATGATCATTTCCACCATTCACCTGGTAATGTGCCAATGTGTTCAATCTCTTCCAATTGTTCTCAATCTTGGTCGTGAGATCCTCATCCTGTAGAACGACTCGTGCCATCCTGCCCGGGTGCCACTCTATGAGACATCGCACGAGAACACATTTGTGGCATGCCTGTTGACATCACGTTTGGAGTTGTGTCCTGCTTATACAGTGGATAAGGTTCGATGTGAAATGTACAGAGATGCTAAATGTTTGGCTGAAGATATTTTTTTAACAGTTTCTATTGGAGTCATGGTGATTGTTAGCTTATAGCATGTGGCAGAAGAACTCAACAAGAAGTATGCTCACCAGTGAGATGTCTGCTATGGATTCAATGCCCAATTCAATCCAACTCTACCATTACAACATAAACAAAATGCAAAAGCTAATTACCAAAAAATCCTGCCAACAGTTTTGGAAGCTAAGATGAGATAGAACAATATTATGTTTCTTAATTTGCTTGCATCAGTGCAATTACCAAGTTAGAATGCTTGCCAACAAGCAAGAAAACCTTAATTCAAATGAACGATCAACCACTAATGGTGTATCCCTGAAATTCCCACTTCATATTTCTTTCCTGCCATCATATAAGAGCTTTAATTATGATGTGATAAGCCCTGATTTTAGCTTTGTGTGTGCTGGTGTTGTGGCTCAAATGGATGCACACCGAGGTCAAGTTCAGATGAGCGTGGACGCATCGAGAACGGTGTGTTCTTGTAGGCAGCATCGAGCAGTCTTTCCTTGACCTGGGTAATGCTGTCACAGTCTAACACTTTCACAATCACCTCCATCCCCTTTTCATTCTCAGGGTTCACCAAGTGTAGTGTCTGGGTGGAGGGCAAGGGTAGTGAGTGACATGTCCACCTGCCTTGAATGCACAAACAGTTACTGTCTACCGAGTTAAACAAAACCTGATGTCACCATGATTCCAACCGACAGAGATTTATTTGACCAACGATCTGGCTTAATGATTGCTTGAAATGCACAGGCACCTATTACACTTGAAATGTTTGCAGTGTTTGCTGCTATCCGTGCATACCAACGTCTGATAGTCGACCTGCTGCCTGATGAGCTTGTCTTCACTGAGGGAGTACCGTGCCTCGCCTGTCACAGCATCTATTGGTCCCTTCTCCATTTGCTGCTTCATGGCGCAGTAGAGCTTGAACAACGGCTCGCCCGCCCGCTGCTGCTCCAGGGACATGAGCCCACACAGCACAGCAGGTGCTTGGTTCATAAGCAATTGTTATGTTATCGTCGGCACACTTGTTTTCAGGAAATATATTGATCCTCCTGTCATCCTCTTTTTTCGTTGTAGCCCAATTATTGTGTTAGAATAAACTTACAATCGTCTTTAATCTATAAGTAGACAATAACAAAAGAAGAACCTGGCACATTAAATATCTCTTATGATACTGTGCATCTCTCAGTATTCACATTTACAGGAGATACCTTGAGGAAGCGGAAGAGCAGGAATGTGAACCAATTGGTGAGCATCTTTTCAGCAACAGACTCGGTTCTGGAACAAGCAAAATTTTACAATCAGATTCACACCGCAGTCATCGATTTCCATTTTTCATTACAGCCCAAGGTGACTAATTATACAATTATACACTGACTGCTTCATGTCAGACAAGCATTGTGGAATGATATATTTTTTTTTCAAAGGTTTTTGCCTAAAACAGTACATGTTCCTGCACAGAGACCGATAATACTTTTTAATCTTCTTCACATGTACAAGAAGTCAATTTTCTACACTTCCTGTTATGCGTTTCATCTTCATGACTGATCCACTTTATTTTCAACTAGCATTCGCACGATTAAAGTCTGCCATGAAATTACTGCATCTTCAGCAAGGATTTCATGAAAGAGGAAAGGCATGTCTTTATAAAATGGCTACATGAACCATGACAAAGTTAATGAGGAAGGTCTGCCTCCAGCCAATCTCATCGTGAGGCCAGAGCATTTTTGAATCACGTTGTGAAAAAGCTCTGAAGACTTTACCGATCCCAACTTAATTTGAATGTCGCTGTCCAGTGATCTTTCTGGGTCTCATTAGCATCAGAATGGGAGGCAACATTAGTTTGCCTGCGGTGGCCTTTTCCAAAGACAATCAATCAATTGGGCTGTCATAGTAATGGCCGTGGATGAAAAGACGACAATAAACGACAGCGTCGGCCTGCACCGCCGTGACCTCGGAGACTGCTCTCCAATGTATCGTCTCCACTCCAGGCCTGAAGCTCAACACGCAGTCATTAATCTTTGAGTGGTTTTGGGCGACAGTCATAGATGAGACCACAGGAGAACACACCACCTCTCTCACATCAGATCTACAGCCAACATCTTACCACTCCAGTTCCTTATGCTGTCCACATTTAATGAGCTCTGATGGATAATGGCAATATACCTCTGTCATTCATTGAAGGCCCTATCCATTCCGTAGAACCTTCCCAAAATTGCCTTCTTTTTTTCTGCTGTGCTCAAGTTTATCATCAATTCAAACTATCACTATAAACCCCTCATAAACGAGTTACTTTCCCAAGGTATTTAGTGCCATTTGTGAAAACTTTCCAAAGAACTTTTTTAAACTATTTTTGCACTGTGATTTGTAAATGAAAATTCCAAATGGATCACCATTTCTCTTTACACCATCAAGTTATTTTCTTCTTCTCTTTTTTAAAAAGTAAAGTACAAGGTATACTGTATTATACCTTGTACTGTCTTTTCCATATTCACAAAGCTGCTTTTATTAAGATATATATGTATGTATCTGTGAGAGTACTCATCTGCTTCAATGAGGTCATGTTTATCTGGTTTGTGATGTTTTTGGATCAAAATTTTAACCACTTCTCTTGGTTATTGAAAATCAAGTTTTTGTATGGACCGTCATTGCTCCACAACCTAAAAGCAAGGTTCCATGTGCTCAAGTGCTACAAAAGCAAAATGTACCCTCCTTCTTTGTCCATCAAATACAATATCGAGGCTCGTATAAGAGCTAACACACAGAACATGTAACAAAGGGAGCAGGAGCCAAGAGGGGTGGGAAAGGGAAGTACAAAACAGTGAGGCACAAAGACATGAGGAGATCTGTGGAAGGGAGAGGGATGAGGTGGGATACACAGGGTAAACAAGATGGACACTACAGGGACTTTCAGGAAGAAAAGCAGGGAATTTGAAGGAGGTTGGTTTGGGGTAGATTAGCAGGGGTAGAAAAGATTGTGGTTTTGGATGGGGAAAGATAAGAGATGGTGGTAAACAGCTGTTTTGAAGTCCTGAAGGGAAGAATGGGATTGAAGAGCATGTGGAAGTTTGTTCCAGAGGTGGGAAAAAAAGAAGAATGAAAGCGTGAAGGTGAGGAGTGATTCTTGATTTTGGTAGTTTTACCAGAAGAGGGTTGCTGGTGGACTTCTAGTGCCCTGCGGAAATATAGGGAGGGGGACAGATCACTGACGGAGCAGGGGAGGGTGAGGCTGGAGAGGAGATGGTAGAGGACAGAAAGACTACTGATCTGCCTGCGGTGACAGAGTAAGTGACCCAAAGACTCAGCCTCATCACGGGAGATACCAATGATCCTAAATGCCTCGGTTTCTATAGCGTGAAGCCGTTAAAGGTGTGAGGCTGGAGCACCAGTCTAGAAAGGAGAGCAGTACTCCATCAGGCTGTGGATGAAAGCTTTGCATGTGGCTAGGAGCTCAGGTGTGCCAAGGAAGGACTTTACATGATGGAGGATACCCAGTCGGCGACTGGTTTTGGAGGCCAGCTTGGAAATGTGGCTTTCCCAGGAAAGATTGTGACAGATCAGATTATTTATTTTTTTATTCTTTTTTTTGTTTATGAAATCTAGGCTTATGGAAGAGTAAGGTGACAAAGGATAGAATGCCAATGCCAAACGCAGTGGGGCATTAGTGTAACAACTGGAAATAAACAAATAAGTGGATGAATGAATGAGAAAATATGAGAGGGTTTAAACAGGCCATTTGAGGAGAGGACAGACTTGACATCAGCTGTGACGATGGATCCCAGGACTGTATTTATAACAGGAAAAGCTCATTGGCTTAGAGATGAGTGTACACAGTGGTGGATCCAGGAATTTCAAGATGGGGGGGGGATTTACCAGGCCATGGTACCAACCGGGGAGTAGAGGGTTGTGTTTGGGGTACTCCCCCAGGAAATTCTGAAAAATTGATCACCGAAACAACATTTCCTGCGTTCTTGTAAGTTTTCTGCAGTTTGTTGCCTTCTTCCCTGTCCCAACAGCTCAGCAGATTCATGATGACGATTGGGCTGAAGAGGCAAACTTGCCTAGCCCATCCTTAGTTAGAAAAAGGCCAGTGCACACCTGTAGTGGGGAATGATATGATGGTGTCAACCGACTGTGGACTGGGAGAAGTCCGGCACCGCCATGCGCCGAGGTTGCGAAGCTTAGGGCAGGGGGGTCTCCCCACAAAAGAGATTAGATAGGACGGCGGATGTGAATCACTTTATTACTCGCAAATGATGCTATTTTGGAATAGACAGCACTTGCGTTTCCGAATGAAAATGTCACACACATCATGTGAGGATATGGAGAAGTCATGCCAGAGATACCATCTGACTTTCCCCCATGGACTCTCTTAGATTGGTCTTCAGGCACCGCAGGCAAAAACAAAAAATGAGCGTTCATCATCACAGGAGCCTACAGTACAGGAAGGGTGCATCCAACATGGAGGAGGACTTTTATCGATGGAAATCGCTTAGTCTCCATATTATACCACATGAAAACAATCCTGCAGGCCGACTGTGTTGTGCCTCATCTGTAGTTCTAGTGAAGTACCAGGAGGGAGCATTTAAAACCCACACGATCTACCTGGTAAAGGCCTGCCGACAGATGCATGCTCACACATGCAGAGTTTAAATTTCGAAATTTGGCTTATATTATGAGGTTCTAGAGGTGATGGCATGTACAGAAATGAAACAAGGCCACAAATGCTGACGTCTCTGGGCGTTGATAAGGATTGCAATGTATCCAGCCATCTGTAGGTATGATGATCAGGTATTCGAGGATGAGTGTATAAAGTGAAAAAAAAATAAACTTTATCATAAATAAACCATTGCGGCCCGTTTCAAGTCAAGACATTGTTGAGCAGGCCCCCCCAAAAAATGGTGAATTAAGACCCCAGCGAAGGACAGCAAGGTGACCAAGGAGAATTCCACGTCAATAAAAGATAATTAAATAAGGCCATTAATTATCTTCAAAAGAGGTGTTTTAATTAACTCAATACCCAGTTTTCATTCGTGCACGCCCTTGGAGTTCCCATAGTATGCAGGTAATGATGGGGACGCTAGGTTTCATGGTTTTGGAGTTGTGGAGGAAACAGATGGACAGATTGATGGATGGATGGATGGACTGACACACACGCTGGCATATATTGGTGCGGGTATATATATATATATATATATATATATATATATATATATATATATATATATATATATATATATATATATATATATATATATATATATATATATTTTGTTACGGATCTGGAAACCATTTGCATTCAACATACAGATGTCCCAAAAGTCAGTTATGTCGTTAAGTGTGTGTGTAGTCAGATCCCCTTCCTTTTGTCTCGTGGGAGAATCAAAGGCTGCGTTGCGATTTCTTTTCATTAGGTTATTACATCTAACAAGCTATCTCACAACCATCCCATCTGGATGACTCCTCGGCCCATTACGATCCATGGTATCATCGCGCTTGTAGCCCTCGGTTCGTGGGCCACAGCGCACCTTTGCCTGAGATGGATTCCCGAGGATGTTTGAGGCAATTTCACCACCACGACCTATCTCGAACACGCGCGAGGGGAGGGTCGGCTTTCTCCAAACAAGGCCGAAACCCCGCCCCGGAAAGGTATGCCGTGGGACCCTGTCCAATCAAAGGCGGACAGCGAGGAATGTTCACCAAGGCCCTCCCTGCTGAGGGAGTTCCATAAATTCCCAAGCACTCTCTGAGGCAGTGTAGGAGTTTTCTTGGGTTTTTGCTGTTACAAAGGGGTTACGAAGGGGTGGTAACAGTGGTTGTTACGAGGGCTGTCAGGAGGGATGAGCATAAAGTCGGCGAGGTAGCGAACGTGTCTCTGCTGGCCCTCTACAAGGAATGAAAGAGCGACCCTGACCCGCCTCCGTGGACTCCGGCCATTCAGCACCCAAGCTCCGCCACGAACCTTGAGTCCCACACATGCGACTGGGGACCAAACCAGCGACCATTGTCAGGTGCCACAGCACGGAGTACCCCCTTTCTCTGACGGCCAGGTACCCATCCGAACTCTGACCCCCAGCTTGTCCCTCTTCTCGGCTGTGAGGGTCTAATAAAGAACACTGGGTTTCTTTTCATTTGTGTGTGTGTGTCTGCATGTGTGTGTCTTTAAGTAGAACTGAATAAGTTTTTTGGGATCATTGTAAA
>NC_140962.1:92559230-92581730 GCF_056783735.1 Eptatretus burgeri | reverse complement strand
ACCTATGCACTCTCATTATGGTCTTTACAGCTGGAGGTGTCAGTAGAACCCGCAACAATTCCGCAGATTGAAACAGAAACCAGACCAAAAGCTATTCTTCGGTCTTGTAGCACAGCCTGTCCAGTAAAGGAAACACTCCACAACAAGATATCAGTTTTTTTCCAGCACCAAAGGTCTCACCTCCAGCATATCTCTACCGATCTATATCTCTTTACATGTTCCTTCCTCTCCCCAATTTTATCCAAAAATCGAACATGGCAGTCCAAGATGGATCGTTTTTCCACTCTTTACCACCAAACCTTTGTCTCTATTGGTATCTCTACAGAGTCTAAGACTCATGGGAGAGCTGGAACACAAATCAAACACACACGCATACACACACGAAACAACATCGGGACTTGGCTTCAGCCAAAGAGCTGCTGAGCTTGGAGGAAGTTATGTGCCGGCGACTCGGTATCCATGACATCACTCTGGGTGCTGGTGACTCCATATTCGTGAAATCACTTTTCTCTCACACCTCTCACCACATTTACACCACACTTCTCACCCTGCATATTATTTTTCCACTAAAAATGTTTCCGGATCTTCTATGACTTTGATATGGGTCACATCCTCAATGGTATTTTTTTTTGTTAATTCCACGAAGATCATTAAAAATTATCGCATAAACTGACAACTAGGTCTGATAAATCGTGAAAATTTCACTTTACAGTTATAACTTCACACCTTTATCTGAAAATATATCCTAATAAGCAGTGTATAATGCAAATATAAGTGAATATTCCAGTAATTAATGTGGAGGCAGAGGTGTCTTGCCTTTAGGGGTTAACGATGGGCTGTGAAATACACATCATGTTAACGGGGAATCTTACTTATAAATATCTTTATTATCTCAACTGCATATTTCTCTTAGTGCTCATTTGGGAAATTTCAGGAGGGGTCGATTTTCTCCAATGTCAAGATGTCACTGCAGATCATTTACAAATTGTAGTTTCCATATCTATTTAACCGGAAGGAAGTTCATGATCGATGTGTAACATTTTGTTTTTCTTGAGTGCGCTACCAAGTTTCGGAGGATTACACACACATTTACCGATTTTGGATGTGTTTTGTCAAAATAACATAGTTACACAATGATGTTCAACTTGGATGGGATAAAGTGCAATTTAATGCACTTTCATGCAAATTGAAAAGCTGTACAACAATGAACTCACAATTTATCAGGTACTTTCGGAAAATGATAACATGCTGAATAACTAGAACGATGCTCGGTAGAGCTCATACCTCCCAGGCTGAACAGTTTACGTTTTGTGTCCCACTGATGGGCCGGATCTGCATCCGAACTTTAAACAAAATCGAATCGGCTTGTTCTTGTCAGCTACCTTACTCTTCCACCAAATTTCTTCTGAATCTGTCCATAACCTTTTAAGATATCTTGCTAACAGACAGACAAGCCGGTAGGCGGACATGGGTAGTCGATCAAGTCGAATTTAGTCGTTTTTCAGCCGTTACTAGCCAACAAAAGCATCCATAGCAACGGTTCTTTCTCACACATAACTAGGACATACCATGAACCTACCATACCAGTTTCATGTATATCTGACTCATAGTCTCTGAGATATAACGAACTTCGTTATTTTATTGTTTTCGACCAGGGTTCATTCAAAGTCTATCTTCTCTGACAGTTTTCATAGGATCCGGCTGGAATTTTTTGACAATATGGCTGAATGTACTGCCCACAGTCGCTCCTGGCCCGATTTTTGATTTTCGAAAAAATTAATTTTTGAGATTTTTTTAGAAAATTTCAAAGGTCCGTTGCTAGGCAACGGATGGGTCCATAGCAACGGTTCTCATTTGCACACAACTAGGTCATGGTATGAACCTACCAACCAAGTTTCATTGAAATCGCCATTGTATTAACGGAGCACTGGACCGAACAGACATACATACAGACAGACAGACAGACAGACAAGCATATCGACGGAAATACTGATAATAAGGGTCAACTAGATTGACTACCCAACAGACAAGAAGGCATCAGACAGTAGCCTAACAGGTATGTCAAAAATCATTGTAATGATATCACCGTCATCTTGACCTTTGAGATACAGTATATTGTCAAAAAAATATTGACAGCCTCACTTTTGTCCTTCGGCATCCTCTGGTAAAGTCTGACGAAGATAGCTGAAAGCATTCGCGAGTTATTGCACTCACAGACAAACATACAAACAAACGAGACAGATCGACATGTGATGAAAATTTTCAATTTTCTTCATAGCAAACAGACAAACTGGGGTGAAGACATGACCTCCATTCACCTTTGGTGGCGGAGACTGTGGTGAAGACGTAACCTCTGTCCACCTTTGGTGGCGGAGGTAATAAAGATCTTGGAAGAAAATTTATCTTTGGTGGCTGCCAGTGTGTGTGCAGCTCAATTTTCCACATTCTTATGGCGAATGGCTAAGTTACTCAATTTCCAGTGGAGATGGAAATTGAACTTACTTCGGACAACTATCTGGAATGGGTCTGAGAGGTAGGATACTCCACTTTGAGCCGTCGAGTGTAGGTTTGATTCCCGACCTGAGTGTAAACTCTCATGTTGATGTTTCACAGGCAGGGAGGGCATTGTTGCATCAATGAGTGCGCTGTTTGCCGGAAGGATTTCAAGTTGGGGTCAAAACTGACGGCATTTGCTGGTGGATGATAATGATACCATGGTATCTTTATCAAAAAAAAAATTCAGTTATTCTCAGCACTCTGGTCATATTATGAATTTTATGCCAAAACCTACAGACGGCACTGCATCAGCAGCACAGCCACACTCACCAAAACTGAACTAACCTGCAACTGCCGGGTGTTGCAAACATATTAATGAATTACTAACTTTAATGATTCTCATATTTACTATTGACTGACTTCTGGCAACTATATTGTCAATTCGAATATGACAACAATTAAGTTTTACCTCAAGCTGTTTGAGCACCGGATGCTCCTCAATCCCAGGAAAAAGCACACGTAAAGCATACGTGCGGTAGTCCAGGAATGGGATTCCAGCTCCATCAACATCACTTGTCAGCACTGCGATATCAGTCTGCAACTCTGCGAAGGCTGTGGAGCAGGGGTGAAGGGGATCATTGATCGGTGAAATATATACCACAATATATTCCCTCATAAAGTGGATACTGCAGTGAGACAGAGGACAAAATTACTGAACCTTACCTTCTCAAATATTTAACTCAAATAAATCTTCGAGGAAGCTTATGGCTGCCTCTCAAGATCATCGTCAAATTTCATTGAACACAGATATTTTTCCTCCAAAAGTACTAATCCATAAGAATATCCAGGAATTAAAAAAAAAAAAAACTCGAATCCAGGCCTTACAATCATCTGCTGATTCCAGGAGTTTAGTTTGATGAAACTGCAGAAACAAATGCTTTACCCCAATATGAGTGTCAAGAAACTTTGTTAATAAGCTCGACATTGTCATCAATAAAATGTTGCACAATTGCTTTATTGCATAATTGCTTTAGGTTATTTTTTTTTTTTAATATGTAAATTTCATGTTGCCAGAGCATTGGATGATGTGTGATCAGCATTTATTATGCTTGACAGTCAAGATAAATTATAATTATATCCTTTGGTTGTCAGAGAACATGAAAGGAACGTCATATTCACTTCTTACTGTATTACAAGGAAATACAAGGAAACTGGACGCGGGAGGAGGCAATTTGGCCCACTCGGCCTGTGCTTCATCCACACCCCAGAAATTCAATCTATATCAGTCTCGTCAGCATCATGATACTAACCAAATCTACCATTTACCCAATTTAACTGGGGGAGGGAATGGAGAGGGAGAACAGTGGGGCAGGTACAGGAACAACACTAGGGTGTTGATTTATTCATCTACAGTACATTTTATGGGTGAGGAAGGAACAAACATCAAGAGCACATTAGCTTTTTGATAGTTAAACACAAGATTAGAACAACAACATTAAAAAAAAAAAACAGCAGAAAGAAACCCAATCTTTTAAAAAAATTATTTTCCCAATTGTATCATCTTTGAATTGCCACACACTCTACACCTTTATCTTCGTTGTTGGCTTCATATTAAGGTTGGCCTATTTAGTGTTTCCATCTGAACCCACCGCTCGTGCTGCTGGAGTTGCCAGGTTGAAATCACATATACTACACATCTGGATAATTGTCTAATAATGTCCTTGTAACTCATGTAAAAGTACACCGAGTCTTCTCATGTCCTTTGCCGGCACCTGACTTATATACAAGCTTCTCCATTAGCCTGAAACAGTGTTAAAAATAATTAATTGTAAGCAAACAAATCACGGTGAGTACTGAGCAGGATGTAAGAACATTCTAACAGCCAAAATATATTGCTCCATGTTCAGTGGATGAAATGAACGTTTACCATGAACATAATATTTTGCTATTTTTTGAATACATGATCGAGGCTCGTGAAGAGTTAGAGTACAATGGAATGGAAATAATAGAGTTGGTGTCAAAGCCACCCAATTCTCGCCTGTTTATACATTTATCGTTTTAAAAAAAAGTCTAATAATTAATATTTTTTTTATAAAGCATTGCAGTGAAGTATAATTTTAAAGCAATATATGTATTTGTATATTGTAATCAGTAACAAGAGCGCAAGTGAGCACAATATATGCCCGAACAAGAAGGTATATACAGAATTGTGCTACTACATGAATTGTGCTACATGAATTGAATGCTACTCACATAATACGCCCATATATATATATATATATATATATATATATATATATATATATATATATATATATATATATATATATATATATATATATATATATATATATATACATACATACATATATTGGGCGTATAAAAAATAGTGTGGTAGATAAAAACATGAGAAAGGACCAAAAACTTTAACATTTTCACGCTGACGCTCACGCCGGGGGTATCGCGATAGCTCTCTGTTTTTCGAGCAGGCGAGCTAAAAATGGAAAGGGGGAAACACCAACAGGGAATGGAAGTGAGAGTGAAATTGAGGGGAGTGGGGGGGGGAAGGACACTTCAAGGTGAACAAGGTGCATACAAGCTGAAACACAGCAAGAAGAGGAAGGGGAAACCAGGGATGAAACAGAAAAGGAACAAACCAACCGACAACTAACAAACAAAAAGAGGTGAGGGAGATAAGAGGGGAGAGATAGGGGGGGGGGAGAAATCACAATAACCTGGAAAAGGGGAGTGCTTGGGAATGCGGTCATTTTGGGTAAAAGAGATCATGAGTGTGGATTGGGGGGGGTGATATGAGGTAGTGGTCAACAGCTGTTTTGAAGCCCTGGATAGAAGAATGGGACTGAACAGACTGGGGAAGTCGATTCCACAGGTGAAAGGAAAGAGGAACAAATGAGTGGAGGCAAGAAGTGAGTCATGATTATGGGAGTTTAACAAGGAGAGGGCTCCTGGCAAACCATGCACCCCCCTGCAGAAACCTGTAAGGGACAGAGCCAAGAGAGGACAGAGGGTGCAAGACCAAATATGAGGTGGTAGAATACAGAGATACCACAAACCTGTCTGTGGTGCGAAAGTCACAGGCCACTCAGCTTTGTGGCAGGAGATCCCAATTGCTTTCCACAGAATGAAGAAGGACAAGGTGTGACGTAGCTTTAGATTGACCAAGGAAAGACCTTTCACGATGATGTGGCTGGCTTTGGAGACCATCTTGGAAATACAGTCAGCCCAAGAAAGATCGTGGCTGATGGTGAAGGCCAAAAGTTTGAGTAATTTAACCTCTTCGAGTACTTTGGTCAAGAAGTAGATGGGAGGGTTTGCCAGACAGTCCTTTCGGAAAGACAGGGTGAGCGTGTGGGATTTGGTGGGGTTGAAAGACATATTCCAATAGTTGGATGAGCTCCTGGTTCTATCAAGGTCTGCAAAGAGGGAAGAGGCTGCTGCCTGCCTGTCTGATTCATGTAAAATAATATGGCAAAATGTAGAATAATCAGCAAAGAGATAGGCAGGATTTTTCATGGAATTGGAAAGATCATTGATGAAGATGAGGAACAAGACTGGGACCAAGACACTGCTTTGGGGCACTCCAGCCTTCACAGCGAGAGGAGATGAGTTGATCCCATTCGGAGCTACATGCAGGATATGGGAGTGGAGCTAGCTATCCTGTGAAGCCTGTGGCTGCGGGTTGTATCATTTTATGGGGGCGCAGCTGTGTTGCTGATGCAGTGCCCTCTGTTACTCGTGCAGTGATACTCATTTTGCCGGCCTCGGAAGGATGACAGGCTGAGTTAAACCCACCTGGTGTTAATTAAATGGTATAAAAAAGGGGCTTAAACTCAAGACACTCAGATGTTAAGCCAGCTACCTTAACCATTCAGCCAACATGAGGCTTATTGGAGTGGAGGAAGTCAGTGATCCATGAGTGGAGGTGGCTTTGGCTGGCATAAGCAGAGTATTTGGAGATCAAGGCTGGGAGCCAGACTGCATAAAATGCTTGTTATATGTCTAAGAGATGAACCTCATTTCATATCTGAGATTGAGGGCTTTCATTCATTGTTGGCAAGTTGAATTAGCATGTCCAAAGTAGAATGACCAGATCTGAAACCAAACTGATGACCCAAGATCAGTCCATTGGAGAAAAGGAAGGATTTTATGTCAAGTACAATGATAGATTCCATGACCTTGCTCATCATTGGAAGCAAGCTCATAGGCTTGTAGTTAAGAGGATCCACTTTTGCACCATGTTTTGTGCATTGTAGTGATGTTGGCGAACTTCCAGTGAGTCAAAAATCTGACACAGAGAGAATGGTCGAGTGAACAGAGAAGAAAGAGGATGAGAAAGTGCAGCAGAACTGGTTTTTAGGAAACATCGAAGTCAATGTTTGTCAGAAACCTCTCCACCTTCTCAAATGGGGAAAAAACACAGTATCCAGAAACGGTTGAGCAGGGGAGGGAAGGGTAGGTGTATTGAGTGATGTGTTGGGTACATAAGATTTGGAAGCAAACATAGAATTGAGGCATTTGGCCATCTCAGGAGCAGAGCCAGCTGTGGTGCCATTTGGAGTGAGGGAAGGGATGGTGGATGAGTATACACATAACCTGAGACAGAATTGACAAGGTGCCACAAGGTCTTTGAAGAAGGAGACGGGTTTGAGAGTTCAGCCTTAAGGTTGACCAGATGTTGTTTTCTGGCTTTTCCCGAGAGTGGACACACACTAATTCCAGGCTTTGTGGCAGTAATGTGAAACCAGACCTGAACCTGAACCCTGAACTGGTAGATTAAAGAGGAACTGAACTGGAACCGGAACTGCCAAAAACCTTTTTTTTCTTTGCAAAGAAGTTTATATCAATTGTATACGTAATATAATACAGCTAAATACTTTTTTGATCAGTAGTTATGGCATTCAACACTAAACGAAGCAAAGCTTTCAAATACTTTCATTATGCCGACGACGATTCAGGAAGGGAATGATACAGAGGGTGTGTGGTAACGGAGGCCCTCGGACATTTTCTCAAGAGGAAGGATTCCAGAATACTGCTGGGGAGTTGGCAAGGAAGTTAGGCATCCATACTCACTGAGAATATATACACAACCAAATCACTTGCCTTGTTGAAGAGAAGAAGCAAGACCTGTGGTCACTGATTAGCAAAAAGCTTATCTTTGTCAAAAGATGGACTGTGGAACTCACTTGTTGAAATAGTAACTCATGATCAACATTCAATACTCCGAGAATAATCGCCTCTGCATGAAGACAATTGTGGTGGAAGACACCAAAGGCAAACATAAGAGCGAGGATACGAAACAGCTCGTCAAGTAAACGCAAATGGACGATGGTACACAGAAGCAAAATGTTTCGATCTTCAGTGTGGATAATAATACGAGTAATACGATCAAGACAATTAAGCTGTTGAACAATGACGAAGAAAAAGACATGGAAAAAGATGAAGATAACCAGAATTTGGAGGCTGAGCAAACAGGAAACGAAGAAGCTCTCATAGAAGTTGAAATTGAGGCCGAGACCTCGGCGGAAGGACCTGGGCAGTAGACCCTGGGCAGGAAGGAGACCCTGGCATTATTGTTGATCTCCATTTGGCTGACGAATTTGTCACTTCCATATGCATTGAAACGATGCAATGCATTGCTCACACACTTCAATGAGCTATCAGGGATGGATTTAAGGCCAGGCCAACACAACCTATGATCTTAAAAGGTTGATTTGTTGTGCACAAGCTCAGAACACCGAACCTGCTTCCCTTGGTGAAGAAAATAACGTGTCTTACACTAATCGTCGATGATTGAGACAAGATGATCGAGTCTACATGAAATGCTCAATAGGCTTTAGCTTTGACGGGAGTGTGTGAGGAGTGGGGGCACTGCAAATCAGGAACTGCATCTTTCTGCATCAGTCTGGAGCAACATTGAACAATTATGTGATATCCAAAAGCATCCCCGAGATGTGTGTACTTGTTTGCAGGCAGGCGATTTGACTTCAGGAGAATTTCTGAAACATTGGAAAAAATTCTTCATTAAATTCCATAAAGAAAGAATGATCCCATGTCAAGCCTGGTGTTGGCTTAGTGGTTAGGATGGCTGGCTTGGGATCTTAGGGTACTGAGTTTGAGCCCTGCTGGCTGCTGAATTAACACCAGGTGGGGTTGACTCAGCCTGTCATCTTTCTGAGGTTTGAGTAGAGGGGCACAGCATCAGCGGCATAGTTGTGCCCCAACAAAATGATAGCTACCCGGCAGCCAAGCTGCCATATGTAAGAAGAAGATCCCATGTCTGGCAATATTGTAAGCTCCATGGAAAGAAGGGAGACATCTCTGATGGCAAACTGATTATTTTTGGCTGGGGTCTATGTTGATCCTCATGATCGAATGCTGCTTAGCGAGGACCAGAAGCGCCGGGGAAAGGAAGGGTTGAAGTATGCTAATCTTCGGCTGTTGAAGCTTCAAGTGCATAAGGAAGAAACTAAAGAATGAAACAGAAGACCAAGAAAGAACCTGAAGAAGTAAAGAGCAAAGATGGAGTCATCAGGAGGAACCTGGATTTGATTCGCGTTTCAATCGCAACTCCACAACTCCACAACCCTCAAACCCATCCGGGCGCTACCAAGTGAGACTTACAGAAAACTTTCTGCAAGAATTCACTTCCTTTTAGAGAGATAGATAATGAAGGAGACAAGTAGAAAGTAAAAGAGATGAAAGAGAAGAAAAAGCAAGAATTGTGAAGAAAAAAAAAAACATAGAAAGAAATGTGAAAGGAGCAAAGAACAAAGATGGCTGGAAGAACCCGGACATGTAGATTTCAGCAGTTACTCCCCAGGTTGATGAGTTTGACACTTTCCTGGAAAAGCAAGAACGAAGGAAAACCATCAGTGACATTGGTAGTGGCAGTGGTCGGGTCTCCATTGGGAAACACAGAAGCTAAAATCAACATGTTTCACCATGGAAAACTTGGGAAGATTGAAAGTTAAGTGTCTTTCATGCAATTCTACATTTCCGTGATATTATTCAAAAAGCTGTGAACACCGTGTCAGAATTGCCCCTGTACTCAGGTATCTGGTGAACGGCTCGGTTAATCCTGTTCTTACGCCAAAATGGCTTCTGATCTTTATTCCGTGTTAATGTCAACAAAAAATTGATTGATAAATGGATTGTCTGTCAATAAATGACATGTAACATGTGTTTAAAAAAAATTAAATAAATGTAAAAAATGAAGAAGAAATTAAAACCTAGTCTTTCAATTTCCTTGTGGTGTTCACTCTTGATTAGGAACCGGTTCCGGACCTCATCCGATGGATCTGGACCAATCCCGAACCTGGAACCGTTTGGCTTCGGTTGCACATCACTGCTTCGCGGAATGATCTGAGGTTGCCTTCGGCCAGATATGCCTTCCAGGAAGAGTAGTCTCGTTTTAAGCCAACTGCCTCAACACAGGATTCTGTGTACCACGGGCGAGAGGATAGATATGGTTACTGCGGATGAAATGGTATAAATCTATACATAAGGTAAAGTAAGCTTGTGTGGCAGGATTCCCAGGCAGTATCAATGTCAGGATTCCCTTGCAGTCCCTGCCAGTCATCTTGAGTGACCTGACAGGCTCGATGATGCAGAGGCAGCTCTCTTACAATGGCCAAAAATATGTTCACTGGCACAACCACATGATTAGATGAACATATTGGAGCAAAAGAGGAAAAGGAGACACTTCCAGGAAAATTCTCCATTTGCCTGTCCAGAAGGGAGGACATACCATTCGGAGAAATCCAGGTAGGAAAGTTCACTGATTGGGTGAGGCCCATCTAGTCACAGAAGTCCTTTTCTGCAATTGCATGGACGGTTGGAGAGGTACCAGAAACCCCACCAATTGGCATGGTGACAGTTTAAATCACCACATATGAGGAAGAAAGAATTGGGATGGGTGGTTGTAAGAAGACAAAGAGAAGGTGGTTGTGGAGGGGATAGCACAGCCAAAGGTACTCCAGAGGGTTAGGAGGGGGGGAGGGTAGTTCACAGACAGTGGGAAATGGAGTTCTTGACATAAACTACAACTCCGCCAACAGAATGAATTTCAGGCCTGTCAAACCAGAAAACACTACCCACAGAGAGACACCGAGGAATCGGTGACAAACTGTGAGAGGAAGGATTCTGTTATGCAGACAATGTCAGGTTTACCAGTGGCAGCTTGAGAGATCTGTCAAATTGGAGTGAAGATCTCAGATGTTGGAGGTCCATGGAGTTAAGGATGGGGAAGGAGGTGCTGTTAGCATCAAGAGAAGAAGAGGGGAGAGGGTTGGGGAGTGTAGAGAGGGTGAGGCAGGAGGATGTGGAATGTTATGTGGGTTGAGGATGAAGGGGGCAGGTCAGATCAGGTATGGGAGAATGCGCCAGAGCAGCACGTCACTGCATCCACTTTCCACCGGTACTCAAAGGGCCTCTGTCTGGCCATCCCCCAGACAGACGCCCGGCCCATCCCCATATACTTGAGATGCTGATCAACCTGCTGCAACCACAAGACACGTGGTCAGCCCATTTTTCTCCTCCACTCATGAGACTCCCTCACTGAGATAATCTGGTGAGCAGGATCAGCTTCAGGAAAGCGAGCCACATGTCCATATAGCCGCAACTGACACTCACGGACTATGCAGGTAACAAATCTCATTTGAGTCTCTCTCAGCAACCGCTTGTTGGACACAAAGTTTGACCAGCTCACAGAATCAGAATCCAAGTCTCACATCCGTAGAGCAAGAATGGAAGCACTAGGACCTGAAGACTCGGATTTTCGTCCTCCCGCACAGGTACCGGCAGCGCCTCACCCCATGATCCAGTGAATCAATCACTCCCCAGGCCCGACCCAGACATCTATTGACCTTTGGCCCACAGCCAGCAGAGACATGAATATCACCGCCAAGGTAAGTGAATCTCTCCGTGACCTCAACATCCTCACCCCAAACAGCTACAGACAAGATAGCAGCATCCCAGATGTCAGTGAAAGCCTGGATCCTAGTTTTGACCCAGGAAACCTGTAATCCAAGTGGCTCTGACTCCTCATTCAGCACCTCGAGGGCCCCCTAAAGGATATCTAGTTTCCACAATGATGATTCCATCATCTGTGAAATCAAGGTCAGATCTTGATATTCGCAAACGATGCACCACAGCTTGATCTCCCACGACATCCTCCCTATAATCCAGTCCATACAAGCGCTGAAAAGTGTGGGGGCCAGCCACACCTCTGACGAACTTCAGTAACAACTGGAAATAAGTCGGAGATGGTACCACCACACTTCACAGCACTCTCAGTACCAGAGTATAGTTCATTCAGACATCAGATCGATCAGTTTTGGTGGCACCCCACAAAGACCAAGATCCTCCAGAGGACATCCCGATTCACTGAATCGAACGCTTTACAGAGATCAACATAGACTGCAAGCAGCCCCTGCCGAAACTCACATCTGGTTTCGGTGGGGACCCAAAGAGCAAGGATACGGTCAATCATTGACCTCTTTGGTGTATAGCTTGACTGCTTTGGATGATGGTGCTCAAGCAGATGGTGGTGAACCCTATCAATAATTATCCAAGCAAAGACCTTGCCCAGCACTGAGAGCAGCATCACCCATCGGTAGTTGTTGCAGTCCTGGCGATCACCCTTCCCATTCCAGAGAGGGACAACGAGGCCCCTATTCCAGTCAGTTGGGATGATGCCTGTGTTCCAGGCAGAGCATAGAACTACATGCAATGGCAGGAGTGCGGCATTTCCACCATCCTTGAGAAGTTCAGCATGGATGCCACAGTTCCCAGGAGCTTTACATCATTTCAATGGGTTCACCACAGCCTGTGTTTCCACAAATGAAGGTGGACCACAGTTGATTGGAGTGTTAGCAATAGGGATAGTAACACCCCTGACATCCATCACGATAGCTGGTGGATCAGCCTGGTACAGCCGCTGAAAGTAACTGGCGTAGCGAGCCTTCACTTCAGACTCCTCTGTCAAGATCCCACCACCGTTCACTCTAAATGCAGTACGCCCAGTGACGGGCTTTGAGGAACGCAATGCGTGGATTCCCCTGGAAGTAGGATGACAATCACTTGACCACAGGTGTTGCTCTACCCCCTTACAACTTTCTCGCACATAGGCCTCCTTGTCCACCCTTAACAGACGTACAGTTTTAGGCCTCAGCTCCCTGAACAGCTCAGCTCTGCCATTCAGCCTGGCCCTGCAACTCTGATCCATGGTATCCAGTGTCCCTTGAGAGACAAAATTCTTCTTCGCTCTGGGGTGAGTTTCCAGACATCCACCAGCAACATCAAGGATGGTGGTATTGAAGGCACTCCACAACTCTTCAGGATTTCCCAAAGCACCCAGACCCCCCAAATCTCCACTCAGCTACACTCTCATCCTTGAACTTGCCAACATCCAGCCAAGGCTGGGATGGTACCATTCTCCTGGATTTAAGCTCCAACTTCAGAGTTGCTACAACAAGCCTCTGATCTGTTTTGAGGAACTGAACACTCCGGTGGACCCTGCAGTTCTAGATCATCTTCCAGTGACCATCAACAACCACATGGTCAATCTCCTTTGCCACACTGCCAGCGTTGGAATACCAAGTCCAGTGATGAGCCTGTGTATGCTGAAACCATGAACCAGCCACCTGAAGTCCGTGATTTCTTGCAAAGTCAAGGAACTTAGTGCTATTCTGGTTAACAGTTCCAGACCCATGGGGTCCAACACATGTCTCATAATCATCCCTATCAGTTCCAGTTGATACATTGAAATCCCCCAAGACGAGAAGAGTATCTCGTCTGGGGCACTGATCAACCACAGAATCGAGCGTGGCATAGAATGCGTCCTTCACAGTGAGATCACTCGCCTCAGTCGAAGCATAAACAGAGACCAGAGAAATGACACCCAATTAGTGACCAATCCTTCGTGTCACCATATGCTCATTGACTGGTGTTTCCTCAATTATCATTGGAGTCAGTTTATTGGACACAGCTATAGCAACTCCTTGGGCATGATAACCATCAGAGCGACTGGACCAATCAAAGGTGTAACCACCCGCCATGATCTCACCGCAATCCGGTCTCCGAACCTCAGAGAGTGCTGCAATACCAATGCCCAAATGCTTGAGCTCAATTGATAACAGAGACAGGTGATCATCCCCTCTTAGGGATCAGACATTCCAGGCATCCACCGGAAGGGACACCTCAAGTTAAGCCAAGGAGACTGCAATCTGGTGGACGACACCTCAGCACCACCCCGACACACACTACTGTAATCTGACCCACGAAAGTGACCCTGTGGTTTTCCTCCTGTTATCAAAGAGTGGGGGTCGCAAAGGCTTTGCCTCAATCGCGTAATCCAGTGAGCTGCCTTGCGGATGGCAGCTGCACAGAAAACCCACTCCGTGGCACGACCACAGAGTGGGTTTTCAGATTTCTTTGTGCTTTTCGTATGTTTTGTGGAATGAAGGGTTTTACGGTGGCCAGAGTGCAAATCCTGCCAACAATCTTCTCATAAAAAGTAACCCAACTGCAGAAGGATGTCCACAGACACAGTTGCGCAAAAGATATGGATGGCCGTTGGCTCACAAGGAGCTCCTCCACCCTTTGACAGGTTTTGTTTTCAATCCTGCTGGGTGTCCATATCATACACCCTCCTCAGCAGGAAGCCTGGTGGGGAGAGGGTTTAGTCACCGACAACCCAATCATGAAACAGGTTTGTACAGGTTTACATGGTACCTGCAGCAAGGCACACTGGGGAGAAGGATGCTGGAAAAGCACTGAAGAGACAGGATGCTGTGGAAGCGGGAAAGTGGGGGAGATTCTGGGGAAGCAGAGAGGAGGCAGGATGTTGAGGAAGCACAGAGAGGGTGGGATGCATGGGGTACCGGAAAAGGGGACAGGTCGCTGGGGAAGCGGAAAGGGGGTGGGATGCTGGGGAAGTGGAAAAGGGAGTGGGACACTGGGGAAGCCAAAAGGGGGGCAGAACGCATGGGGAAGTGAAAAGGGGATGGGACACCATGGAAAAAGAGAGGGTGGGGATGCAGTAGAAGAAGATAGGAATGGAAAACAGGGGAAAAAATAGAGGGGCTGGTATGCAGGGGAAGGAGAGAAGGGGTGGGACACGTGGGAAGAATAGAAGGGCTGGGATTCTGGGGAAACAAAGAGGGGCGGGGTACAGTGGAAACAAAGAATGGCAGAGTACAGGGGGAAGCAAGGAGGATGTGGGGTGTGAAGGAAGCAAGGAGGATGTGGGGTGTGAAGGAAGCAAGGAGAGGCAGGGAGTGAAGGAAGCAAAGAGGGGTTGGGGTGTGGAGGAAGCAATGAGGGGGTAGGGCATGGTGGAAGCAAGGATTGGGAGGGGGAGGGCAACATGGATTGAATGGATACAAAATCGGAGAATGCCATACAGGGGTTGGGTTGTCTGAAGCAGGTGAAAGGAAACCCGAATGTGAAGATACCGTGGGGGGAGGGTACTGACCTGAGGGAGTTTGTCACCGTAGTCCCACAAAAAGTCCAAAAAGGGTTGAATTTAAGGATTTGAGGGACGGAGAGATTAAGAAACACATAAGGAATGGGATGGCAATGAAGATTAAAGGCACGAATAATGACAGCATCATGTGAACACGATGGTGGTCGAGGCATGGGTTTATGTGTCAGTCAGAGATGGAGAGAGTGGGGGAATGGAAAGCAGAATGGGAGGAAGGTGTTTGGAAGCAAGTATTTGGGATTTTAAATTGCTGTTTAAAAAGTTTTAATTTAAGGAGAGGGGTATAGGGGAAGAAGAAGAAGAAGAAGAAGAAGAAGAAGAAGAAGAAGAAGAAGAAGAAGAAGAAGAAGAAGAAGAACAAGAAGAACAAGAAGAACAACAACAACAAGAAGAAGAAGAACAAGAACAAGAACAACAAGAAGAAGAAGAAGAAGAAGAAGAAGAAGAAGAAGAAGAAGAAGAAGAAGAAGAAGAAGAAGAAGAAGAAGAAGAAGAAGAAGAAGAAGAAGAAGAAGAAGAAGAAGAAGAAGAAGAAGAAGAAGAAGAAGAAGAAGAAGAAGAAGAAGAAGAAGAAGAAGAAGAAGAAGAAGAAGAAGAAGAAGAAGAAGAAGAAGAAGAAGAAGAAGAAGAAGAAGAAGAAGAAGAAGAAGAAGAAGAAGAAGAAGAAGAAGAAGAAGAAGAAGAAGAAGAAGAAGAAGAAGAAGAAGAAGAAGAAGAAGAAGAAGAAGAACAAGAAGAAGAAGAAGAAGAAGAAGAAGAAGAAGAAGAAGAAGAAGAACAAGAAGAAGAAGAAGAAGAAGAAGAAGAAGAAGAAGAAGAAGAAGAAGAAGAAGGAGAAGGAGAAGGAGAAGAAGAAGAAGAAAAAAGTTTTTTGCCATTTTTACTTATTTATATGAAACAGAAGGTATCACGAAATAATTAAAGCAAGGGTGGTGAACAATGAGGCATAAATAATGGAGACATGGATAGCATCAGTATGGGAAACAGTTGGAAAACAAAAAAACTGGCTCAACCCATAATGATCAGAGCGTGAGATGGAGGATCGAAATAAATAGAATATGCATGACAAAATATCCAGGAGCAAACACTCAATCACAATAACAATACACACAAACAGAGAACAAAATTTACGGGCACACAGACAAATTCAGAATGACACTGATCACTTTTTGGAAGCAGATCTCTCAGAAGACCAAGAGAAGTGACCACAACAAGGAAAACAGAAACCCAGTTGATGCAGATGAGAAATACAAAAACAAAAAATAAAAGAGAAATAGAACTCCCTTTTAAAATTACCCCGTTAGTGTTCCAATCTGATGTCTACTAATGTGTTTGTCCGATGCATGATTTATGTAGAATCTTCTCATGAGGCTTAGATCACTTAAAAAAAAAATTAAACTTTAACTATGGGCACAAGTTTTTATGTTTAATTTTCATCAGCAAGACGAAACCGAGTCTGACATGCAGAGTTCACAAACAACATGAATACTGTGACACCATAATACATGAAGGGCATGGGAAGTATGAAGAAGAAAGGAGATGCATAACTCAACATCAAAGAGGACATTATTTACATCAAATTGCATTCGAGAGAAAACAATACTGATGGGAAAGTGCAAACCAAACAATTCAAGCATCAATCGTGATTTCAAAAGGACAAAAAGAGGGGGGTAAACGTATGAAGAAATACATCAAATGCAATGTGGGGATGGGTGGCATTTATAGTTGTTGACATATCTGAAAATTCCCACTTTTAGATATTACAATGAAAAAGAAAAAAAAAAAAAACACCTCATCTCAAAATTCATCAAATAATTTTCCACAATGCAGAGATTATGTTTTCATAAAAGCCTAAAAGTGTGGCAGAGTAATGATCATAAGTTCCAACATGTCAACCTGATTACCTCCTTCAAACACCCACAATATAAATACCCACTTCCTTCCAACTTTATCAAAACAACAAACAAAATAGATACTATTTAACAATTAAGCAGGGCCTTGCCAGCATAAAGAGATTATTTTATTTCAGAGAATTCATGATCTATATTAAAGCAGATGTAGTGCAGACTCGCATACTCACACATTCACCGACACATACCGATTACAATATCCTCTCCTTCGTTTTGGGAATGGGTGAGGTGAAAGATACAATGAAGACCGATTCATGTAGTCACAGCTTTATTCAGTCACTGGTATACAAGCTCATCAAAAATGATGGGTTGGAATTATTTTATTCAAAATATTCAAGGAGATTGGAAGATATGATGTTTCTCAGCAAGAAAAAGCATTATTTAAAAACACTACATGTACAAATGTGACCCTGTTTTCGTTACCTTCTGGGACGTTTCATTTGCATGGTACTACAGCCTTGTGAGCATTCCAAAGTCTGAAGCCTCGGCCTAGCGTCAGGTGCGCTTTTATCTTTATTTATTCGACATCCTACAGATGTTAATGAACTCTCGTTTTACTCTGCCCGTGTTGGGCACAAGTTTTTATGTTTAATTTTCGTGCAGTGAATTTCACCTCCCTGCACCTTGTATTTATTATTTTTTTTTAAGGTTTCTGTATACCGCCCTTGAGGCTCGGTTTGCAAGTCACTGTCTACAATTCTAATAGAAGAAATATAATTGCTCTTTTATGAAAAATGTTTTTCGAGTTTTTTTTTAATCCTGAAAAACAGACCATTGTGAACAAACAGTCATGTTAAAAGGTCAGGTCAGGTATGGGAGCATGTGCCAGAACAGCGCGTCGCTGCGTCCACTTTCCGTCGGTACTCCGTCTGGCCATCCCCCAGGCAGATGCCAGGCCCATCCCCATCTCCTTGAGATGGTGGTCAACCTGCTGCAACCATGAGGCACGTGGTCGGCCCACTGGCCTCCTCCACTCATGAGACTCCCTCGCTGAGAGAATCTGGTGAGCAGGATCAGCATCAGGAAAACGAGCCACATGTCCATACAGCCGCAACTGACGCTCACGGACTATGCAGGTAACAAATCTCATCCGAGTCTCTCTCAGCAACCGCTCGTTGGACACAAAATCCGACCAGCGATAGCCAAGGATTCTCCGAAGACACCTGGTACCAAAGGAATTAAGTCTCCGTCTCAGATCCCTGGTCAGAGTCCAAGTCTCGCACCCATAGAGCAAGACTGGAAGTACCAAGGACCTGAAGACTCGGACTTTCGTCCTGCCGCACAGGTACCGGCAGCGCCACACCCCATGATCCAGTGAATCCATGACTCCCCAGGCCCGACCCAGACGTCTATTGACCTCTGACTCGCAGCCAGCAGAGACATGAATATCACTGCCAAGGTAAGTGAATCTCTCCACGACCTCAACATCCTCACCACAAACAGACACAGACAGGACAGCAGCATCCAAGATGTCACCGAAAGCCTGGATCTTAGTTTTGACCCAAGAAACCCGTAATCCCAGCGGCTTCGACTCTTCATTCAGCACCTCGAGGGCCCCCAAAAGGATGTCTAAAGTCTCCGCAAAGATGACTGCATCATCTGCAAAATCAAGGTCCGAGATCTTGACATTCCCAAACGATGCACCGCAACTTGATCTCTCCGACATCCTCCCTAAAATCCAGTCCATACAAGTGCTGAAAAGTGTGGGGGCCAGTACACACCCCTGACGAACTCCAGTAACAACTGGAAATAAGTCAGAGGTGGTACCACCACACTTCACAGCACTCTCAGAACCAGAGTAGAGTTCAGACATCAGATCGATCAGTTTTGGTGGCACACCACGAAGACCAAGAATCCTCCAGAGGACATCCCGATTCACTGAATCGAACGCTTTACAGAGATCAACATAGGCTGCAAGCAGCCCCTGCCGAAACTCTCGTCTGCGTTCAGTGAGGACACGAAGGGCAAGGATACGGTCAATCGTTGACCTCTTTGGTGTAAAGCCTGACTGCTCTGGACGCTGGTGCTCAAGCAGATGGTGGCGAACCCTATCAAGAATTATCCGAGCAAAGACCTTGCCCGGCACTGAGAGCAGCGTCACCCCTCGGTAGTTGTTGCAGTCTTGGCGATCACCCTTCCCTTTCCAGAGAGGGACAACAAGGCCCCTCTTCCAGTCAGTTGGGATGATGCCTGTGTTCCAGGCAGAGCACAAACTTCATGCAACAACACGAGTGCAGCATTTCCACCAGCCTTGAGAAGTTCGGCATGGATGCCACAAATTCCTGGAGCTTTGCCCCGTTTCAACTGGTTCACCGCAGCCCGTGTTTCCACAAGCGAAGGTGGACCACAGTTGATTCGTGGGTCAGCAACAGGGATTGTAACACCCTTGACGTCCAACTCGACAGCTGGGGGATCCGCCTGGTACAACCGCTCAAAGTAACCAGCCCAGCGGGCCTTCACTTCAGACTCCTCTGTCAAGAGCCTACCACTCTCTGCTCGAACTGCAGTGCTCCGAGGGATGGGCTTGGATGAACGTAATGCGCGAATTCCCCTGTAAGCGGGACGAGAATCACCTGTCCACAGTTGATGCTCTACCCCCTCACAGATTCCTCGCACATAGGCCTCCTTGTCCACCCTCAGTGCACGTACAGTTTTACGCCTCAGCTCCCTGAACAGCTCAGCTTTGCCATTCAGCCTGGCCCTGCGACTCTGGTCAATGGTATCCAGTGTCCCTTGAGAGACAAAATTCTTCTTTGCCCTGCGGTGAGTTCCAAAACATCCACCGGCAACATCAAGGACGGTGGTCTTAAAGGCACTCCACAACTCTTCAGGACCCCCCAAAGCACCCAGACCCCCCAAGTGTCCACTCAGCCTGTTCGCAAACTCCTCAGCTACTCTCTCATCCCTGAGCTTGGCAACATCCAGCCTCGGCTGGGATGGTACCATTCTCCAGGATTTAAGGTGCAGCTTTGGAGTTGCTACAACAAGCCTGTGGTCAGTATTGAGGAACTGAGCACTCTGGTAGACCCTGCAGTTCTGGATCATCCTCCAACGACCGTCAATGAGGACATGGTCAATCTCCTTTGCCACACCGCCAGCGTTGGAATACCAAGTCCAGCGATGAGCTTGTGGGCGCTGAAACCATGAACCAGCCACCCTAAGTCCATGACTTCTTGCAAAGTCAAGGAACTTAGTGCTATTCTGGTTCATAGTTCCTGACCCATGGGGACCAACACACATCTCATAACCATCCCTATCAGTTCCAGTCGATGCATTGAAATCCCCCAAGACTAGAAGTGTATCTCGTCTGGGGCACTGATCAACCACAGACTCGAGTGTGGCGTAGAATGCATCCATCACGGTGAGATCACTCGCCTCAGTTGGAGCATAAACAGAGACCACGGAAATGACACCTAAGGAGTGACGAATCCTTAATCTCATAATACGCTCGTTGACCGGTGTTACCTCAATTATCATTGGGCTCAGCTTATTGGACACAGCTACAGCAACTCCTTGGGTATGGTAACCATCAGAGCGACCAGACCAATAGTAGGTGTAACCACCCACCATTATCTCGCCGCAATCCGGTCTCTGAACCACAGAAAGAGCTGCAATCCCGATGTCCAAACGCTTGAGCTCAGATGATAACAGAGACAGGTGATCATCCTCTCTTAGGGATAGGACATTCCAGGCACCCACCCGAAGGGACCGCCTCAGGTTAACCCAAGGAGACCGCCGTCTGGTGGACGACACCTCAGCACCACTCCGATACACTCTCCCACAATGTTAAAAGATTGGCCTTTAAAACCCCACTCAACTTGTCCTTATGAAGGAAGGGGACAGACAAATACACAAATACACAAACATAAATACACACTGTGTTTTATACATGTAGACAAATGGAATTAACATTTTACACAAAAGTAAACCATTGTTCAGTGAATAAGGTAATTAATGCAAAGGTAAAGGCCCTTTGGCCCATCATGCCGATGCCATATCCACACCCGAGTGTAGTAGTGGACGAAGGTAAAATTGAACCGGAATATTTTAGAGAACAAAAATACAATGGCTTTCAATCTGGAGGAGTCCCACTGAGCAGGTAAGGCACACACAAAGGAAATGGCAACTCTCCCCCTCAACTCACCAGCAAGACCAAGGGTCTTCACAAACTTCGAGTAACCATCAACATCGAAGAAAATTTGCCGTCTGGAAAAGTAGAAATTGCAGGCAGCACCAGAGAGCCCAGCATGTAGCGACCGACACTTACAACATATGGCGACCAAGCACATCCGAACAGCCTGATTGACTGGCCACTCTCCAATGTCAAACCAATACATGTAAATATATGTATAATGAGAAATTAACAGGATAGAACCATCATAAATATATGTGGAAAAATTACAGGCCCTTTACAGGAATCAAGCCCAGGCCCTCTGGCAAAACATACCAATGCTCTGTCATCTAAACTATCTGGGCAACCAACCAGCTGAGCAACAAAATTCTTCCACATATTTAAGTGCCACTCTCTTCCCCATGCTTGGTGTTGGCTTAATGCTTTAAGGCCCTGTCACACATTGACGATTTAGCCAGCGTATGCCTGACATACGCAAAATTTGGCTAAAACGCTGGCACATGTCGAATATGTTATGGGTAAGTTTGTATACGTTAAGAGCACGCTGGCATACGTCGTAGTACGCTGGCATACATCGTAGTACGCCGAGGTGTTAGATAAATTTTCCATGCTCGAAATTTTTCGACGTATGCCAGCGTATGACTCACACGTTCCGCATAACGCTGGCCATAAGTTGTAGGCACGTTACGCGATCGTTGACACACGTTACTTGTACGTTACTCATAAGTCGAAACACGTCAATATAATGTTTAGCGTCAGTATTCCACACTCCCTGGGTTTTTTTTTTCTTCGGTATGACGGTGATGTTGACGCTTCAATTTCTAGTGCAGTTATAATATAATATAATTAATAGGCTGCCGCTCAACGATTTAAATCATAACCGCACTAGAAATCGAAGTGTCAACATCATCGTCATACTGAAAAAAAAAACAAAAAAACAAACAAACAGGGAGTCTGGAACACTGACGCTAAACATTACCTCGACGTGTTTCGACTTATGAGTAACTTACAAGTAACATATGTCGACGTGTGTCAACGATCGCGTAATGTGCCTACAACTTATGCCAGCGTATGCGGAATGTGTGTCATACGTCGAGTACGACAAGAAATTTTCAACATGCTGAAAATTTCTCGACGTACTCGGCGTACTACGACGTATGCCAGCGTAGTACGACGTATGCCAGCATGCTCTTAACGTATACAAAACTTACCCAAAACGTATTCGACGTGTGCCAGCTTGGTTCGGCAAATTTTTCATACGTCGGCATACGCTGGCTAAAACGTCAAGGTGTGACAGCGGATTCACACTTCGATGTCTGGTGCGGTTATGATCTGAATCGTCGAGCCGCAGCCTATTAACAGCCTACGCCACGTGATCGTCGGCGATACGCTGCCGCGCTATGCATAAGTTAGACTATCGTTGGGCATAGGTTGTGAACGCCGACAACACGCTCAGC
>NC_140962.1:92541730-92554230 GCF_056783735.1 Eptatretus burgeri | reverse complement strand
TTCCTTCTTTAATCAGAATTTCATCTTTAATCTGAATTTCCTCTTTAGTTCGAATTTTCTTTATAATTAGAATTTCATCTTCAGTTAGAATTTCCTCTTTACTTTGAATTCTCTCTTTAATCTGAATTTCCTCTTGAGTGAGAATTTCCTCTTTTGGAAAGAATGAATTAAGATTTGGAAAAGAGTCCGTGGAGCTTAGATTTGATGCGAGGTAGGCTAGTGGTGTTCCCATAAACTTGTAAGAATCTAAAAACCTAATACGAGTTATAGGTTTTGTGAATATCATTTTTGAAAATGAAATATACTTTTGACTTGTGTTTGTTATAGCAGAAATATTCCCTGGTGTTTTTGAAAGTTCATTTATAAATAGATGTGTATCATAGTTGGCGCTGTTGTGAAGAAAGACTGGAATAAAAGAAGGTAATTTATAATTAAGATTACAACAGGAATGAGCGGGACCTCTATATTTACCAGTAAGATGACAATGGTCTCTAACTTTAGACTCCTTAATTTCCCCCTCACAAATATGACAGATATTGTTCATTCTAAATTCTAATTTTTCTTCTTTGGTTAATTTCATCGGTTCATTTGTTTCTTTCATTAATTTAGTGAGTCGTATACAATCCTTTTCTAATCGTTTTACAAACTCTTGTGAAGCATTTTTTCCACGATAATGTTCAAGTTTGTTATACTTTTCTCCAACAGATGATTTGATATAATAACAAAAACCACAAGGAATATGTTTTTGATATTTATTTGTATATGGTTCTTTTGGATTAGGAGAAGCAGTATTTATCTTTTTAAGGATACATTCAAAATCAGCGTATATCACAAATGGGTGCATGATAGATTTATTATAATCTTCAAAATAAATCTTTTCACCAGGTTTAGGCATTGTAATTACAGCTGATTTATGATTACTACAATATTTTGAATGTTGTTCTAATCGTTCTTTTGTATGAAATGAATTAAGACATCGCTTACAAGGATATATTTTGTTTGCTGTTCTGAATACCTGAGAAGAGATTAATCTTGATAAATTATTGATGTATGTGTAATGTGAATTCTTTCCAACACTAAAATATAAAAGGTCAATGTGTGTTTCTTCATTTTTATAGTTGTTTGAAATTTTTAATATTTGAATTTTGTTTGTATCCGTTAATCCATATACATTAATAGAAAGATTATTCTTTTTCTCAAATTTAGGAATATCTGTTAATGGCATTGGGAATTTAAAATCTTTAATGTCCAAGGTATTCTCATATTTCATATATTGTTTTACTCTTTCTGAATTACATTTTGGTGGATGTAAGTGAGCAAGAACAGACCAGAGAAAACATTTATTATCATTGTTCTTAATATTAACAACTGCCTTCTTTAGTTTTATTTCTTTTGGTAATTCAATATAAGAAGAAGCTTTAAGAGGGTTTGATTTTAGAATGTGTATATCTAAAAAGATGATTTTTTAATATTGAATCCACTTCCTACCACTGTATTATCAACATCCTCCTCTTGTCTTGATAGTTCTTCATAAACCCCACTATTCAAAAAATCTTGAAATGATGTTATAAAATGAAGATCTGTTCTCATATAAGGAGTTTGTTCTTCATCTTGTCTTTTCATATTCATTTTCACTCCCATATAAAACTTTAAAGTTTTTATTTCTTTTAATGTCTTTTTAATAAATTTTTCAACATCGGGTTTCACTATTTCAATTGATTCAGCTATTGATGATGGACTGGGTTCTCCAAATTGAAAAATCCTTATTTTTATATGCCCTTTAAATGCCTCATCAGTGTTTTTAATATAATAGTCTCCCTTTACTTTAAACTCATTTTTCTTGTGTTTTTGTGATTGAAGATGTTGATTATAACTACTCTTCAAAACATCCTTTGAACAGATATCACAATGTTTTCTTTCCAACTCAAGAGGAGATATTTGATGAAATAGATTAAATGTGTGTTTGTTGGTTCGGAGGTGTTTTCTATAATGTTTATATTCGTGATTACAAACATCGCAGTACGTTGTATTCACCATATTTATAGAATAAAACTTTGCTTAAACTAAAATTTTCTTGATGAAAATTTCGTTTAATTTATAGGTGAATCTGTGCTTAAAAACATTTTATCCTCCAACTTTTTCACTTAATAAATACAATGTTTCAAGACACAAAAGACAAGTTTCAATCAATCTCTTCATCTGTTAAAGATACTGAGAAATATGTCAAGGATGTAAAATTGAACAAAGATAAATATAACAACTATTGGATAAAAACTATTATGGTAAATAATATGAGTTCTTCAATTTCCTTCAGTGGAAGGGCTTTTAGTATACCTGGTAGAACATCAATTAAAGTATCTCTAACAAAAGTTTCTCCTCTCCTTCTAGTAATATATTCAAAACTAGAAAAAGCAATGAAACAAGAAAAAGTATCAAAGAACAAAAACCTTATGGATGAAGCTTTAGAAAGAAAAGATAAGACCATCTGTAATATGCAAGGAGAAATTTGTATTTTTTTCAACAACCTTAAAGATGTAAATCTTGATGAAATAAAGGATGTTAATATATCAGGTGAAATGACATTTCGTTCAATAGTAGTTAACGATAATTTTAAAATTACCTTTAATATAAAAAATGTTGTCGTTGAATCTGATAATGAAAAAAGTATATCGATATCGATGGTAATATACAACTGAAAGTATAGATGAATTTCAGTTTAAGTAAAGTTTTACTTTATAAATATGCTAGACTTTCCTGATTCTCCATATGACAAATTTGAGAATTGTCCTGCGTGTGAAAGACAGGGATTAAACACAGAGTCAAAAGCCTATAAACAATGTATATTCTGTGATTATCTTCTAATTAATGATAATAAAAAATATAAAAAGGAAAATAATTCTTTTAGATTTACACCAAAAATGAATTACTTTACAAGATTGATTAGAGAAATGAATGTAAAGTATGAGGATGATAACACACCTTTCCTTACAAGGGAAGAAACTGAACGTATAAGAGAAATGTTCAAAGGATTGTTGTTGTATATTATTCATGGATGTAATTTTCAGGGAAATATCAACACAAGATATTGTATAAATAAAATAATGGATTATCTTGAAATTAAACCTGAACTTAGGATAAAATATAGAGTTTCTAAAAAAGCCAATAATAAATTAAATAACCTGTTTTTCAAATATATAAATGAATGATTTTTTACCTATTTGGGAAAATAAGATAAAATTTAACAACCATAAAAATCTCCCAAATTCATTAAGATGTCTCATAGTTGGTTCAAGTGGATGTGGAAAAACCTGCTTACTTTTAAAAATGCTCCTCACTCCCAACTTTTTAGATTATGATAATTTAATAATTTTCACAAAGTCGAGTTTTCAACCAGAGTATCAACTACTCTCACAAGGTTTTAATGCTGGTCTTCAAAAAGAAGATATAATAGGTTTATTTAAACGTCAAAAAAACCTAAATGATTATAACATTGAAGATATAATTCAACTATTTTGTGATACACAGAGATGTAAAAAGAAATCAAATCTTATAACTTGTATTCTTAGTGATAATACGGATGATATACCGTCTCCCCAAGATTTGGATAAATCAAAAAAGAACCTCGTTATCTTTGATGATTGTGTTAATGAGAGAAACCAAACGGTAATGGACAGCTACTACACAAGAGGGAGACATTCTTCTTGTAATTGTATTTATCTTAGTCAATCGTACTTTCAACTTCCTCGTCGTTCCATCAGAAACAATGCTAATACTTTTATTTTATTCAAGTTAAATTCAATAGATATCAATAATTTTTGGAGAGATAATTGTTCTACATTATGTAGTAAAAAGAAATTTGAGGATTATATGAAGCACACGACTGAAAAATATAAATATATTGTTGTGAAACAAGATGAGATATTAAGGGATATATTTTTTGTTTTATAAACAATTACATATATAAATGACAACTATTATTATAAATCTTGTGGGTAAATCTGCTTCTGGAAAAAACTTTCATAAATCAAGGTTCTTGTGTAGTACAAATGAGAATATTGTAAATTTACTTAAAAAACACCCCGTGATACGCATTGTATCAACAACAACTAGAGCAATAAGACCTGGAGAAGTAAAAGGTGAAGATTATCACTATATTTCAGTGGAGGAACATATGCGATTGAGGAATGAAGGACAAATATTTGAGGAGGTTTCTCTTGGTACAACAAAATATTCACATTGTAAGAGTGAGTTAAAGAAACTAAAATCTGGTGGTGTTGGGATATTAGAAACTAATCCAGAAGGAACGAGACAAATTATTAAATATCTGAGCGGAGTGAAGATTTTATCATTCGGTTTTGATGTTGATGAAGAAACTCAACACAAACGTATGAAAAGCAGAGATGCAAGGATTAGTGAAGAAGAAATTACAACTCGCATTAATGTTAATAAAGAATTTGATGAAATATTTAAAGAAAAGGATTTATTTGAACACATCTACTTGAATGATGAAGAAAAGGAAAATTTCCCTGTTGATCTTTACAATTCATTAAATGATATTTTACAATAAATAAATGGATACAAAAGAAAGAGCAAGAAGATTTAAGGAACATCAAGAGTTGGTTTCAAAAGTTGTAAAACAACAGGAAGACATAAAGAAGAAACGCAGACAGAAACTAACGGGCGAAGAAGCATTTGAAAAAAAACAAGAGAAATTTTTTAAACCACTTTTAAAAACTTCCCAAGAAAAAATGAAAGATGTTTCCACAGTTCCCACAGTAGAATATACTCCTAGAAAGCTTCAAATGTTAAAAGATTTCAGTCAAATGACGGAGGAAGAATTAGAGCATTTAGGAGAATTAGAATATGATGATGAAGGTTTATTTCAACAACTGGAAGAGATTAATCAACCCCCTGATTATATTGTGAATGCTGTTCAAAACAATGAATATTCAGCGGATTCAAAAACCAAAGCAGGACTCATTCCAACAGAACAACCAGCAATATTTCATCTTGTTCAAGAAAAGGTATTGATATTTAATGATGAATTAAGGTTCTTAAGTTCTGCTCAACCCCTGTTAAACTAACTCCGAGATTAATGTTTCTTCTCACAAAAGATGGAAGACAAGGTTCAACTGTGAGGGATGAATCAAAGTATATTGATAAACCATTGGATATGGAAAATAATGATGATAGAGTATATATTGATTTGCTGAACACTCTAAATTATAAGGTTATTCTTTCTGGTAAAAGTAGGAAGAATGAGAAGGAGAAACACATTATTCAGGCTTTAAGTATCCTTGGTTCAGGTATTAGTTTTCTTCCAAATGACCCATCGCAATTAGTTAATAGACTGTTATTGTTGTTCGGCAGTAAGAAGGCTGGAAATAACAATTGTTTTAATGAAGCATCAGCCATTTTAGACCAGTTGATGAACATGAAAATAATTAATAAATCTCAATATAAAGACATTTTAACTCATATTAAATAAGATGAGAAGCACAATCCTGAGTTTTAATTTCACAACAAGCGACCACACATCTTCATTCCCATACCCACTACAACTTGACACAACAAAAGAATATGAGGCATCTTTATTGTCCATGGAGACTTATAATACCTTATTTAATATAACCGAGAAAAAATGACAAGTGTAGGTAAAATCCTGGAAGTGGATACAAAACGATAACAGTCTCCCCCGGAGCATACGAGATTTCTCAAATATCTTCCGAAATTGCTCGTCTTATGAAAGAACAGGGTGATGAACCAAAAAATATTGTTATAAACATTCAAAAACATACTTCAAAATCAACGATTAAAGTTAAAAATAACTACAAGGTTGATTTCACAATTGATAATTCATTTAGAGAGTTATTAGGTTTCTCCTCAAAAAAGATTGAAACTAATGGGACGTTTTACAGTGATAATGTCATTCAAATATCCTCAGGAATAAATTCGGTGTTAATTCACTGTGATTTGATTGATGGTGCTTATAATGATGGATTAAAAACAAATACAATATTTTCATTCAGCGCATACTCAACCCCAATTGGTTATAAATTCAATATGGAGCCTAAAAATTTGGTTTATCTACCTGTGTCAGGAAAAACCATACACAGAGTAAATTTTAGGATAACCGACCAAGATAATCGTGTGATCTCTTTTAATGGAGAAGTTATATCCATCAGAATTCACCTACGTGAAGTTTTTCAATAAATAAATACGATGGTTATTGTGAGGAAGCACGAGTTGGGAAAATATAAAATAATTACAGGGGATGGGATGTTCCTTTCCCGTACTACAAGGGTGAAGGTATGTATCTTGGTAGAGGATACTATAAACCTAAGAGACAAAGGGGTGTTGGACATCAATTTAGAGGAGATGGGATAATTGATACTCTCATGGGTATTGGTTCAACTATTCTTAAACATAAAGACCTAATTGGTTCAACTGCTTCTGCTGTGGGAAATGTAGCAGGTGCTGTAAAGAGTATAAAAGATGCTCAGAAAGAATCTCATAAATTACAAGCAATAAAAGAAATTAAGAAAGGTAAAACTCAGTTGTCCCCCCAAGAACGACAGAAAATAATTCAAATACTTGGATCAGGGTTTCAAAAGTTTTAACATCTTTTTTCCTAAATAAATACAAGTATGGAAGCAATTGATAGTATCTATGATTTGGATGATACTATTATTATCTCAAACTCCACTAAAAAAGAAGATTACTTCAAGGTAAATGCAATAACTGGAACAGACTGGAATACAAATGGTACAAAAAGTTTTGAAATAAATAATCAACAAACCTATTTGAATCTCTCCGAAAGTTTCTTGTTGTGTAAATTTAAATTCACTAAGGCTGGGAATAACACAAACGCTACACTTGTAAATGATTTCTTCTGGAAAATGTTTGATAGTGTGCGATTGTATATTGGAACACAAGAAGTTGAAGCGGTTGATTATGTCTCTGCTGTATCTGAAATGATGAAATTTACACTCTATACATTCAGTGATAGAATGGGAAAGGGGTCTGTCGAAGGTTTTATTCCTGATATGTCAACGGGAACAAACACAGACCCTGGATATATTCAAAGGAAAGGAATGTATAATGATGATACAAAAGCAGAAAATAGTTTTACTGTGGCAGTTCCTCTTAAAGGTATATTTGGATTTTGTGATTATGATAAAGTTCTGTATGGTCTTAAAATTAGATTTCAACTACAAAGGAATGATAATGAAAATAGATTGCTTTTTGGTGTTGGTAATGCTTTTGGTGATCAGAATAAATTTGTAATTGAGGAGATGAGTTGGTATATCAGTGAATATACTCCTAATCTTAAAACAGAAGAGATGTTGAATCGAAGACTTAACTCAAAAAAACCACTCAGTGTATCATACCTCAAAAGAAGATGTCAACACGTTAAACTCAATCAAACTACTTACACGTGGAATTTGGGTGTTCTGGAAGGAAAGCCACGATATCTGTGGATGATTTTTAAAAAGCCAGATGGTGATACTGCGACTGATAAGAATAATGCATTGAGTGATAATGCTAAGGTGAAACAACTTCGCGTTTCTCTAGATGGAACATTTTATCCACGAGATAGATTGGAAATTAATTGGGAAAAAAATGATTTTGCTGAAGCATACAAGTCTTACCAAAAGGTGTGTGAAAGTAATGGAAATAAAGAACCTATTTTGGATATGACAGCATTTAAAAGTTTGTATACAATCTATACGTTTGACCTGAGCGCTCAAAAAGAAACTATAAAGTCTAATCGAGTGGATACTTCCCTATACATTGAAAGAGGAGAGAGTGAAGAAGTTGATACATATTGTTTGCTTTTGGAAGAAACAGAATTGCAGATTAATACAGATAATGGTGTGATGATTAGTCTCACATAATTTTTTGTTAAATAAATGAGTGGCAAAGTACCAACTGGGGTATATGTTAATCAAATCAATCTTCATAAACTATCATCTTGTGTTCAAAATCAAAAGCCTTGTACGATTAACGTTAATACAATTCAGAGAAAAGGAGCAGTAAGAATTGATGTTTTGCTCACAAGAGAACAGGTTAAAATCTTGAATGACACTGGCTCACTTAAAATTAAAATGACAAAACCAATGTTGAAAAAATATTCAATAAGAGAGACGAGTGGAGGATTTCTCCCATTTCTAATTCCTTTATTTGCTGGTTTAAGTGCGGTTGGAGCATTGACGGGTGGTATTTCAACAGCGGTCAAAACTGCCAACGAAAGGAAGGCTCAACTCCAGGCTCAAAAGAATTGGAAAGACATAACAAAGAGTTGGAGAAACAAATTAGTGGAAGTGGTGTAATTGTAGATTTTGCTGAAAAACTTGAAGGTCTGCCTGATAAAGCGAGATTGTTAGTTGGAGATATGCTTTCTTCTATAGCACAAGCAGGTGTAAAATTAACGAAAAGAGGTAATGGATTATATCTTTCTAATAAATAAATGAGCATTGATGAGTGGTTGAAAGAATTTGGAAAGAATACAACATCAAATTTACAACTTGCCAAATATTGTAAGAAATTAAAAATTCATAATGTGGTTATTTGTATGAGAGATGAATTAACAAATGTGTCGAAACATACAAAGAATATTATTATGAACTTAGAAGATAATGATGGGAACGGTTCTCATTGGGTTTGTATTTTTAATAGTCAAGACAAATATTATTTTGATAGTTTTGGTCTTCCACCACCTGTTGAAGTCATAAAATTCTTACAGAATGGTGTTTATCAAACATTTCAAGTCCAAGAATTAAATTCCAAGTGTTGTGGTCAATTATGTCTATATGTGTTATTTCAACTCAACAAAAATAAAAAATTTTATGATATTATTTTTAATCTAATATAAATGACTTATGTTGGTAAAGATGGTTCTATCTTTGGTGTATCTCAAGAACTGGATATTGATTTATCAAATTATTACACAAAGGCACAGGCTGAACGACATAAATATAATATAAACAAAAATATTAACATGAAAAATGCTTATAAATTAAAAAAATTATCCAAGCCCGACTGACGCAAATGACTTGGTGAGATTAAGCGATTTATCACAATATATATATACTTAAATAAAACGGCTGTGTATTCTAAAGATACAGAAGTGTTGATATTATCTCCAGGTCATACAGAATTCACAGTTCGAATTAAAATAAATTTTTATAAAGAAGGGCGTATCGTTTGTATGAGAATAGAACAATGGGGGTATGATATGAATGATTTAGGGTATAATTGGTCATTTAAAATTAACCTCGAAGACCTGGAACAATTAAATCAGTCTCGTAAGGAAGAATATTATCCACTTGGTATCGAGAATGAGTTTTGTGGAGCCACGATTAGTAAACAACAAATAAAAGAATTTAATAAGGGTAAATATAATAATGGTTTTGCCCTTGTTTATCTCATGAAAACAGAAAAAACAGGATTATATATAATAAGTAAGGAAATACAAAATGATTTAACTATGGGAAGATGGGGAGGTGTTTCGTGCCATAATATTATTCTAACATATATTTCTAATACATAAATGACAGCAAGAAGGCTTCAAGAAAATTATCATTTCTGTGTTCAAGCATACCTTCAAGAAAAGGGTATTCGGTATTTTAATAAATATGTTCTACAACATAAGAATGAGGTATTTTCAATAAAAGATTGGCATTATGCTGATGTTGATAAACCAACAACTTTAGATTTAATTAGAATGTTAAATAATGAAAAAATTATAAGGTTAAGAAAAGGTAAGGCTCTTTTAGAAATTCAAAAGAAATTTTATTGGTATCCTGTTGTAAAAAAAATTATTTTGGATACAGGAATAACAAGAAATCCTGAAGAATATATGTATAATATTCTATGGGGTGTAAACGATTCAAGTATAGTAAGGGATGAGGAAGGAGTTGAAGAAGAGAGGGAAGAGGAGGAAAAGGAGGAGGAGGAGAGAGAGAAGGAGGAAAGAGAGAAGAGAGAGAGGGAGGAAAGAGAGAGAATGAATAAATATCAAAATATGGAAACCAGTGAGATTCAAAAAAGAATAGAGGTATTAAAGAAATTAACTTATCTCACCAGGGAGGAATACAAAGAATTAAAAAGTCTATTTACAATACTTCTCGACAAGACTATCGACATCGAGAAGACATGTATTTTAATTCAAGTTTTTTCTTAAATAAATGGAGGAGAGAGTGAAGGCATTTCTAAGGATTCTTTATGTTTTAAAAATTAAGATTCAAATGTGCATGTTGGAAACTAAAAGGTTTTTGCACTCTGCAGAAATTTTTCTCATAAATAAATGAGTTATTGTCTCAAATGTAAAAAGAAAACTAATACTAAAAATATTTCATATATTAAAAGTAAAAATAACAGGGTTATACAAAAAGGTATATGTTCGGTGTGTGGTTCAAAAAAATCAATTTATCTCCAAACACAAACTCGGAGGAGATATACAAAAGTTTTTATCAGGAAGTAAATTTACAACTACTGGAATACCAGGGGAATTACATCTTCCAGGGTATTCTTTCTGTGGTCCAGGCACAAACTTGGATAAAAGATTAGATGAGGCAGACAATCCTAAATCCTGGAGTAAACCAATCAATAGAGTTGATGAAGTGTGCATGAGACACGATATTGATTATGGGAATACCACAATGTTGGAAGAAAAGCATGAAGCCGATAGAGAAATGTTATATAATTTGTCTCTGATACAAAATCCAACCTTGAGAGAAAAAGTTGATAGGTTCATCGTGAAGAAGATGATTAGTGCTAAATTGAAACTTGGACTTGGAAATTCAAAAAACTTATAGGCTCTAATGATGCCATTAAGACTGAAGAGCAATTAGCTGATGAATTACATAAACCAATATTCACAAAGTTTCAGAGAAGGAAAGTTTATTCCAAGGAAGTTGATTATATCTGGTCTGCTGATTTGATTGAACTCAATAATGATAAGGGGTACAAGTATGCTTTAACCGTTATTGATTTGAGGAGTAGATATGCGTGGGTTGTCCCTTTAAAAAACAAAACAGGTAATACTCTTATGTTAGCTTTTCAACAGATATTTAATAAAAGTAAGAGAAAACCTAAGAAATTGTGGACTGATGAGGGTAGAGAGTTTTATAACAAGACATTTATGAATTTTCTAAAAAATAACAGTATTACATTATACAGTACCTTTAATGAAGGGAAGGCAGTTGTTGTTGAACGTTTTAATCGTACCTTAAAAAGAGAGACTATATAAAAAATTCACACAACTCGGTTCACAACAATGGTCATCTTTTATTCAGGATATTGTGGATAAGTATAATGACACGATTCACACGTCAACGAATATGAAGCCATCAGAAACATTTACAAAATTAAAATATGAAAAAGAGATTAATGTCAGAAAACCTAAGTTCAAAGTTGGTGATATCGTAAGAATATATAGGTGGAAATCTCATTTTGAAAAGGGTTTTACTGAACGATGGACGAAAGAACTTTTTAAAATTGTTGATGTAATAGATACAGTTCCTTGGACTTATAAAATATATGATTTGGAAGGGGAAGAGATTTTAGGTTCATTTTATTCACAGGAATTACAAAAGACAAAACTAAGCATATAATACACCTTTGTGGACACTAGAGGGACAAGTCCGAGGTGTGTCAAGGGGGACGTTCTTAGATCTGTGAACCCCAAACACAGAATCCTCAACTGAATAGTCAAGGCTTAACTTTTGTTTGTGTGTGTGTGTGCAATGGGAGCAATAGGTTGGCGCTTCACTCCCTCCTACTATACACCGTTGTGGACACTCGAGGGCCAAGTCCGAGGTGTATAACAGTATATAATGTGTGTCAAGGGGGACGTTCTTAGATCTGTGAACCCCAAACACAGAATCCTCAACTGAATAGTCAAGGCTTAACTTTTGTTTGTTGATGTGTATGTGTGTGTGTCCCAACCCTCACATTCAAAATCTCAACCCCAACCCTCACATTCAAAATCTCAACCCCAACTCAATCCTCGCCCAACACAATGTCTTTTTCAAAATGAGATTTCCACCTATATATATATATTTTTACGTTTTTTTTTTTTTCTTCTTCCAATTCTGTCTTTTAAGGCTTTCAGGTTTGATGACGTAGAAAGAGGGAGTAAGCCTGCACTTTCTTCCCAGAACGAACAATGTATATTTTTTGTTTTTTTTCTCTTCTTCCAATTCTGTCTTTTAAGGCTTTCAGGTTTGATGACGTAGAAAGAGGGAGTAAGCCTGCACTTTCTTCCCAGAACGAACAATGTATATTTTTTGTTTTTTTTCTCTTCTTCCAATTCTGTCTTTTAAGGCTTTCAGGTTTGATGACGTAGAAAGAGGGAGTAAGCCTGCACTTTCTTCCCAGAACTTTCTTGATCTTGCTCCCATCAAGCACCATCCGACAAAGAACTACATCGATAGGTTTAGATCCCAAAGAGTGATAGCAACTCCAAAAGTCTCCAAAATATAAATAAATAAAAT
>NC_140962.1:92474230-92536730 GCF_056783735.1 Eptatretus burgeri | reverse complement strand
GTTAAAGGTAAATGAAAGGCCAAAGTTTGTGATCACTTAGTTTCAGGAAAACAAGCATAATGTTTCTTGTTAATTTTTTTTTCAATGAAGCTTGTGACACCCCATATCCTGACCCATGATCTTTATTTCCCCCATTAACCCTTCATTACTCCTGGAAAGCGGGACAGACCAATGGCAATCTCAGTGCAATGCAAAACGGTATGCAACAAATCGGTGTCCACTCTCAGGAGAAAACAACATTTATAAAACCTCAAGAATGAACTTTCACACTTGTCTTCCTCCTCTGAAACCTGGCGGTGCCTTGTTAAGTGTGTCTCTGGAGTATGCTCCCTTTCCATCCCTTCCCTCTCTTAAAATGGCACCAGAGCCGGCTCGACTTGAGAGAAAACTGAATGCCTTAATTCAGTGTTTGCTTCCAAATCTTGTGTCCCCAACTCCTCACTCTTGGTACTAATCCTTCGTTGCCATTCCCAACTGCTCCTTGATTCTGTGTCTCTTGCACCTGAGAATATGGAGAAGGTTCTTTCAACCCTCAACTCCAACTGCTACTGGACCGGACGGCATCAACTTACTAGTCCTAAAAACCTGCTCTGCTGCTCTTGCACATCCTGTCTCTGCCATTCTCACAGTCATTAGTACAAGGTCATCTTCCATCTTCTTGGAAATTTGCCAACATCACTGCATTACATACAGCTTGGGGCATTTATATCTGACGGTTTTATTGTCCCTATAACTTTTTTTGCTTCTAAACCAAATAAAATAAAATTTCTACACAACATAGGCACATACTTCAAGTTTTGAAAATCAATTTTGATTCTTTATTTCTTAAAAATTACATCAGACAAATGGGCCCCTTTCGAAATCCAGCATTCACGACAGCGGATCATCATATCGTTCATTACCGCAAACAATGTCTCTTGATCAATGGAGCGGATGGTTGCAGTGATGTTTGCCTTCAGTTCATCGATCGATGTTGGATGTTCCTTATCAACTCTGCCCTTCAGAAATCCCGACAGGAAGAAATCTGGTGGAGTTAAATCTGCCAAATCAAAGTGTTCCTCATCTGTCATGATGACCTTGTTTGTAAAATTCGCATGCTCATTGCATTTAAAGTGCTCCATCACTAAAAACTTTCAAGTATTATCTGTAAAACAAAGAAAAGAATAATTACTTATGCCAAGACTGCTTCCGGCTAGAAAGATTGCAAATGTGTCAGATATAAATACCCCAACCTGAATAAAAGGTGCAAAAACTGAAACCCCTTAACTACAGACCGACCAACTTACTTCACATCATCAGCAAGGTCATGGAATCCGCCATCACAGTTGATGTGAAATCTTTCCTTTTCTCCAACAACCTCATCTCAGATCACCAATTTGGTTTCAGACCGGGCCAATCTACCTTGAACATGCTGCTGCGACTCACCCAACAATGGACGGAGGCCCTCAACGTCAGACAATAGATCAGGGCTGTCTCTCTGGACATATCTCGTGCTTTTGATACAGTGTGGCATCCTGGCTTACTCTCCAAACTCTCTGCCTATGGCACCCAAGGCCAACTCCACACACGGCTTACTGACTGACTTCCTTTGCTCTCATAGCCAACGTGTGGCACTCGACACAATCCGTTTTCATCTCCTCTCCCTGTTTAGGCTAGAGTACCTCAAAGGCAGTGAACTGAGCCAAGTTCCATTCCTGATCTTCATCAATGATCTTTCTGACTCTGGAAAATCTTCTTTATCTATTTACTGATGACTCCACCCTCTGCCATAACATCCCTCATCTTTCAGAAAGGCAGGCTCTCGTCGTCTTTTCCCTTTCTTCAAACCTAGAAAAAAAAATCACAAGCTGGTCAAACACTTGAAATATGTCTTTCAGTCCTTACAAATCTCACACTCTCACTATCGCTCTCTGAAAGGATCGCCTGGCAAACCTTCCTCTCCACTTTCTTAACAATCTTCTTGAAGAGGTTGTCATTCAAACTCCTGTGTCTCATAATCAGCAATGATCTTTCTTGGGTAAACCGCATTTCAAAGTTGATCTCCAAAGCCAGCCACCAACTCGGAATCCTCCATTGTACAAAGTCTTTCCTTGGCAAACCTCAACTCCTATCCACCTACAAGGCTTTCATCCACAGCCTGATGAAGTACTGCTCTCCCCTTTGGGCTGGCTCCCCTGCCTCAAATGTTGCTCAGCTTGACGCTGTGAAAAGAAACCAAGGCCTTTAAGATTATTGGAATCTCCCAAGATGAAATTGAGCCTGTGGGCCTATCACTTTGCCATCGTAGACAGGTTTAACCGTCGTGGATGTCCTCCTGCAGATGGGTATGTATCTCTCTCTCTCTCTCTCTCTCTCTCTCTCTCTCTCTCTCTCTCTCTCTCTCTCTCTCTCTCTCTCTCTCTCTCTCTCTCTCTCTCTCTCTCTCTCTCTCTCTCTCTCTCTCTCTCTCTCTCTCTCTCTCTCTCTCTCTCTCTCTCTCTCTCTCTCTCTCTCTCTCTCTCTCTCTCTCTCTACGAGATTGGTGGCAGGATTTTCACTCCGGCCAACGTAAAACACTTCATTCCGCAAAACACATAAAAAACGCAAAAAAAAACCCCCCTGAAAATCCACTCCGTGGGAGTATTTCCTCTGCAGCTGCCATTCACAAGACAGCTCAAAGGATGACGGGATTGGGGCAAAGCCTTCGGGACCCCCATTCTTTGATGATCGGAGGAAAAGCATGGGGTAACCTTCCTGGGTCGGACTGTGGAGGTGTGTTGGGGTGGTGCTGAGGTGTTGTCCAGAAGATGGCGGTCTCCTCGGGTTAAAATGAGGTGGTTCTATTGGGTGGGTGCCTGGAATGTCCTATCCCAAAGAGAGGATGATCACCGGTCTCTGCCATCATCTGAGCAGCAGCATTTGGACATCGGTATTGCAGCACTCTCTGAGGTTTGGAGACCGGACAGTGGTGAGATCATGGTGGAGGAGAGGAGATTGGGACCATATTCGGTGCAGAACGTTGGTGCTGCTGAAGCAGTCTCCTTGGCTATTGGGCACAATCCTGGATGGGTCGCCACTTTGACACAGGATCCCAGCATGGTGGCACTCAGTTTGCCGACCTCGGAAGGATGACAGGCCGAGTTAACCCCACCTGGTATTAATTCAACAGCTCAGCGGGATTTGAACTCAGGATCCTTTGATCCAAAGCCCACCACCCTAACCATTAAGCCAACACCAGGCATGATCATGGTGGGTGGTTACACCTACTACCACTCTGGCCGCTCTGATGGTTACCAGACCGAAGGGGTTGGTGTAGCTGTGTCAAACAAGCTGACTCCCATGATAATTGAGGTAACACCGGTCAATGAGTGTATTATAAGACTGAGGAATCATCACTCCTTGGGTGTCATTTCTTTGATCTCTGTATATGCTTAGACTGAGGTGAGTGACCTCACTGTGAAGGAGGCATTCAATGCTGTCCTTGAGTCTGTGCTTGATCGGTGCCACAGGCGAGTGGCTGGTTCATGGTTTCAGCACCCACAGCCTCATCGCTTTAATTGCTATTCCAACACTGGTGGTATGGAAAAGGAGATTGACCATGTGTTCATTGATGGGTGCTCAGTTCCTTAACACCAACAACAGGCTTGTCATAGCAACTCTGAAGTTTCAGCTTAAATCCAGGGAATGCTACCATACCAATGGTACCTGGATGTTGGCAAGCTCAGAGATGAGAGGGTAGCTGAGGAGTTAGCAAACAGGCTAAGAGGGGATTTGGGGGGTCAGGGTGTCATGGTGAATCCTGAAGAGTTGTGGAGGGCCTTCAAGACCACCATCCTTGATGTTGCCGGTGGATGTCTTGAAACCCACAGTCAGGCAAAGAAGAACTTTGTCTCCCAAGAGACAATGGATGCCATTGATGAGAGTCGCAGGGCTAGGCTTAATTGCAGAGCTGAGCTGTTTACGTAGTTGAGGTATAAAACTGAACATGTGCTGAGGGCAGAGAAGAAGGCCTGTGTGTGAGGAATCTGTGAAGGGGTGGAGCATCACTTGTGGTCAAGTGATTCTTCTCAGATTTCAGGGCAATTCACACGTTGCGTTGCTCCAAACCTGCCCCTCGGTGTACTGCAGTTAGAGCAGAGGATGGTGGGCTCTTGACAGAAGAGTCCAAAGTGAAAGCCCACTGGGTCGATTACTTTGCGCAGCTGTACTAAGCTGACCCACAAGATGTTGAGTTGGACGTCAGAGGTGTCACTATCCCAATTGCTGACTCTCCAATCAACTGTGAACCACCTTCATTTCTGGAAACACAGGCCAGTTCAAACCAGTTGAAATGCGGTAAAGCTCCTGGGATCTGTGACATCCATGCTGAACTTCTCAAGGCTGGTGGAAATGCGATACTCATGTCGTTGCATGCAGTTCTGTGCTTTGTCTGAAACACAGGCACATAACAACTGACTGGAAGAGGGGCCTTGTTGTCCCTCTCTGGAAAGGGAAGGGTGATCGCCAAGACTTTAACAGCGACTGATTGATGCTGCTGTCAGTACCAAGCAAGGTCTTTGCTCGGATAATTCTTGATAGGGTTCCTTACAATCTGCTTGAGCACCAGCGTCCAGAGCAGTCAGGCTTTACACTAAAGAGGTCAACGATGGACCATATACTTGCTCTTTGGGTCCTCACTGAACGCAGACGAGAGTTTTGACATGGGCTGTTTGCAGCATATGTTGATCTCCGCAAAACATTGGATTCTGTGAACTGGGATGCCCTCTGGAGGATTCTCAGTCTTTGTGGGGTGTTGACAAAACTGATCAATCTGATTTCTGAACTTTACTCTAGCACTGAGAGTGCTGGGAGGTGTGGTGGTCCCATCGCTGACTTATTTCCAGTTGGTACTGGAGTTCTTCAACCATCTGTATTGGCCTCCACACTTTTCAGTGCTTGTATGGACTGGATCCTAAGGAGTATGTTGGAGAGATCAAGTTGCGGTGCATTGTTTGGGAATGTCAAGATCTCTGACCTTGATTACGCAGATAATTCAGTCATCTTTGCGGAGACTCTAGATATCCTTTTGGCGGCCCTCGAGGTGCTGAATGAGGTGTTGGAGCCACTGTGATTATGGGTTTCCTGGGTCAAAACTAAGATCCAGGCTTTCATTGACATCTTGAATGCTGCTATCTTGTCTGTACCTGTTCGTGATGAGGATTTGAGGTCAGGGAGAGATTCACTTACCGTGGCAGTGATATTCACGTCTCGGTATGTCAATAGATGCCTGGTGTTTGCTTAATGGTTAGGGTGGCGGACTTTAGATCCGAGGGTCCTTAGTTGAAATCCCGCTGAGCTGTTGAATCAATACCAGGTGGGGTTAACTCGGCCTGTCATCCTTCAGAGGTCAGCCATCGGAAGTGCCAGAATGCTGGAATACTGTGTCGGAGTAGCGACCCATCCAGGATTGTGCCCATTCGCCAAGGAGACTGCTTAAGCAGCACCAACGCTCTGCACAGAGTATGGTCCCAATCTCCTCCTTTCCAGATGTGAGACTTAGACTCTGACCAGGGATGTGAGACAGAGACTTAACTCCTTCGATACCATGAGTCTTTGGAGAATCCTTCGCTATTGCAGGTCAGACTTGGTGTCGAACGAGCGACTGCTGAGAAAGACTCAGAAAAGATTTGTTACCTGTATAGTCTGTGAGCATCAGCTGTGGCTGTATGGTCATGTGACTTATTTTCTTGACACTGATCCTGTTTTCCAGATTCTCTTAGCGAGGAGCTTTTTGAGTGGAGGACGCCAACAAGCTGACCACGTGCCTTGCTATTGCAACAGGTTGATCAGAATCTCAAGGACATGGGAATAGGCCTGGCATCTGCCTGGGAGATGGACAGACAGAGGCCACTTGATTACCAGCGGAAAGTGTATGCATAACCATACCTGACCTGACCTGGTTCTATAACTGTCTTTGGGTCTTGTAGGTGTTAAATGGTTTTAGGGATCTTCAGGGTGTTAAAGATCTTTGGGATCTTTGGGGTCTAAAGCGTCTGGTCATAACCATTATATATGTATATATAATCATGAACATTCGGCAACAGCCTCAACTAAAACAACATTCATGCTGGAAGTTTGAGTGGAAGGCAAGGACACACCCATTCCTGACAAAAACTGGTTGGAAACGGCACAATCAAAAAGTCTACAGGCCCTTATAGGCTTTGCAGATAAGTCAAAAATTAAAAAGAATTAAAGAATTAAAATAGTCAGAGGCAGATACGGCCCATGTGCAGAAACACCGAAGCACCTGGATGTCCTTTGGCTGCGGGTCAATAATCGCCACCACTCATTGCGCATACTTATCGGGAGTGCTCTCAGGCTGTAAAATGGTTGTGAGGTGTTCGCTCAGATCTGTGGTTGCCACAAAAATACCATCCCTTGGAGTCAACCGCACACAGTGTTCGACACCAGTAGAAGTGGCCTGCAGATGTGCAGACACGTTCTTGCTGTGAGCATGCTGGGCCAAGCAGCCTGTAGACGTGCAGACACGGTGAGCGGATCTGAGCAGCCTTTAGAGATGCAGACACGTTCTTGTCATGAGCATGCTGGGCACGCAACAATCATTGCCAAGCAAGTAAGGGACTGAGCAATTATGACCTGAAAGCACTCAAGAGTCAGTAGCAGAGGAAGACTCACCAGCATTGGAATCTCCCCCAGTGAGAGTTTTACAACAAAGAGACTTGCTGAGACCTTTCACTATTTTGAAAAGGGCATGAAAATTCTGAGTGAGGAGGACTTAAGCAGAGACTGCAGTGCTAATGTGTGTAATGTTGATATACTTCACTTAACATGTGAATTACACGTCCATCAGTTTTTTTGTAAACCTTGAAAAGTCGGGCGAAAAACAAAAGTTTTTTAAAAATAAAAGACCACAATTTTCTTTCCTCTGCATCATGAGAATTAACGAACAGTATTATGTACCTTCATTGGGCGGTATCTATTAGACCGCTGCCGCAATCGTTACAACAAAACACGCATCACTTTGTTGGAGCTGTAATCAAAATGTACCTTTGTTTCCTGAAAAACGATATTTTTATTTAATGACAGAAGACGGGTTGTTCAATCTTCAAATGTACATCAGAGGGAGCTATGAACCCTGACAGCTCTGCAGAGCGAAAACAATGGCAGCAATTTCTGGGCGGCGAGAACAAAAGGCGTGTCCTGGCTAATGGACTGTGCTTGTGATGCTGGGGGAGAGAGCGGAATGCGTGGCCTGTAGAATAGGTGGTGCTTGTGACCCACAGACACAAACTCAGCTTTTTCACAAGATATACTGTATAATATATATATATATATATATATATATATATATATATATATATATATATATATATATATATATATATATATACTATATATACTCCAGGAAACTCCTGCCACCTGTCCTGATCTACTTTTAGGCTCCCCCTCACCAAACAACTACAAAACACCCTGCGAAATAGAGAGCAGACACTTTTTGGCTTGGTAGGCAGTACAGGATGAAAGGTGGAACTGAGCAGGCAGACGGAGCTCGTGGATTGGAACAAGCTCAGCAGAGCACTGGGTGGTCAAGAGATCCAGGCGCCATGCTGGGAGCATTCATTAGTCCAAGCCGAAAACACATTTACACATACAGCTTGTCTTACACATAACAGCTGTCTTCTCACACATTCTGTCTCTTGTTTTCCATCTTGTCTGCTGTGGACGCGTAAGAGCGATCGACGAGGATATGTTCCAAACAACCACTCTTTTCAGAGCGACCCCACAGCCACACACCTCTTTCCATTTTCTTCTCTCCACCTCACCCGCATTCCACCTGCACCTCACTGCACTCCTTAACGCACCATCTCCGCCATCCTTAGTTTTTCTCCCTTCTCCTAAGCGACTGGGAAGTGTGGGTCCATTGACCATGCAAGCTATTGAAGAGGTTGCACACTTTGTACTTTTTCTATCTTTCTTTGCTCTCAAACCTTCCTCGGGGAATGAATCTGATGGCGCTTGTTTTGTATAGTATAAGTTAAGAGTGTTTAAGTCCATTATATTGGTATAGTTCTGCCCTGTGTCTCTTGTTTGTAAATATTAGCACATCATTTTGCCTTATCTGCTTGGAATAAACTTGTTTGTGTTTAAAATGTACCCAGCTCATCACGTCTTTTCTTCCGCTGGTCCAGCGTCGTCTGTACATAGTTATCTGGGAAGTATTACGCAACCAATTTGCTCATTAGCCGGTGTGTGCTCGACAGCTCCGTTCAGCTGCACCTGATACAGAAAGTTGTCGAGCACGCATCAAGGGCACGAGACCACCCTTGATGCTGCCAAACCACTGGAAACGCTAACACGAAAAGTAGTGCGAACCCTGTTAGGATTGGTGGTACCAATCGGCACTTTTGGTTGATTAGCAAGCTGCCAGTGCACAGAGTTATCTGTGCTTGGTGGCATCAGGACCGAGTGTTCGAGAAAAACTGGAGCACTTCCCATCATGGCAAAACACAAACTCTTGATCAGGAACAATATGTGTCTATGTGTGTGTGTGTGTGTGTGTGTGTGTGTGTGTGTGTGTGTGTGTGTGTGTGTGTGTGTGTGTGTGTGTGTGTGTGTGTGTTTATATTGGAGTAGATAGATGGATAGAAGTCACTAATAAACTCGTGTTTTCCTAAATTTATCACAAACATGTGGAATTCACAAATACTCATGACTTTTGGTACGGCCCTCTTACTATTGAACTAACTGGAATAATTTAAACACAATCACCCCAAAGCTATAATACAGGGTGTCTCAATAAAATGCATACCGATTTTAATATATCAGAAAAAAATAAACAGCAGATAGAGGAGTGATGTTGATTGTTAACTAATACCCGGTTTAAAAGTATAAAAATACTCACAGATGGCATAAGCGTGTGATGAAATGATTGCATGTCATCAGTCAGCTGTTATATCCGAAAGTCAATGAGGAACGACAAGCTAGCATAGTTTTTGATATGTAAAGTCAGTATACATTTTATTGCGACATCTTGTATATCAACATTAAATGGAAATCTGGCTGTCACTATTCTGTGATAATAACACAGAACAGCCACTGTATAAAGTAGTGTGGTGGCAGCTGCTACACTGCTAACCATTGCATTGCATCAGTCAGCACCAAATATTTTGGCAGGATCATCAGCCCAACCCTGGACAAAGGAACTGATCTACATACACATTTCTGGCTCTCTGTGATGTCTGTTTAGAGATGCCTTAAAAACAATTTCAACAATTTAAAAAAGTTAAGGATATGTACTTTGACCCGAAGGACAAAGTGCACAGTCCAACAATGCTTATAAGTCTAGTAAACACATGCCTTTCAGCCTGAAAGCTAAAGCATGTGATCAAACAAACCCAAACACTTCAGCACACAGAGGCAGAATGCATGGTCATAACATAACTTTATCAGTGAGAAACCATCCCCCCCCCCAGCGTTATGACAATGCCTTGGTTTACATGAAAAATATAAAAAAAATCAAACATTGTAACAAAACTAGGAATGTGTATTCTGGAAGCCCGAAGGCCAAAGTACACAGTCTAATAACGCTTGTAGCACTAGTATTCATACACACTTCAGCCTGAAGGTCAAAGCATATGGTCAAACAAACACAAACACCTCAGCCCACAGGAGTAGAATGCATGGTCATACCATAATTAGAGCCATGAGAAAACAACTGCAAGTGTGGAGTCCTCCCAAAAAGTGAACTGGCATGCTGTCCCCAGAGGGAGTATATACTTCTAGCACCTCCTAAGTGGAACGGTGACCATTCGATCACACTGAAACTGCACCGCTTGAAACTTGCCCTATCCACATTTATAATGTTAACCAATTTGATTACAAAAAAACAGAAATACATATTTTTCATGAAAATATTGCACATCTACATATACTGGAAAAAAAAAAAACATTAAAAAAAAATACATTGAGAGAAAAAAATCTCAAAGCAACCAAACAAGGTAGGAATGATACGGCATTATGATGCTACAATACGACACCACAATCCTCTTATGGATTACCATCACGACATTTTTTGACATTTAACGTTTGTTGTGGGACTGTGGTGGAACAACATCAAAAGATATCGTGATGTCTTTTGACGTTGTTTTGCTGGTACAATAGTATCTCTTCACACCTGGAGGAAAAACACTTTTGTATTTCCCTTCCCTGAATGCAGGCACATTCCATGAGTATTAAGCATATATAAATGAACTCATGATTGACTCAACCAATTATCACTGAAAAACTATGATATTGCTGTTCAGTCAATATTCAATTCAATTAGTTATTTGGGGATTGAAATTTTTTTTTTAAACATTTTAAAGCAATGGTGATCGAATACTATTGGTAATTTGAAATATACAATATGCTTTTTTCTTGCAACAGACATTCATTGGAAAAGTCAGATGGACAATTAAGCCAAACAATGTAGAATAGATCCTGGTATTGGCTTAGTGTTTAAGGTGGTTGGCTTCTAGATCTTAAGGATCTTGAGTTAAAACCCCTGTCCACTCATTGAAATAACACCTGGTGGGTTGACTCAGCATGTTATCCTTCCAAGTTCAGTGAAATGAGTACCAGCTTGCTAGTAACAGGGGGGTACTGCATTAGTGGCACAGCTGCCTCCCCCCCCCCCCCGGCCAGAAAATGATGCAGCCAAACAGCCGCAGACTGCTTTTGAAAAAAAAAATGTAGAATACAGACTGCAATGTACTTTTATGATTAACTCTTTCAAGAAATGCATCCTCGAACGAACTAATTTAATGCAAAAAATGAAAGGCCAGTCAGACAACACATAACCAACCAATAAATGTAGGGTGACCCGGTTTAAAATAAAATGCAATTTGTGGATAAAGGGCAGTGCGAGATGATAAATTATTATAAAATAAATTGAAATTGATCGATACTCTGTTATCTGATTGATTATCTTTGGCCTACAGTATCCATAATTCCACTGTTGCTTATTCATTTTATTGCTTCCCAGCTATCATAGGGACAATTGAACTAAGTTAGTAGACAAGAGGCCATCAAAAAGAACTTCCCATCATGCTGTGTTCGTAAAGGATCCAGGTCATAGGTTATCACATCGTGAAAAAGCTGTGCTGACCAGGAAAAGCAATTATTGTTCCACGGAGCAGATCGATTTCCATTGCACAGATGATCAAACCTGTCCTGTTATGATGCTCAAAAAAAATTAATAATTGCATGAGTAGATGAGCAAATGGATCGAAGGGTGAAATAATCTGGCACCCGCATTGTTTAAAATGAAGAAATATCGACTGTGCACTCCTGATGGAGGCTTAGCACAGCCTGGAATTTGGAATCACCAGGTGGGGCGAACTTAAATGGTCAAAATAAATAAATAAATAAATATACAATGATTTTGTTTTTACGTCCTGACCAAGAGTCCAAATATGGTCGCACTGTGCTCAACATTTAACAATGCACGAGCTAAAATAAATAGTGCTACATTTTGCTCCACATTTGTGATCTCCAGTTAAGATTTGCAGACATCAATATGTCCATTAATTTAAAGATTTTTGTCCAAATTGCAACAATCACCTGATCTTATCGGAGGTATTCTGACCCAGGGTTTAGTGCAAGATTAGTATGAGAATTGTGGAGTTAAGTAAGTAAGAGCAAGAGTAGAGTCTCTGCTAATTTACCTGGCAACTAACTCCCTGTCCAGTTAACAAGGTTAAATAACAGCGATGGGCAGTTTGGTATTTAAAATAACTTCCACTGTGCACCATAACACGAGAACACGACTGCACAAAGCAATAACGTGCCACGAAAATATCGGAGATGCTCATTCTCAGCTGGCTAATTTGACTTTCAATGAGGGAGATGAAAAATAATTCCTGTCGGAAAGATAATTTTGCCCCGTTATCCGCCGAGGAGTGGGTGTTAACTGTCGTCAGTTTCATTCTCTTGTCAAGGTTCATTTGAACACTCTTCTACCCTCATTACTAAAAATACCCTTTGCCTCTGCATTGCTGCTCCTGGTTGCCCTCCATAACCACGCCTTTTGTGACCCTTGCAATATGCTGTAGCCCCAATTTAATGTTTTACGATAGAGTGCGCAAGCTCACAACTCCTCAAATGGACCATAGCTGAGGGCTTTGCATGCAATCCACATATCACGTGTTCATTCATCCGGATCCTGAATATCGAGGCAGCCTTAGGGCCCAAGCATTTGATGGAAACCAAAGAAAAAGAGGGACGAGAGGGAGACCATCCAAGACATGACCGACAGGAAGAAAAAATTCTCAATTGATTGCACTAAACATAACAAAAATATCAATGGTATAAAGACTAAAAAAACAAATCAGCACAACAATAAATTGCCACTTCATGGAATAGGAGTAGTCATGTGAAATAAGGGCCGATGAGTTGTGTGCTTGAAGAACTCGGCCTTTCTTAGGTGAACAAGTTGCGCGCATACCAAGAAGCTCAGCACAGACATGACACTTAATATCAGGTCGAGAGAATGAAATCAACCATCATATTTCTCAGGCAAATGTACAGTCCGATAGTGGTATCTGCACAAGGCGCATTGCCATGGATGACCCAAAATTGGCTGGTGTGCACAACAAAATTGTGCTATGCTGCTTCAAAATGAATTAATTCATCAGGAAGACCAAAATTGGTTAATTTAAAACATTTGTGGAAGACCTCTAAACCTGAAAGACATAATTACTGCAAACCTGCTATACACACACACACACACACACACACACACACACACACACACACACACACACACACACACACACACACACACACACACACACACACACACACACACACACACACACACACACACACACACACACACACACACACACACACACACACACACACACACACCTTTACTGCCAAGGATAGAAAGAAACAAATGCATAAATAAAAGTATAAAGAGAATGAGGAAGTTAAAAAAGTGAGGAAAGGAAGAAGAAGAGATAGAAGATCAAAAGCAGAAAGAACAGCCAGCAACTTTGCAATGATCTGGTTGTCGTTAGGAAGATGCATATAAAAAACTGAAGGCACCACCAACTCTTATAGCATCGGGATGACCTTCATGTTTGAATAAGGACAGCAAAGTATTATACACTTCTTGCATATTACTAGCATAATGAATTATGGGGGTTAACCACGCGCTTGGAACGATGGATTCAAGCAAGAGAAAATGAATCCAGCGTGAGATCTCCATGTGACAGCACCATGGATCGCTACCCAAAAGGGCAGTGTACAATGACAAAATGGATTTGCAAAAGTATATATCAACCTAGAATCTAGAATCGCATTTTCATCATTAATGACGTGTTGGTGCCCGCGCATGCTGTGCACATTCAGCAGGGAAGAAATGGTAATTTGGATTTTAGAAACGGTGTCAGTTGTGGTCAGCTACCGACCAATGAAACTGCCTTGTCCACATTAATTGATCAGCAGTGATACTAGGGAAATGGGAAGGGTGGGAAGGGGGACATCCCATGTGGAAAGGAGAAAGGGGTGAGCGAGCTTGAGAAGTATTGAGAAAAATAGACGGAGGGAGGGGGAAGGGAAGACATACACTCGCATACGTGTGCACATGAGTACACACACACACACACACACACACACACACACACACACACACACACACACACACACACACACACACACACACTCGCGCACACACACACACACACACACACACACACACACACACACACACACACACACACACACACACACACAATAATGACCAAGATGGTCTGTTTCCGATGGTAAGCATCAGGATCACAGAAGGTTTGAATATTAAATGCTGGAGTATAGAATAGATGATATAGAGCATGCTTGGAGCATGCTACCACATAACTCATGAATTATATTATAACAGTTAGACACGAATTCTATTTTCCAAACACAAAAGGACATTAGCAAATAAGTTCTAACAATGTGACAACTTACCTTCCTTGCACTCAAGCGCAACGCGTGCCTCCAGGTTGTCCATCTGTGTTTGCAAACGCTCCAAGTTCATGTGGCTCTCATGGGATTTTCGCTTGTATGCAACCAGCATTGCCACAACGACAAACAGCAGCACGCCACCACCCATTGCCAGGCCAACCGTAGCTGGGAGGGATAGCAGTGAATCAGGTGACATCTGCACCGGCAGCACGGCCAATTCCGTACGGTCCACCGCCACCTGTCGCACCCACGAGGCAATGGTAAACCTCCACATAACCTCTGTATAGTCAAGGAGAGCAGTGCAGGCAAAATGTAGTCAGCTAACCGTCAATGTGTGTGTGCCCGAGAGGCTTGATGGACACTCGCACAGTAGCTGTGATTCAGAAACAGAAACAGAACAGGCCACTCCAGCCAGGTGGACAGAGTAATTGAGCTTCCGGTCTTTGGAACTTATTGGTGGGCTGAGGTTTTCACCCTAGCATGATGGCAAAGAAAGGGAACAGCATTCAATCGAATTTTTTTTAGTATTTGGCCACTACCTAATATTAATTGGACCACATGTCATTGTTCTAAGCATGAATAAGTTTATGGCCAAAGAATTAGATTCATGATGGCAAACACTATTTCACACCCACTTCAACCTTACCTGTTAATTGGTATCAATGAATCTATTTCCTCAAATAACTCCTTTTTCCTTCTGATATTAATGACAAGTTTCTTGGAAACAACTCCAAGCTGTCAAAATGGGTTCAAATCTTGAACCAGTATGAACTGTCATCCTGGCTTTTTGCATGTAGCATACATGAGAATACAAAAGTTACATGCCATCTCAGCCCCCGCACAGTTTTTTTTAAAACTTGTTGGCGAATCATCAGTGACAGACAGCATAGACAGAAACGCGAACCACCATGGTGCTCAAGCATGCACATTATACGATGCCAATAGCAGGAAACATATAGCAATAGCAGTAGTGCATGCTTATTGGAATTCTCAAGTATGTACGACATGTGAATGCCTGCAGCTGTAGAGGAACCTGGGTAGGATTTGAAACAGCAAAGGGCTTATCTTGTGGAGCTTTTCTTGGCTGCTTTATGCAGCATTCTTTGGCGAAAAGAGAATGGGACCTTATCGATTTGATAATTCCAGCCACTTGGGGTAATAAATAAGTTGAGAGCTGATTATTCCCTCCAATTACGGGAGAGAGACATTCTTGGGTCTTAATATATATTTATTAACTGCTATTGATATTGCATGTGATATATGCTTGGGAGCCTCAGTGGTGCACACTTCCGTCTACACTGTCAAAGATCATTCAGCAACAAGTGATAAAACTGGTGTGGTGGCCGAAGGGGGCATGTAGCATTGGGATTCTCATGCATGTACTACTTGTGAATGTCTGTAGCTGCAGAAGAACGTAGGTAGGGTTTGACACAGCAAAGGTAGCCATTGTTAGTTGCTTATGCAGCTTTCTTTGGCCAGAAGAGCATGGGAGGATGTATATATATATATATATATATATATATATATATATATATATATATATATATATATATATATATATATATATATATATATATATATGTAAACATATTGTTGCGGGCCGGGGGGGGGGGGGGTCAGGTGAGAAGACCACTAGGTGGGGGAAGCTATCTCGGTTCCCACCAGACTCCCCGGAATTGTAGGCCGTCGCACACGGATAATTCCGTGACGCGGCGGGTCGCTAAACCGACTGTGGATGCCAATAACTCAACTGTGTGACCCCGTCTTTGGGTTAACCGGGTTACCTAATTAATCATGTGGTTTAATTACCGGGGAAACACGCCCTCGGTACGCCTTGTCCGAACCGGATCACTCTACCGGAACCGGATCACTTTTCCGGATTGGATGCAGCCGGGCGAGACTGTCAAGGACGTACCGGCTGAAAGGAATGGATCGTTGGGAATAAAGTCCTGGCTAAACTTGGATTCGGACCATGCTGGATCATGGAAGAAAAGACAAAAATGAGCAGGGAACATTCCTAATGATAATTATTTATTTACAAGCAGGCGAGGAAAGCTGTGTCGAACAGTGAAAATTTATTGGGGTGTGTTGTGCAGGGATAGGAAGAAGCGTGTGGTGCGACAATAAACAGGCAACTTACAAAAGGGGACACAGAGCAGACTTACCACGGAAATAATAACAAAAACAATGATAACAATCTTCTACAGTCTTACTTCAGCAGACAGGTGCCAGCACACTCACACACACAGAACCCGAATCCGATGAAGAGGGAGTTTTGCAACCGGGGGGGGGGGGGTGGTTGAGACAATGATCTCGGTACCTGTGCGCCCGATAGCACGCCGTGCCACCAATACGTTTCGGGGGGGGGATGCTCCGGGGTCCGGTACCCGGCAGTGCGCACATTGCCTCTGGCCCAAGCAGCACAGGTGGAGACTGTGCTCGTGAAGGAGGAGCTTGAGTGGAGAAGGGGCGGAGTCCAGAGGGCGAGGGTGGAGCAGTGGGCGGGATCAGGTAGGTGGGTGGGGCTGACGTGGTGTGGATTGAGACGAGGAGGCGAAGTCGAGGAGCAGGAGGCGGGTCATGGCGGTGTCGACATGGGTGGAGACCAGGAGGCAGAATCGAGAAGCAAGAAACACAGACAGTCTGGGCCAGAGGGACTGCCCCGACCTTTATAGGGCCCGCAGCTTGGGGGGAGGGGCCATGCCGAATCCAAACGTCATCACCCGAATCGGGCACTCCGAATGGCCCCGACCCCTCACGTGGCCCGCCAGCTTGGGCCGGAAACCACCTCACTTCGTTTCCGGCAAGGCCATCCCAGAGAGTGGGAATATTGCGCTCCGACCCCACGAAATTACAAGAATCGCCCACACCGAAATTGGCACGTGAATCATCCTGAAAAAAACCCCGGGCGACCGGTCGAGGGTCCCGCATGTCCGCTCAGGCATTCGACCAGCGTCGATCTAAGCGCTCGTTCTGCGCACGCCAACGTGGCCCACACTGTACATTCCCTGGCTTGATCGCAGCCTCGCTGGCTGTAGAGACGAGAAGACGTTCACCATCCGTGGAGAATCCACTGCTGCCAGTGAGGACTGAAGGTACTTCGCCATGGATAAATCCATGCACGTTTCACGAGCGACATAGGTGTCTGCTTTCGAGCACATTCCGTACAGTGCGCACAGTTCCATCATTACACACATGGCCAGCACTCGCGTTCACACGACTCCACTAGCGTGTGCGCTGGGCGGACACCAACATGCGTCGGGTATTGAGGTGAAAAAAAGAACAAGCCGCTTCTACCTGCACACTCGTATCCTGCCCAACATGGCGTGGAGTCGGCTTTATTGGCCTCTGTAGGTGTTTCGTGCAGCGTGGGCATCGTGCTGGCCGTGTTTCCCGTGCCGTGAAAAACATCATTCTTAAGAAGTATTTATTTGCATGCTTTTCTAATGCAATCAGCAATTCTCCCCAGACCATCGGAAGCTCGAGTCAACAATCCCGCATTGCCAAGCGCACATCACTCGCCGCACACGCTGGGTTTAGGGCTTGCCTGAGAGCGAGAATCTCTGGGCAGCGGATCCCTCACTGCGGTGCCACACGCGTTGGCCTCGAAGGCGCAAGTGGCTGATTTACCTCAGGAATAATCAGAAAAGAAGAGTGGGGATGAAATGAAGGAGAAAATAACTTAAGCAACCCCAGCTATTAAATCATCGCAACGCACCCCCTTGTTGTCCCGCGAAACAAAAGTAAGGGGACGATCTACACGTATAATAATGGGATAACTGTCTTGGGAAACCTATCTGTTGTATGCATGTGGTTCCGAGAACCGCAACAATATATATATATATATATATATATATATATATATATATATATATATATATATATATATGTATATATATATATATATATATATATATATATATATATATATATATATATGTATATATATATATATATATAGATATATATATATATATATATATATATATATATATATATATATTTCTACATACATATATACAGAGTGTCCCTAAAAAATGACATCATTTGAAACTTGAATATCTAAGTAACTACATGTCCCAGGCAAACGAAAGTAAATAGGCTTCATGTTGAACAATAAAAGATTTATTTATCAAAATTCGAACAAGAGATTCAGAGGGATGTAGATTTTATAACTGTTTTCTCAAAACTTCACAAACGTTCAATATGCGCACCGCCTGTGACACGACACACGTCAAGTCGGTGGTCCAGCTCCTGCCAAACACGCTGTAGCATGTCTTGCGTAACATTCTCCAACGCCTCAGTGATTCTCTGCTTAAGTTCCTCTGGGCTTGTAGGAAGAGGGGGGATATAGACCAGTCCTTTCACATAGCCCCATATAAAAAAATCACAAGGTGTCAAGTCAGGTGAATGTGGTGGCCATTTCAACAGCACATTGTCATCATCACTGGCATGCCCAATCCATCTTCCTGGTAGATTCTCATTGAGATAAGAATTAAACATTCAACTTCGTTAGTTTTTACACATTTTGTTAAAATTTGAGATCATTTGAGCGAGAATTAGCAATGTTATTAGACTACGAAATGATGTCTTTTTTTAGGGACACCCTGTATGTGTGTGTGTATATATATATATATATATATATATATATATATATATATATATATATATATATATATATATGTATATGTATATGTGTATATATACACACACACACACACACACACACACACACACACATTCACATATATATATATATATATATATATATATATATATATATATATATATATATATATATATATATATATATATATATATATATATATATATACACACACACACATATACATATATGTATATATGTACATATATATATATATATATATATATATATATATATATATATATATATATATATATATATACATAGATAGATAGATATATATACACACACATATGCATATATATACATATACATAATAGCATATACCTACATGATAGCTTCGGAGACTGCTTTGGCAGCACCAACGCTCTGCAATATCTATATATACTATCAGAACTTCGGTAAGCAGTGCAGGATAGGGATGTTTTGGGAAATCTGATCATGGATGTCACAAGAAGTCAGCCATGGCTTGATGGGGCTCGATATATATCCTTTGTCTTCCTTAAGCACACACACACACACACACACACACACACACACACACACACACACACACACACACACACACACACACACACACACACACACACACACACACACACTGTATATGATATTTAATTAATGCGGTTGGGATGATCTATTTTAATTGAAAATGCACAGTCAACCAACAAATACAGCGACACTGTTGACCTTGATGAACTTCCTGGTCTTAGGTTAAGTCTGCACAAATGAAATTCTGCCTTTGGCTAAGTCTGCTCTTTCTTCGATTTTGCAAATTGTTGGAGTAAAAACAACAACAAAAAAAAAACAATTCACCCATCTCTGTACTTCTACCTGCTCCAGTTACATCCACATTCTCATGCGGTCAACTGGAGAATGTTTTTGACACAAGCCTTTCATGAACTCGTTGGGCAGGACTGGCAAGAATTTGTAATTTTGGTCAGGGTATCGGCAATAGCTCAGCTACTCTTCATGGAGAACACCATTGACTCTTTAATATCCACCAACGCAATAAGTGGTGGCAGACCAGTTCTCTGGCTTAATGTCCACATACATTGATATATTACACTGCATGTGAAACACCAGGATGACAGTTTATATAATGGTCAAATAAGGACAGTTTATATAATATAATGTTAGAATTATGTTCGACAGCTCAAGGCAAGTGCATTTTGTTATATAAATATATTTATACACAAGCAGTGTATGCTTCCACATTGCAAGCAATAACGAACCATTGTCTCGTATCGCTCTCCTGCATATGATTTTTTTTTCATTTATTTATTTTGATTTATTGTTATTTTCATTTACGGATGCTTTGCAATGGTTCTGTGATTTTTTCCTGGTGTATCGGCTTCAATATCCATTGGCACGCAAAATTTCAGCTTTCTACATCACCTGGAAAGTCCCGATCTTTAATATCTGTCAGTGAGTCAGTGAGTGAGTCGGTCAGTCACTGATTAGAAAGAGCTTTATATATTCGATATACAATGTGCACTTGCCTTGAGCTGTACAATGTGGTTTCAAAAGTTAGTTGAGTTAGTTTCAATTCTTGTAATAAGTAAATAAAAACAATCACAATGCTGAAAAGCATGGTCAGACCCGCAGAATAATAGGTGTTCCAGGCTTGATTTGCAGTGTGCCATCTTCGGGTGTATCTAATGCTGGATCAGGGAAGTAGACAAATCTGGAATTGTTGAGGGTACGCGCCGTTAGGACTCCATCCAGTTCAAAGCCAAATTCATCAGCACGAAGTCCCGAGGCAGGGGGTTTCCGATCCATAGACTGTACGGAGAGTTTGGGTGCTTTGCACACCATGGTGGTGTCATTCAACACAAAGCAGGTCTGCCAGGAAAGTAAAGCGAAAAAGTGCACAACACACATGGTCAAACAATGTTCTTGCAATATTTTCATAAACTTTGGCATGATTAGAAAATAAATGGAATACCAAACGCAAATCAGACAAAACAGAATAACTTATCTCTTACGATTCTCCGATCTAGAAATGAAGCGCCCAATGCAATGTCACGCAGCATCTGCTTCCAATTGTTTTGCATCTATTACATCTGATTGTGTAATCTTCCCATCTCCCTCTGCTTCTCTCTTCATGTTTTTCTTTGTCTATCTGTTTCCCTCCTTTCCTCCATATTTTATTGTCGCCTTCTCCCCATATACATACAAAACATCACCGCTGAGAAATAATATTCTTAAACACACAATTTGTTGCAGAACTTGCAGACCTTCACGACCTAATACAAACGTGTATTTCCAGATATGGAAATGATTAAGTATCCAATAAAGCATTGCTTATCCTCCCCTCCCCCTCTTTCCCCCCACAAAGGAAATCCGGTTCTCGCTGGACTGATGTAGTATTTGTTTCAGCCCCGACCAGCTGCTAACAATGAAAGGGCGGACAAGCGAGAAGAAATGAATTCACGCAGACCCCCAGCTCTGGCTATCATGCATTAAGCAGAAACACAAATGAATGGAGGCCGTAGGGAATCGTTTTGCTTTCATCACAAACTCAGACATTTTTGGTACAGGTCACGCAGTCAGGCGCCTGTTTTGGGTGGTGGGGCGGATAGGATGACTGGGGAGAGGTGTATGTTTCTTAGCTGCACAGTCTCGTGTTCGAATTCTCAGTATTTTTTTTATTCCGAATTCTCGTATTCTTTGCGTCCATTTCTTTGAGGAGTCATGTAAGTATTATTGAGCAAGGGCATTTCATTTGTTAGTATATTTATGTAGATACTCAAATTTTCTTAATCTTGTTATTGATGCTTATAAACTAAGTCACATTGGACACAGTTTTGAATTGCATTCATTAGGTGTTCAATAGGTCGTCATTCGTGTGGCGTGTTTGTCTTCTTTTAAACACATATAATAAGAAGGTGGATGTTAAAAATCCAGTGGTGTCTTATCACAAAGAGTGGGTGAGTTTGTCTACCTTCAAACGTTGAAAATTAAAACCTGGCATAGTTTGGTCACAATTGCTTGCAGTCAGCCTGGCAAATTTCAATGTTTAAAGTTATTCACAACTGTGAGAATCAAAAAAAGCTTAACAAATTACAAAACACTTAAATGTCCAATTTTAAATGCTGTATTTCCTTTTTCAGTGTCTAAGATTCATGAAAGTTCACAGGCAGGGTATTGCATCACAAAGTGCATTGTCAAATTGATGCATGTTAAACTGGGTGTCCCAACTGGTAACGTTATCTGGTGGCCGTTAAAGATTGAACTGTCTTTCACAAAAAGTAGGTGAGTTCTCGCCGGCACCCTAAACAAATTACAAATCCACTCGAACATCAGATCTGGCTTGCTAGTTTGTGAAAGACTACAGCAAAACATCAGTCTTGGCTGACTATACAGGAGGATGAGATTAATTGGGGCCAGGTAGTAGTCATAGTCATAGCTTTCACGGTAATAACAGTCATCGTCATAGAGGTGGTAATAGTAGTAGTAGAAGTCGTCGTGGAAGTACATATGAAGGAGAAGGTAGTAGGTGATGAATGTACTTTATCTCATGAAATGCTTGTTAAGAATACTTTATTTATTTTTACCTTTAGTTGTTAATGTTTTGTTTTTTCTTTACATTGTCATAATATGAGCAGTGTAAGCTTTGCCGTTTCACAAAATGAACAAATTGATTCGCAGTTCAATTGATATTGGCTGACATTCATGTAGCTTGGCCTTTTTGACTTTCATACTCATCAGTGCTAATGATGTCAGAATCCTTGGCTCAAATCCCATATATTTGTGTTGATTTGTCCATTGAATTGTGTTTTTGTAATTTCTGTAAAATTACCTTGACATCTTTCAATGCACTGGTATAGCATATAATATTTGTGTAAGCTACACCATGAGACCAAGATACTGCAGAGAGAAAAAAGGTTTTAATTGCTAATAATAATTATTTTCAGGAAACATTTAAACGTTAAATTTTTAAACATTCGGATGTTATTCAACTCAATACTAACTCACAGCACCTGTTTATATGATATTAGACAACCTGTGAACCCATTGGGTTCCCGTTGTAACAGCGGTTGATGAAAAAAATCATTTCAAGAAAAAAAAGATAGCTTCAGCGAACTATACCGTTCAGGTTGTTTGCATTGATCAAATACTCCCGAAGATTGCTTGACTGAATCGGAAATTGATTTTTTTTTTCTTTTTCGTTGCCCGATTTAAAAGAAACTTGATACTGTACACTGCAGGAGAATGATGAGTAAGGTGGCCAGAAATTTTTTGTGCTATCCTGTACCGTTTTGGCTGTATTTTGGGAACATACATACATATATATATATATATATATATATATATATATATATATATATATATATATATACATATATATATATATATATACATATATACAAGATGAGAGTTTTAGTAATATACTAGACGACTCTGTGATGGATTAAAGGATGTGACGCGCGATCACGTGTCGCGCAGTCAGATAAAACCGTGATGCCACGCGGTCGGTGGGATTGTCCCTGGGGCATTGTCATTTACGGCGGTGGTTCACTTGGTGCTCGTTGAATGGTGAGAATTGAGGGTATACTGGACTCCGTGCTTATGCTGGCTAATTGCTGATTTATTTTGCGGTGATCGACTGCACGTGTATTCCTTGCTGCACATGTATTCCTTGCTGCACATGTATTCCTCGCTGCACATGTATTCCTTTATGTGTCTGTAGAATCGGCTTCAATCAAGTGAAATAAAGCCTTACACTCCGAAGGTTTTTCCTCGCACTCACTACAATTTATTTCACTTCATTCCTTCGGCTACCTCAACCGACTATGGACAAGATCTACAAGCCGGAGAGGTTCGATGCGGACCCCAACGCTACTGACTCGGAAATGAAGTGGCCGCATTGGTTCCGTTCCTTCTCACACTATCTGACCATCATTGAAGAGGGAGCAGACAAACTGGCCGCACTTGTAAACCATGTCTCGCCCAGCGTATTCAGGCTCTTCTCGGAGTGTGACACCTACGACACAGCGATCGACGTGCTGCGGGCGCTCTACGTGAAGTGCAAGAACGAGGTATACATGCGACATCTTCTCAACACACGCAGGCAAGCATCCGGGGAGACAATCGATCAGTTCCTGCAAGCTCTGAGGCAGTTGGGCAAAGACTGCAGTTTCCGGGCTGTAACCGCCGAGGAACATCGAGATGAAGCGACCCGAGAGGCGTTCATCCAGGGGCTCCGGTCAGCCCCCATTCGGCAACGCTTACTGGAAAAAGCACAACCCACTCTTGAAATGGTAGCTGACCAGGCCCGAGTTATGGATATGGCTCAGCAGCAATCTGAGTCATATGGGACACCGGTGTTGCTAATGAACGCTGCTACGGCGGAAACTCAAGGAACCCCCCAGGACACCTCCGACACTGAGGATGGAGATAAACCCGAGAAATCGGATACCCAGAACTCGTCAAACTCCTCAGCCACTACTTCGGTTGGTAAATGTTTCTTTTGTGGGTATAAAAGACACCTCCGTAACAAATGCCCCGCCAGGGATACCCATGCATGAACTGTGACAAGAAAGGGCATTATGTCAGGGTATGCAAATATACTCTTAGAAGAAATAAACCCACTTCTGCGGCTCTCTACTCACAAAAGAAAGTAACAGCAGCTTCACCGGGGAATCTATCCAAAGTTATCATCAACGTACGAATTAACGGGCATATGGCTGAGGCTCTGATTGATACCGGTAGCTCTGAAAGTTTCGTCAACAGCTCACTAGCGAAGGGCAGGAAATGGAAGATCCACCCGACAGACAATACGGTATTCATGGCCTCCACATCACTACAGTCCCGCGTACGAGGGTACTGCAATGTTGAGTTGGACGTAAAAGGCTACACGCATCGGGATGTAAGGGTACTGGTGCTTCGTGATTTATGCGCAGATGTAATTCTGGGTCATAATGTCCTCAAGCAGCACACGAGCGTCGAAATACCCTTTGGAGGAAGCAAACCTCGTCTAATTCTAAATGCTCTGACCACCGCAGAGGTATCGTCCCCCCTGCTGTTTGCTAACTTGTCGCCGGACTGTAAACCGATAGCGATCAAATCGCGATGATACACCACCGCTGATATGAACTTCATTACTTCTGAGACCAAGCGATTACTGGAAGAAGGAATTATAGAACCGAGCGATTCGCCATGGCGCGCGCAGGTGTTGGTGACCACCAACCAGAACCACAAGAAATGAATGGTTATCGATTACTCACAAACGGTCAATCGCTTCACCCAACTCGATGCCTACCCTTTGCCGCGCATAGACGAGATGGTCGAACGCGTGGCCAATTACAAAATATTCAGCACCATCGATTTGCGAAGCGCCGATCATCAAATTCCCATTCGAGAGGAAGACAAACCTTACACCGCGTTCCAGGCAGGTAGACGCCTCTATCAATTCAGGAGGATTCCGATCGGTGTCACCAATGGAGTAGCTTGCTTCCAACGAGTTATGGACGACATCATCTCGGATGAAAACCTCAAAGACACTTTTGTTTACGTGGACAATGTCACAGTGTGCGGTAAAGATCGGGGGGAACATGATGTGAATCTGGACAGATTCTTGAGCATTGCTAGAAAATATAATCTGACTCTCAACTTCGACAAATGCATATTCTCGGCAAAGTCAATTGATCTTCTCAGCTACACAATAGCCGACGGCACGATTAAGCCCGATCCTGAACGATTGCGCCCACTCCGTGAGCTACCCCCACCTCATGACCTGCAGACATTGTGTCGAGTGATCGGAATGTTCGCTTACTATGCTAGATGGATTCCCCAATACTCCGAGAAAATACATCCCCTCGTGCATTGCAAAAACTTCCCGCCAGATGCCGCTGTTGTAAAAGCTTTCCACAGCCTCAAAGATGACATCAGTAATTCCGTGGTATTATCGATCGACAGCACGGCGCCGTTCGTAGTGGAAACGGACGCTTCCGATAACGCGATCGCCGCGACGCTCAATCAGTCCGGACGACCCGTCGCGTTCTTCTCGAGAACTCTCTCAGGAAGCGAGCAGAGACACTCGGCGATAGAGAAGGAAGCGTACGCTATTGTCGAAGCCCTATGTAAATGGAGACATTATTTACTGAGAAACCACTTCACACTCGTCACGGACCAGCGATCCGTTGCCTTCATGTTTGATGGGAAAAATAACGGGAAAATTAAGAACGAGAAAATAATGAGATGGCGGATAGATCTATCCTGTTATAGTTACAACATTGTTTATCGGCCCGGGAAGGAAAACCCTGCTGCAGACACCTTCTCTCGGGTCTACTGTTCGGCGACAATCGGTCGGGCTTTGCAAGACCTCCATGTGTCTCTGTGCCACCCAGGAGTTACCAGAATGGCACATTTCGTGCGCAGACAAAACCTTCCCTATTCTATCGATGATATCAAACAAGTGAGTGCTTCTTGCCCTGTTTGTGCTGAACTAAAACCCAGATTCTATGGCGCCGCTTCTGGCAGATTGATCAAGGCCACTTCACCCTTCGAGAGACTAAATATCGACTTCAAAGGGCCCCTGCCGACTGAGACAGTCAACAGATACATACTCACGATTGTTGATGAATACTCAAGGTTCCCATTCGCATTCCCGTGCTCGGATATGACCTCGGGCACTGTCATGAAATGTCTCTCTGACCTCTTTGCCATGCTTGGGAAACCGTCGTACATACATTCAGACAGAGGGCCGTGTTTCATGTCGGTCGAGCTCAAACAGTTCCTATATGAACACGGCATAGCAACTAGTCGAACGACGGGTTACAACCCACAGGGTAATGGGCAGGTGGAACGGTATAATGGAGTCATTTGGAAAGCCGTAACCCTGGCGCTGAAATCGAGAGGACTGGGGCTCGAGCGGTGGGAGGTTACCCTACTCGGTGGGAGGTTTTTCCTCGCATTCACTACAGACTCGTGAACCCGTTGGGTTCCCGTTGTGACAGCAGTTGATGAAAAAAATCATAAAAAATTATAATAATAAAAACATAGTTCCAGCGAACTTTACCGCTGCGGTTGTTTGCATTGATCAAATAATCCCGAAGAGTAGATGACTGAAGCGGGAATTGATTTTTTAAATAATTTTTTTTCGTTGCCCGATTTGAACGAAACTTGATATTGGACGTCAATGTGAAAAAAAAAAAACAGAGAAAAGAAAGTCGAAAAAATTATTGTGCGTAATCTTCTAAACACAATTTTATTCATTAATGAACAAGGAAGTGTTAGATCAAAATGGCGATATTTATTTTATGCTTAAAAATAAATTGTTCTTTGTCGTTATTAAATGTTTGAGATTTTTAATCAAATCATTTCAAGAAAAAAAAAGATTGCTCCAGCGAACTATAACGCTGAGGTTGTTTGCATTGATCAAATTCTCTCAAAGAGGACTTGACTGAATTGGGAATTGATTTTTTTAATCATTTTTTTCGTTTCCTGATTTTAACGAAACTTGATACTGCACACCGCAGGAGAATGGTGAATAAATAGGCACTAAAATTTTTGCACTATCGTGTACCGTTTTGGCTATATTTTGGGAACATACATACATACAAACATACATACATACATATACAAACATACATACACATATACAAGATGAGTGTTTTAGTAATATATAGAAGATATAGATGTGATTGTGGATTGGATGTGTTGAATCATGTCATGGTGCTTTCTTGTATCGTTTCATGCAGAATCTGGCACAATGCACAATGATGAGGCTGCAACAAGAAAACAGCACTTGGAGGGGAAAAAGCTGTCATGTTGCCAAAACTGCCTTTATGGATTCATACTTAGTGATATTTTCGAGTATCCAAGGACAAGGCTCATGGAAGAGCCAGAACGCATAACTGATCAGGACACAACAGAACAAAAGTAACAACAGAAAGACAAGGGGAACACACCAATGGCAGAGCCGAGGGATAAAATAGACGAAAACAGACAAACAAGGGATGCGGGTAAGAATGAGGGGTTGGGAAGGAGACAGGTGGTGAACAAGATGGATACCGAAGCAAACTCTCATGAAGGAAAAACTGGAAATTTGGAGGAGGGTGTAGTTTAACGAGGGTAGAAAAGATTATGGTTTTGGATGGGGATGATCTGAGATCATGGGGGAACAGCTGTATTGAAGACCAGGAGGGAAGAATGACATTGAAGAGAATGTGGAAGTTGGATCCACAAATGGGAAAAATGAGGAACAAATGATTGGAGGTGAGCAGAGATTCTGGACTTTGGGAGTTTCACAAGAAGAAGATCGATGGTGGACTATATGTGCCCTGCAGAAACCTGGGGGGGGGGGGGGGGGATGAAGCACTTAAGGAGGAGAGGGTGCAAGACCAGAAAGGAGGTAGTTGGAGTTAGTAGCCAAAAAGAGAACCCAACAAGACTGTGCGAACTAGCTTTGCAAAGTAGTCCATTCAAGATCGAGACCATTGTAAAGTTATTTGTTAATGGCTTTGTCCATAAGTGTTCCCATTTGAACCCTTGGTTCAAGATGCAGGTAGCTCAAGTTCAAATCCCATGCACCTTGTGTTTGTCCATTATCCACTATATAATGTCCTTGTAATCCATGGACAGCACACTGATGTCTACCAATGTCTTTGTCTTGCAAGGATATATGTACAGCTCTTCCATGAGTCTTAGATCAGTGTTAAAAAATAGAAAAGGAAAAAAATATAGTTCAGTTGGCAGCACACTCGCATCGAAAGCATATACGTAGTTATGACTGTCTCTCAGCAGGATTACATCGCATTAAAAATTCCATCTAGTGTGGTACCATGCTGTCCTCTGGAAAATACAAGAAGCTACCTGTCTCATCTGATTGCCTTTGGATATGTACATTAAAGAGCCCACAGTATCTTTTGAAATGAGTATCCTTAAAATGGGTACCATAGCCAAATTCTGAAATTCTCTCATTGCTTTAGCAGAAGGAGATTGGGGATTGGGAGGTCACTGCATCAGCAGCTTAGCTGCACTAAAGTACAGCTGGGAAAATTAATGATGCCATCAAGAAAGTAAATTCTCAAGAGACCCCTTATCAGATTTGCATTTACAACATAAATAATGGCATTACAAGGAAATATGAGCAAAAGCATATGGAAAACAGCCTGTCCTCCTTCCTGCATTTTTCATCTCCCCCAACACATGAGCTGAATGCACGCAGCACGTACAACTGACCATAAAAGAGGGGAAAACAGACAAAATAAACTAGTTCTAGGAAACGTCTCGCCAACTTCATATTACGGTCATGTGATCCCCCCCCCCTCATCCTTAGGAGAACAATTCACATCTGGTACATGATGTGTGCACAGTTTTCGATGAAGACCACTCGGTGGTTGAAATGTGAAACCTGAGCTTTGCCTGCTGGGCAGCTATACTAGTTTGCAGTGACTTCATTTTGGAATATAGCCAATATTACACATTATCCAAAGTTATTTCCGTGAAAAAAAATCATGTAACATTTAAGGGTTAGTTAGGGAACTCCAAAGTGCATGGCTGCCTCTACATAGTCTAAAGCGAAATACTTGACTTTCAAAATAATGTGTGAATGCTAATGAGGCCTTTTGCACATGCGGTGAATGTGTGTGTGTGTGTGTGTGTGTGTGTGTGTGTGTGTGTGTGTGTGTGTGTGTGTGTGTGTGTGTGTGTGTGTGTGTGTGTGTGTGTGTGTGTGTGTGTGTGTGTGTTTTCAGTGACTGTTCTGCTCGCCAGGCACTTTTGAATTGCCATTGTTAGGGCGAAATCTGTAATTCAAATAGTCCTTTAAACATATTTTTTAGTCTTTAGATGAAAGAGTGGCAATTTCAGATGAAAGAGGCCTTCGGCCTAACACCGGTCCATGTGGCCTCGGGAGCTTGCAGCTATGAGCTTTTTGGGCGACTTCAGAAAGTTATCGAGCTCTTTCATTGTGCAGAGGCACATCGCTTTCTCGCAGGTATGTTTCCAAGTATTTTCAGCTTCTTTTAGAAGCTTTGTGAGCCATCTTAGGTAACAATCATTATCTCGCACAAACACAATATGCTTTCTGCTGCCCTGATGACTCCCATTGCTAGGAGATTTCTGTGCATGTGCACCGAGCATTCTGGTGTCGATTACATCATTTTGAAAGTCCCGTATTTGCTCAAGGTTTTATTTTTTAACCCCATGAGGATGTCGGGTCCTGCAAGTAGTATATATTTTGGGTCCTGTCTGTTTGTTCGTCCGTTCCTCCGTCGCTTCTCCTTGAAAAATTACTGGGCACATTTATTTCATATTTGGCAAATGTATGCAATAATATCTGGACATAATCATGCATGTCAAATGATTTTTGGATCGGAGACATTTTTTAATTTTGGAGATTAAAATTAAAAAAAAAATTTTTATCGGAGAGAATAGTACAGGATTATAGATAGTTTGGGGAACAATTATTTATTTGTATACACTTTACCATCTCCACGGACAATACACAACTTTGAATTGTTTATTTATTTATATACACTTTACCATCTCCACTACTACATATCTCCAATTATTTATTTCTTTACATGCGCTTTACTACACCACTACCTACATACCACATTTAATTATTTATTTATACACACTTTACCATCACCACTACCAACATATCACCTTGAATCATTTATCTATGTATATCTATAGACACTTTACCGACTCCAATACCAACACACAACATGATTATTTATTTTTGTACACTTTACCATCACAGCGACCGACACACCACCGTTAATTATTTATTTATGTGCACTTTAGCATCTCCACTACCAATGCGCAACTTCAAATTATTTATCAACACACTAACGGTAATTAACTTCAAGGAGAAAACCAGAATTATTTCTAAATTATTATTTACGAGCAAATACCATCCGTTCTCTGACTGACAGGAATATTAAGAGGGGGGGGGGAGAGAGAGAGAGAGAGAGAGAGAGAGAGAGAGAGAGAGAGAGAGAGAGAGAGAGAGAGAGAGAGAGAGAGAGAGAGAGAGAGAGAGAGAGAGAGAGAGAGAGAGACAGAGGCAGAGAGGGGGGAAAGAGAGAGGTGGGGAGGGGGTGAGCGGGGGGGGGGGAGGAAGCGAGTGGGAGTGTGTGTGACAAAGGAGGAGGAGGAGGTGGAGCAAAGGGAGCAGAAGATAGAGTCAGTGTGCTTCTTTGGTTGAAATATATATCCACACGTCTGTGTGTGTGTGTGTGTGTGTGTGTGTGTGTGTGTGTGTGTGTGTGTGTGTGTGTGTGTGTGTGTGTGTGTGTGTGTGTGTGTGTGTGTGTGTGTGTGTGTGTGTGTGTTTCCTCCACAACTCCAAAACCATGAAACCTAGTGGTCCATAACTTTGCATGCATACTGAGGGAACTCCAACGGAGTGCATGAATGAAGACTGCATATTTGGGTAAAGTGAAACACCCCTTTTTAAAATAATTCATGGGCTTATTAAATTAACACCAAAAACAGGCTTAATTTTGGTCAGCCTGTATTCACCTCTCAGGGGTCTTAATCCGCCATTTTGTTTCGGCCTACTCAAAAAGCCTTGGCGATTTCCACGATGACCTCTCATGGACTAATTGAAGTATATAATCAAAATCTGTCTTCAGATTTGAGGATCGGAGAGAGTGGACTAAATAACTGTCCAAATCTTGAGTGAAATCTGAAAAATTAGAGAAATTACCAATTCATATAACTGAGCATATTTACGTATTTACTTTATGCAAGCAAGGCCATCATCCCTTGTTCTCCATATTTCCAACTTGCCAAAGCATTAAACTTAACTTTTTTTTTACTGTTCGGTGAATTATATCAAGTGAAGAAAAGATTAAGGAATCTGCCGAAAGTGTAATTTAATTGGGTGCGACAAAAATAATTATGATAAAGTGCCTCTGCAATTGGTCCCCATTTACTGAATAATCCTCAGTGTGCAGAGCAATATCGTATTGGCTGCTTTAAAATCCTGAGTAGAGGATGCAGTTTCGCTTGCCTTCATCCAATGGAAGCCACATTCATCAGGTCAACCAAACCCATTCTTTATAGACAAATAATTTGACCAAACATTATATCTATTCTGACGATGATGGCTTGACTGTGTGACACGACAACAGTCAACATTGAGTCATCATGAAAACCACCACCCCCAACTAGCCCTCAGCTAATTAGAATTATGTTTCCGCCGGAACTTTGGTGATTCATCTCCGCCTAATCATTATTCTTGATGCCCGATGGTTCCACCAATCAGGTAATACCGTCCTTTCTTTCTCTCAACCAATCAACAATTGAGGACATTACATTGTAACTATATAAATGGGAGTTTTGGTGCTTCTTCTGGTGCTTGCAGTTTATCCTGAGGGGTACAAGTCTAAAAACTTTGATAATGTCTAATTTATTGAAATGCATATTTATGTTTTGTTGTACGAATAAAATGTTTATTTCAGTAATTGGATGTGTAAAGTATTCTTACATTGAAGCTTTCCTTCCCATTGTGCTGTACTCGCACTCGAGGTTCTTGGATGAGTCGAAGGTTGAAACCAGTGATAGTCAGAGGTGTTCCTCCCCTGCAAAGGATAAGCATTCTCATCATTAACGATCATTTTCCACATAGTTCATCATAATTACAATCAGATTGTTAATACTATTACCAACAAAGGTCGCAGAATCACACATCCTGAATGATTAAGGATGGCAATTATCAAAGTTATATCTACTAGAAACACCCGCTCCCTTCGGCACTTGGTACAGCACATACCTCTGCCAGGCTGAACAGTTTACATTTTGAATCCCACTGAGAGTATAATTAGCTTGTTCTTGTCACCTACCCAATTTATCCACCAAGTTTCGTCCGAATACATCCACAAATTTTTTGAGATATCGTGCTATATATCGTTTTTGGCCCAATCTCTCAATGGTGAAGAATCACTTTAAAAATTCCAATAGTTGGATCCGGATCTGGATCTTCACCAAAATCTAATCGGTTCGTCCTTGTCACACAACGAACCTGTCCACAAAATTTAATCCAAATCCGTCAACAACTTTTTGAGATATCCTGCTCACAGACAGACAGGCAGAGAGACAAACAGGGGTGAAAACATAACCTCTGTTCACCTTTGGTGGTGGAGGTAATTAGTCATCAACAAAGTCTCTTGTGTACTGTATCTATCCACTGCCATCCACCAGTCATCCCATCCGCTAATAACTCAATCAATTCATTCATCCACCAATCCATATATACACCAAACACTTCATCCATTAATTCTTACACCAATAACTCCATTTTTTCATACACCTATCCCCCGATGCATTAATTATTTAAACAATTAGTCCATCCCGCATTCCATTCTTCAATCAATGCATCCATTCAACCATTTCAGCCATCAATTAATTAATCCATCTCACCATCCAAAATTGCATCAATCCATACATTCACAACTCCATCCATTAATCATTCACTCCATCAATTAATTGAATCCATTAACCAATCCAGACAGCCACTAACCCATCCATGAATCAATCAATCCATTGATAATCCATCGATCAATCCTTTATTTCCACCAGGTGCCTTATTGGTTCACGAAAAATATGTGACCACTATATTCGTTATTGTTGTGTGTCTGTCTGTCTGTCTGTCTGTCTGTCTGTCTGTCTGTCTGTCCCGAACATAGCTCCGTGGGTTTTGATCCGATCCTGATGAAATTTTGGTGGGAGGTTTATATCATGATCTAGTTGTGTTTTCCTGAGAATGGGCGTGGTGCGCCCATTATGGGCGGAGCCACGCCCAAAAAACATGTGTTTTTAGGGGGTAGCCGATTTCAATTTGCATCTTCTCCGAGGGGGTTTGTCGAATCCGAAAGGGGTTTCAGTATTGGGTTAGCCCAATGGCACCTGCATAGCCCCACGGAACTCGATTTTTCATTTTCGTCCCAAGGTCAAGGTCACAAGGTCACGAACTTAGAAAATTGCGATTTTGACGTAAAAATCCATCTTCTCTTCGGGGGTTTGTCAAATCTGGCAGGGGTTTCGGGATTTGGTAAGCCCAATGGCACCTGCATAGCCCCAGGGAGCTCGATTTTTCATTTTAGTCCCAAGGTCAAGGTCACAAGGTCATGCACTTAGAAAATTTGAATTTTGACATAAAAATCATACGACCGCCCAAACTTTGAGAGCAAGGATGACGATATTTTTTAAGCATAATCTTGAGGTCATTCCCCACCTAAAGTCTTGAAACCATTTTGCTCTATCTTGAACACCTTGCCCATGGCGCCCCCTTCAAGTTTGTTTTTACGCTGATTTCATCAAAGTATGGATAATCCGAGGAGTGCGAAATGCCATATAGCCTATTTGACATTATGTTGTTCCTGGAATGTTCCAAAGGAAGTTTTGCACCAAAGATCATAATCCTTGACCTTTGACCTTTAAAGTTCACAAAGGTCAAATTTTCAAAGTTGTGGGAATCAAACCGGGTTTTCGACCTTCTTCGACGAACTAACTCCATTAAGCTATAGCACGTATCCTGTTTCCTTATTTTAATGTCCACAACATTGTTTTGGGACCTTTAAAGGTTATGCAAAGGTCAAATTTTTTAAGTTGTTGAACGAAACCGGGTTTTCGACATTTTGCAGCTAATAACCAGTCACCCGTAGCACATCATGTTGATCATTTTTATAACTTGGTCAAACATTCTCACATTGTCTCATCCTTGACTTCTGAAACAATCTACATCATCAAATACCGCTCGTGAACCATCGTCGTCTTCAGACTTGTCAATCTTAAAATCACACGAAAAATAATGTTAATATAAGCTATTAAAATGTACTTTAACAATTACAAAGGTTTTCGTCACACTGAAAGTTTAAAGTAGGAAATATAATGTGTGATTAAATTTTTAGTTCAGTAAAAAGGTTAGTTTCAACGATGGCACACAATTACTTTATGTTCCTCATTCTTTCCCTTTCCAAGCCATTTCCAAGAGCATTAACCCCACTCCCACCGACTGCCAGACATAGCCCCCCACCGGAAGATGCTCCAGAGTGGTTCAACCCTGATCACCCTCGGGTCCTGTTGGTAACGGAAGTGAGTGGCAGGTGCCAGCTGAGCACGGTCCAGGCGCAGAGTGGCACTGGTGTTTCGTGGAGCTGTGCTAGCTCCAGACACGCAAACCAGCAGCGAGACCGAGCGGCTGCCCGGCAAAACACAAACAGGGCACAAAGATGGACAATTAAATCTGTAATTGATTTTGTGCCCCAAAACCTTCAATAACCCTCGAGTTGCCTTCCAGCTAAAGTTCCGCCTATAATTAATGTTCAAAAGGTTGTTGGTATTACTTTGTCATTACAATGACAGAGTTCAAACAGAAATGTCAACATGTCTTAGTCTGAAGGATCTTTCAAAGATGGCTTCTATTAAGCAGTTGTTGACAACCTTAACCAGAAGGAATCTTTTCATCGAAACCTCCTTGAGCTGCTGACTCAGCAACTTTTTGAAGGTTAATTGTTGTATTCTTTAACCTCAAATTTAAGAGTATGCGTGTCATGTGAAGATGTCAAAGTATTAGGTCCTACCGTTTCACATGGCATGGCACGTCCCCCAGCTTTACACTAGCTGAGCTTCCAGCATCCAGATGGCTCCCAAAGAAAGTCACTCGTGTCCCACCAGACATCGGGCCTTGTGCAGGCTTCAGGACACTCACCACGGGTTGCTTAAAGTGACACATAAAGGTAAGATGAAGCACAATTCCCATCCTTTCAACATTGACGCAATTGATTTGATTAAAGCTAAACCCTTTTCCAGACAAACAGTGAATAAGCCGTCTGTAGACCATCATAACATCCAATCTTCACAGGCCATTATGACAGGGCCTTCAAGCTATGTTTTGCATCCGGCTGTTTATCCTGACTGGGACGTATCACGCTGATCGGCATGCAAGAACCTACCCATTTCAAATTGAAGTGTCTCACACTGCCTTCGAGTCATGCAAGCTAAATCAGGAGAAAACTCCAGCAGAGGTCAATCCCTTAATGTCTGCTTAATTTGGACATGTCACGCACAATGCCTGGCCTAATTTGACCTAATTTGACAAACACAGCATGTCACGGCATCCTTAAAAAGCATTCGGTTTCATGGCCATGCCTGTAACGACATCGTTTGTCAACAAGTCTTCTTTGTATACAAAAGCCCACCAAAAAATAAATTTATTGGTCATTTATAAATGCAAAGGTCAATAATATATGCAGGAAAGGAAGAAAAAAAAAAGCATAGCTACTGCTGCAAAATCAATTTGTTGTTTTCCGAATGGAATGACTTCAAACGTTAAACTTCACATGAAATTACAGAAAATTACTTTATGTTTATGCCACTGTCTTTCAAAAAAAAAAAAAATATATATATATATATATATATATATATATATATATATATATATGTATATATATATATATATATATATATATATATATATATATATATATATATATATATATATATATATATAAAAAGGGTCTTTCAGAAAAACTTTACTGAAAAATAAGTAAAACTAATTAATTCTTCCCAATTTGTTAATTTCATTTATTTCCCTTTTGCTGTTACAGACTGTATTTTCGGGAAATTGATCTCAAACACGATTCCTCTTAATAGATCCCGGCTGTAAAAAAAAAAAATGCTACTTTCATATAATGTGACAAACAATTCAAATGAAGAGCAGTTGGGATGCAGTTTTCAAATGACAATCCTTTTTATCTTTAACCACAAGCAAAGTGTCATTATGACTGATTTTCTTAATAGAGCATGAATTGATCTGTTGATCCCTCGGCGAATTTCTAATCACCCGGCTTGCCTGGAAAAATCAGTCAAATGCACCGTAAAGGTTTTGCTCGCTCTATAACCTCCTCTTCTGTTGCGCTTGTCTCACCACAATGCTGAAGAATTCCTGAGAAGCGGCCATGTACCGCGGGCTGCATTCTCCCACGCACAGCTCAACTGCACCACTTCCGGCTACTGCGCCAAACACCGCTTCAGTCTCGCACACAATCCTGGAATGCACAGACATTAAAAAAAAAAAACCTTTATATTCATCAAAATTGTCCTAAGTCACCAAGAATTAAGTGCTGTTTGGTTTTGAAGGGGGTTTTGTGGCCAGAGTGGGGGTGGGGTGGTGAAAGCATTGCAAAACGAAGATTTGAACCACTGATGTTTTCAAGAGCAATGTTAATTATTTTCTTCTCTACTCAATAAAAGCTCATAGAAGAGCAAGGCGATGAAGGGTGTGAACTGACAGTATGGGAGCAGTGCACATTGTGGGCACAATAAGTGAGGGAATAAGCGAACAGGAAAAGAGAGAGAGAGAGAGAGGAAGGAAGGAAACACAGCAACCTGCAAGAAAAATGTCTGGGTTAAGACGGGTTGATGCAGATTGTGGTTTAGGATGGGGGTGGGGGTTGACATTGTGATGGCGGTGCACTGCCTACTTGACACCATGGAGGCAATTGTGGGAGAGAACAACCTCAGGAAGGCAGTTCCACGTAAAAGAGAAGGAAGGAACAAAAGAGTTGAGGTGTGAAGTAAGCCTGGATTTTGGAGGTTTAACAATGAGGGAGTTACTGGAAGGTGTGCATCATAGAGTTGCTGGGGATGGACAGAGGGCTTAGGGAGAGAGAGCAGAGGGAGCTAGACTGGAAGAGAGGTGGTAAAAAAAATAAAAAACCAGAAACCAACCTGCCTGCGCTGTGAAGGCAACAGAACTTGTGCTTCGTGCTCATCATTGGAGATTCCAATAATGTTGAAAGCTTTAAATTCCACCAAATTCAGGAGAGACAGATGTGATGCCAGCTTGATGATCACAAAGAGAGAGTTGGTTGTACTTGACATTGAATGTCTACAATTACATCTAGAATCATGGCCAGCACCATACCACATGTGACAGATGAAACGTGGTTATTTTCCCAGGACAGACTGTACTTGTGTTTTGTTCTATATCCTGCCCGGTTGAATTGCATCAGCAAAATCTTCTCTTAAATTATTAGTGCTTCTGTTGCTATCACCCCTTGACATCTCTGGTCTCTGCAGTTACTTTGTCTGGTGCAGAAAAGCAATAATTGCAGAAACAGCAGTAAACAAGCAATCTTGAGCCATCGATGTTGCAGGAATAGTGAAGAGGGGAGGGGAGAATGATGAAGAGGAGGGTGCCTGACTAGCTGTGTGAGTAGCTTGGATGAGTTTGGGGGATAAAAAAATCATTAAAGTAAGAGTCTTGGCGTAACGGTAGAGCTGAGAATTGTGCAGCTATAGTTGGTGTTGTGACTCATGAAGATTATCAATTCTTACACCTTTCCATTGCTGAGGATTTACCGAAGACAGGCCGCTACTCCATTGCAGCGTGCTCTTAAAGCAGTCTTCAGTGAGGAAGTCGTGAAGTTGAAGTAGTCTTCAGTCGTATAACTTTACCATGGCACTAACATGCAGTGGCCTCCTCTTAATGAAAGGTACCGTTGGATCTTCACTGTCAGAAAGCAAATGCAGACAGATGAGACATCCCTCCTCTTCTTTTCCTTCTTCATTCATGTGCAGCACAGACTACAGGGTAGCATCATTGGCTGAGTGCGTGGCTGTGCCACTGATGCGATGCTCTCTGTAGGTTAGGGCAGGAATTTGGAATTTGGCCAGGATGCCAGCTATAGCTCGTGGACTCTTGGATTTTTGAAGACTCTGAAGGACACCATGGATTTTTTTTTACGTCCACCAATGAATGATGGGGGATGGGACACCCGTTTAACATCCATCCAAGGGACGGCACACACATTGGTTAAATCACCTGCCTATGAAACACCAGGATGACAGTTTATAGCTGGGTCGGTATATAAAACACAGGCTGGACAGCTGAGAGGTGAGTGTGCGTACTTCCAGGCCATCCTGTCAGCCACCTTCCCCACCCCTCCCCCCCTACTCTGAAGGAATATGCATTCATTGATGCAACAATCTGCCTGCATTATACCAGGGTGCCAATTTTATGGTCATGCCAAAAATCAATCCCAGACAAGACAGCTCAATGAGGAATGCATTACTTCTGAGCTATCCTTTCAGTCAGTATAGCCACACTGCAGAAGTCTGGTGTTGGGTTAGCAGTGAGGGTGGCTGGCTTGGGATCCTAGGGTCCTGAGTTTGAGCCCCTGTCGGACGTTCAATTAACACCAGGTGGTGTTGACTCAGCCTGTCATCCTTCCGAGGTCAGCGAAACGAGTAACAGTGTACTGGTAATCGGGGCAATGCGTCAGCGGCACAGCTGTGTCCTCAACCAATGATGCTTCTTGCAGCCTGGGCTGTCCATGAAGGAGGAGGAGGAGCTACACTGCAGATATTGACATACATTCAAGAAAAAATAAATATGGAGGAAACTGAGCTAGTGTATGAAATACGTGGAACCTCAAAATCGAGCTTGGCACAGAGCATGAATGTGGATGGAGAGTGAATGAACGAGAACAAAAAAGTTGGTAATGATGTTCTTACTTTTCTGCTGGGATAAATTCCTCTGGCAAGGCATGACACAGAACTCCGGCAACCATAATACGACCCTCTATCTCAGGGAAGCTCAGGCCCAGGTTCTGCCCACGAATTGTCACCAGGGTCCCACCTTGAGGTGGTCCACTAAGCGGAAACACCTGTGGGATTATGGAGGAAATGACGACCAAGAAATTCGGAAATTCAACAGTCATCCTCATCTCAAACTCATACTGGGGAGAACTATAGTGCCATGACAAGAGAAAGCAATTGACTATTAAGTTTAAGCATTTTCTTGATCGAGATGTACAGTACATTACAAGGTAGATTCAGGAAAGAGAATATGCATAATCAGAGACAAAAAATATTTACAGTAGTTCTCTTAAAGGCCCCAATTATTCCCACCTTCTTGTGGGATGGAGAAGGAAAGTTTTTGATGCAAGTCTTGAAGAACCGGTTCGCCAGATCTACATTTGACTGAATGTGAAAGTGACTTATCATTTGTTCAGGGTGCTGGCGATAACTTGCCTAATTTCCGTGAAGGATAACTCGCATACTCTTCGTCGGATCTTTAACATCCACTAACTAATATTGGCAGACAGGATGCCCAGTTTAATGTACATGCGAGTGATGGCACACGTATTGATGCCTAAACCTGCCTGCGAGACACCAGGTTAACAGATTATATTGGTGGGCCGAGATTCTAACCCAGGCAAGACAGCACATAGGCAAGTGCGCATACCTCTAAACGATCCTGCCAGCACTAACAGTGCAATACTGTAATCTTATTAGTCATAATAATCTCAAAAAGTAACTGAATAACTGATTATGAGTACGTACATGTGTTGAACAATTTTTTTTTTAATCTTACAAATTGTAGTTCAAAGTGTTCACTCCACTCCTCCACCTCCACTCTCTCCCTCCTCCCTCCGCACACCACCCTTCTGTCAGTGCCAAACATATTCACCTCCACTTAAGTCCAAAAGGTAAAGCTCCATGATAAAATGCTTGTCATGTTCTATGAAAGCGTGAAATAGACTGATTATTGGTGCTGCCACGCAATTTCCTATGAAACGGCTGTTCAAAGTCAAAGATTGTTCTACTGTTTATAAATCTGCTAAACACTGAAACTGACCCAAAGAGTGGCAAGGCATCAAGAAAAGGAAGAACACGATGGGTTGCTTCCTTTTCTTGATGCCATGGTAACGAGGAACCCCGATGGAAGTTTCAACACCACGGTGTATAGAAAATCCCACCTTGACCAATTGTTACCTTTCATTTGAGTCTTGCCACCCAACATACCACAAAAGAGCTGTTAATTAATTAAGTAATTAATTTATATGCAGCCTATGGCTGCTTGGCTGCATCATTTTCTGGGGATGTGGTTGTTCCGCAAAAGAGCTGTGGTTAAAAAAAAAACTCGTGAAAAGGGCAAAACAACATATCATCCATTTTGGAGGTTAAGAGGAAGGAGATCAAACATCTAAAATGGGTCGAGAAAGCCAATGACCACCAAGACCACTTCTGCCCAAAAACCAAAATGGAACTGGCAGCTCAAAGAAATCAGAAAATTCTGCAGCAACCACCTAAAGGCTTCTGCGTGCTAACTTTTGTGCCAGGATTATCCCAAAGGATTGACAGGATGTTGGGATTGCTAGAGGGTGAAGGTATACTTTCAACCTGTATGCACGCTGAAACCAACATTAACTAGTGCCAATGCCAAAATACACAACAATGACTGCACAGGTGTGGCATATGCTGTTCCATGTGTCTATGGTGCTGAATATACAGGAGGTCTCGGAAGGACTTTGGTCAAGCATAGAACACCGCACGGCCTTTGAATGCAACCAACCGGAAAGGTCTGCTATTGCCAAGCATGGGTTAAGTACTGGCCATATTCCCCTGTGGGATAATGTGAACGTTTTGGCTGCATCCCAGAACCGTGCCAGGGGACAAATGCAGGAGATGAATCCTGGAGGCTTGGCACACTGGACAAACGAGTTTGCCTCGTGCAAAGGAGACTGGAGCTCCATCACAGGCAAATGGTCAGCTTATCGACAAACACACCAGAGATGCTCCATGGGGAGGAGAACAGAGACAAAGTGGCACATCATGGTTTTCATTGGATCATGAAAAACACCACAGACAACAAGGTTACATGATGTAATTTAATGTACCTCCCAAACAGATGCAAAGCACTGTGGATGCAAGCTTGCCATTGGCTGATGTTTGAATTGGCTAAATGGCACGAGGTCTCAACGCAGCTTTGTAATAGGTCAGCTGATCAGGCCCACCTCCTTCACCTTGGGATTATCTGGAAGGGGGTTAAGAGGGAAATTGCTTTTGACAAAGACTGGTGGACAAAGACTTGCTGAGTTGCCGGCCGAAACATTTAGTCGCGTGATACAACTGGAGGTTGGAGAACTCATTTTGGATTATTTGCATATCATTCCCAACCACCCATCATTGCACACATGTATAAACATAAGCACACATCGTTTTATACTGTATCCTGAATATTTTGCATTTGCCTACGACACCATCAGCCAGAGAAAGCCCGCTGGTGTGGATATTTTGAATATTGAATACGTAACCAGAACGAAGGAGATAATACAGTATGGAGGTGGGGGAGGGATTGGTGGGGAGTGAAGAGCTTGCACTTTCTTTCCTGCCAAGGGCATCCTCCACAGGTTACTCCACTTTCAAAGTTGTGAAGATACGATGTAAATTTCTCCAAGAAAACCCTTCCTTAAGTCGCAAATAATCTCCTTTGCTGCCTTTGCCATTACATTGGCTCATAGATTGTGGTAATTTGTGTATGTGTGTGTGTTTGTTGTTGGTTGTTATCTCCATATGTGGGTTTCAGAAGGTGGAATGGAGTCCTCCCAGATCTTGAAGTGTCCACCTATGTTTTGGTAAGGGGTGGAGGGGAAGGGATGGGGTGGGGGGGGGCACCATTCATGGACCATGTTGTGAGGTTAAGTATTTCTCAAAGTTTTGTTCCGAGCGCTCTTTTCAGGATTGTCACCGATTCCCGGATAGCTTCCAACTGTAGTTAATTTGTATTAATGTTCCCATGGATGTTTTTAAGATCTCTGTAGGATTCTTGTTCATCATTCCCATTACTCCAATAATCACTGGTACAATTTTGGGGCTCTTCAGATTCCAGGATCTTTTTACTTCATTTTTGAGGTCTTGGTATTTGGTCATTTTCTTCATCTCTGCATTATTTAGGCCAAAATCACTGGTTACTGAAACCTCAATTAACAATACCGTTTTCTTGCGTTTTATTCCTAAGTACTATATCCGGTCACAATGCTGTTTTCTCTGTTCGCGCTCGATGGGATCATCAGGTCGGATGTGAGCATTACTTCCTTGTTCTCAATTATCACTTTTGTTTCATGTTTCCATGAGTTTTGTGGGACGGGGATATTGAAATTTCTGCAGATGTGCCAGTGGATTACTCCACATACCTTGTTGTGCCTTTGTACGTACAACTGTTCTGACATGAGTTTTTTACATCTCGATGGGAGGTGACTCGTGCTTTCTGGTTCTATCTTGCAAAATATACACCTGTCTGACTGACTCAGTTCCACCATTTTCTTAAAGCCATTAATATAGTGTCCTTGGTCTTGGGCATTTATAATGATTTGTTCTCCATCCCAGTTAAGCTGACTTCTTCTTAGCCATTCCAACGAGTCTTTTGTCTCTGCCCAATCTGTCCAACTCTTTTTTTTTATCTACCTTCCTGCTCTTTTGTCGTTTTCGCAGTTGGCAGTGTATATCTGTTGATATTTCATGTTATATTTTCATTTTGTCTTTTTTGCTATCATTGGGGCTGTATTCATTGCTGTTTCAGTTTCATGCATCAGGTCAGGTCAGGTATGGGAGCATGCGCCAGAGCAGCGCATCGCTGCGTCCACTTTACATCGGTACTCGATGGGCCTTTGTCTGGCCATCCCCCAGGCAGATGCCAGGCCCATCCCCATCTCCTTGAGATGCCGATCAACCTGCTGCAACCATGAGGCACGTGGTTGGCCCATTGGCCTCCTCCACTCATGAGACTCCCTCGCTGAGAGAATCTGGTGAGTCGGATCAGCATCAGGAAAACAAGCCACATGTCCATACAGCCGCAGCTGACGCTCACGGACTATGCAGGTGACAAATCTCATTTGAGTCTCTCTCAGCAACCGCTCGTTGGACACAAAGTCCGACCAGCGATAGCCAAGGATTCTCCGAAGAGACCTGGTACAAAAGGAATTAAGTCTCCGTCTCAGATCCTTGGTCAGAGTCCAAGTCTCACATCCATAGAGCAAGACTGGAAGCACCAAGGACCTAAAGACTTGGACTTTTGTCCTCCCGCACAGGTACCGGCAGCGCCACACCCCATGATCCAGTGAATCCATGACTTCCCAGGCCCGATCGAAACGTCCATTGACCTCTGACTCACAGCTGGCAGAGACATTAACATCACTGCCAAGGGAAGTGAATCTCTCTACGACCTCAACATCATCACCAGAAACAGGCACAGACAGGACAGCGGCATCCAACATGTCAACGAAAGCCTGGATCTTGGTTTTGACCCAGGAAACCCGTAATCCCAGTGGCGCCAACTCCTCATTCAGCACCTCGAGGGCCCCCAAAAGGATATCTAAAGTCTCCACAAAGATGACTGCATCATCTGCGAAATCAAGGTCAGAGATCTTGAGATTCCCAAACGATGCAGCGCAGCTTGATCTCTCTGACATCCTCCCTAGAATCCAGTCCATACAAGTGCTGAAAAGTGTGGGGGCCAGTCCACACCCCTGATGAACTCCAGTAACAACTGGAAATAAGTCAGAGATGGTACCACCACATCTCACAGCACTCTCAATACCAGAGTAGAGTTCAGACATCAGATCGATCAGTTTTGGAGGCACCCAACGAAGACCAAGAATCCTCCAGAGGACATCCCGATTCACTGAATCGAACGCTTTACAGAGATCAACATTGGCTACAAGCAGCCCCTGCCCAAATTCTCATCTGTGTTCGGTGAGGACCCGAAGAGCAAGGAGATGGTCAATCGTTGACCTCTTTGGTTGAAAGCCTGACTGCTCTGGACGCTGGTGCTCAAGCAGATGGTGTTGAACCCTATCAAGAATTATCCGAGCAAAGATCTTGCCCGGCACTGAGTGCAGCATCACCCATCGGTAGTTGTTGAAGTCCTGGCGATCACCCTTCCCTTTCCAGAGAGGGACAACAAGGCCCCTCTTCCAGTCAGTTGGGATGATGCCAGTGTTCCAGGCAGAGCACAGAACTGCATGTAATGACACGAGTGAGACATTTCCACCAGCCTTGAGAAGTTCAGCATGGATGCCACAGATCCCTGGAGCTTTACCCCATTTCAACCGGTTCACCACAGCCTGTGTTTCCACAAGCGAAGGTGGATCATAGTTGATTGGAGGGTCAGCAACAGGGATTGTAACACCCCTGATGTCCAACTCGACAGCTGGTGGATCAGCTTGGTACAACCGCTCAAAGTAACCGGCCCAGCGGGCCTTCACTTTGGACTCCTCTGTCAAGAGCCCACCACTCTCTGCTCCAACTGCAGTACACTGAAGGATGGGCTAGGATGAACGCAATGCACGAATTCCCCTGTAAGCGGGACCAGAATCACCTGTCCACAGGTGATGCTCTACCCCCTCACAGATTCCTCGCACATAGTTCTCCTTATCCACGCTTAGTGCACGTGCAGTTTTACACCTCAGCTCCCAGAACAGCTCAGCTCTGCCATTCAGCCTGGCCCTGCAACTCTAGTCAATGGTATCCAGTGTCCCTTGAGAGACAAAGTTCTTCTTTGCCCTGCGGTGAGTTCCAAGACATCCACCAGCAATATCAAGGACAGTGGTCTTGAAGGCACTCCACAACTCTTCAGAATCTCCCAAAGCACCCAGAATCCTCAAATCTCCACTCAGCTTGTTTGCAAACTCCTCAGCTACCCTCTCATTTGTGAGCTTGCCAACATCCAGCCTAGGCTGGGATGGTACCATTCTCCAGGATTTAAGGTGCAGCTTTAGAGTTGCTACAACAAGCCAGTGGTCAGTATTGAGGAACTGAGCACTCCGGTAGACCCTGCATTTCTGGATCATCCTCCAGCGACCATCAACGAGGACATGGTCAATCTCCTTTGCCACACCGCCAGCATTGGAATACCTCGTCCAGCGATGAGCTTGTGGGTGCTCAAACCATGAACCAGCCACCCCAAGTCCATGACTTCTTGCAAAGTCAAGGAACTTAGTGCTAGTCTGTTTCATACTTCTTGACCCATGGGGACCAACACATGTCTCATAACCATCCCTTTCAGTTCCAGTCGATGCATTGAAATCCCCCAAGACTAGAAGTGTATCTCGTCTGGGGCACTGATCAACCACAGACTCAAGCGTGGCGTAGAATGTGTCCTTCATGTTGAGATCACTCGCCTCAGTCGGAGCATAAACAGAGACCAGGGAAATGACACCCAAGGAGTGATGAATCATTTGTCTCATAATAAACTCGTTGACCAGTGTTACCTCAATTAACATTGGGGTCAGCTTATTGGACACAGCTACAGCAACTCCTTGGGCATGGTAACCATCAGAGCGACCCGACCACTAGAAGGTGTAACCACCAACCATTATCTCGCCGCAATCCAGTCTCCGAACCTCAGAGAGAGCTGCAATACCGATCTCCAAACGCTTGAGCTCAGATGATAACAGAGACAGGTGATCATCCTCTCTTAGGGATAGGACATTCCAGGCACCCACCCGAAGGGACCGCCTCAGGTTAACCCAAGGAGACCGCCGTCTGGTGGACGACACCTCAGCACCACTCCGACACACTCTTCCGCAATATGACCCGGGAATCATTGGGGCTGTATTCATTTCCTTTACGGTTTCATCCATGACATCTTCCATTTGCACCTATCTTTGAAAAAAAATTGCTCGGTGGGTTAGGGGTACCTTCTCTGGATTTCTGTCTTTGAGTTTACATACAAATTGGATTCAGTCTTCTGTTGAACTTTTCACGTACTCAGCCAATCTGACATGTCATTCTGTGTCCTTGGTTGAGCTCCATCAGGCCGACTACCTCTTTCTCGTCTCGGCAGGTACATTCTCGGGATGCACTGATTTTTGTGGAACACTTTGTGGATGATGAGAAGTTTCCTTGTTTTGATATCGATTTTGTTGATTTCTGCTTGTGGCCAGTTTATTATTCCGCAGCTGTATTGGAACACTGGTATTGCTCGTTGGTTGATGGCTTTGATTTTGTTACTCAGTGTGAGGTATGTTTTCAGGATCAGCCTCGTTCTTTGCAAGTATTCTTTGTCAATTGTTCTGCGCATTTGTTTGTGACATATTTGGTGGTCCTTTCAAACTCAGGAGGGAAGCTGTATGATGCTTCGTTCTCTAGATCCTGTGTTGTTGTATCAGGGTCGATTTTTATGTTCTCTATTTTTGTTTGTTTACCTGGTACGAATGTGTACTTGACACACTTATCTCGGCCAAATTACATTTGAATGTGTGTGTGTGTGTACAAGTTGTTGTTGTTGTTGTTGGCTGCTATTTGCACATGTTGGTCGGTTTCAGGAGGTGGAACGGAGACCAACCAGGTCTCACAGTATCCACCTCCATTAGCGTGTGTGTGTGTGTGTGTGTGTGTGTGTGTGTGTGTGTGTGTGTGTGTGTGTGTGTGTGTGTGTGTGTGTGTGTGTGTGTGTGTTTCTGTAAAAGCAGTCTCTTTGGAAAAGACTACCTGAAATGTCTCTCAATACATTCCCAGTTGCTTGGGCAGAAATTTGGAATTCAGACCGGACAGTACTGGCACACAATTTTGCTATCTCCAGCTTAAGTTGTATTCAGTGTCTGACCTATGCTCGGACACTATTTGTCAAACAGCGGTGATTTGACCGACTGTGGAATAAAGACGGCCAAATCCATGTGCACGTGTGCCTCCTTCCTCATCTCATGCTCTTTAAGTTGGTGAAACACACGACAGTTGGTAAGAATGATGGCAGGCAATGGAGTCATCCATCATTCACAATGCAGCTCCCTCCTTCACTGGTGACGATTTTGAACTTTTCGCTGAAAAAGCCTCTCGTAAGCTTAATGGTGTGAAAATCGCCAGTTCGGGCCTCACGCTGTGTACTCATACCAGTGAGTAAATAAAGCCGATTGAGGTGGCTGACGTCTCAGTGAGCTATCAGAGCCAACATGCCAGTCTCAAGTTATATGTTATTCGAGGAAGTTGACCATTCCTTCTCAGTCGTAACTGGCTGAATCACATCAATCTGGACTGGTCAGCCATTCTCCTTGTTAAAACCACACAACCTCAGTTGGAGCAAATCTTTCAAAAGCTTTAAGGCCCATTTTCTAAAGAACTTGGTCAGCCCAAGGATATGTGGGCCACCCTCGTCATGAAGGAGGGCATGGTTCTAGTTTCTGTCAACCTAGGCCAGTCCCATAATGCCCTCTGCGACAAGGTGAAAACTGAGTTATGCAAGGTTGAGGCCTGTGGAGTGATTGAACTGGTGTCATACTCAGATTGAACCACATCAGTTGTCACAGTGTTGAAGTGGAATGGGGATGTTTGATTTTTCAGGGACTTCAAGGCTGCATTTAACCTCATGGGTCATCAAATCCAGCAGTATACTCTTCCATAGATCGATGCAATATATCTTCAGCTGTCAGGGAGTATATTCTTCACGAAACTCGATCTCTTCTTTTTATTTTGTATGCAGCAAAGGCTGCTGGGTAGCATCATTGACTGAGGGTGTTGGCTGTGCCGCTGATGCAGAGTGCCCTCTGTAGGCTAAGGCAGGAATTTGGAATCTGATGAGGGTGCCGGTGATGGCTCGCATACTAAACTCAACCTTCTATAATAATAACAGCTTATAATAGCTTATAACAAAATAAACAAGACGCATACTTTCACCTGGAAGCAGAGCCCAGTAGTCATAACCAGTTAATCAACAATGCATGTCAGGGGTGTGCTGTATCACGTGATTGGGTTTTCGTACATCATGACTCGCCCGCGAGGGGCGGCAGTGATGTACATCCACGTCGCGTGAATACAACGGTGGTGTCTATTTCTTGCTGCTTACAATTACGATATTCAGTTCCGAAGCACTGAGAAGCATGCTAACTGCGACGGGCTCTCGCGCTTGCCTTGCGTGGAGGGTCCAGCTGCGTCTGAGTCGGCCGACCGGGTTGATGTGTTTGCACTGAGCAGGTCCAAAGCGGGCCGATCACGGCCAAAAAGGTCGCGATGGAATCCGCTCATGATCCAGTGCTTGCCCGTGTCGTCCAGGCGATTTCTACGCGGAAATGGAGCGATCTACCTTCAACACCGGCATTTCAGCCTTTCGCGTCGCGCGTATTGGAGCTGTCGTTGGTCCAACGGTGCGTTATGTGGAGAATGAGGGCGGTTCAGTTCAGGCAGTGGTGTTTGGAAGAACTGCATGTCAGTCACCTTGGCGTTGTGAAGACCAAGAGTCTTGCTCGTAGTCTGTTGTGGTGGCCGGGGTTGGACGAAGACATTGAGCAGTTGGTTAAGTGTTGCACCACGTGCAAAACAGAGGCTGATAACCCGCGTCGAGCTTCGGGACTATGGCCTACTCCAGGCAGGGCCTGGCAGAGGGTCCATGTGGATTTTGCGGGGCCGGTTAATGGCAAAATGTTTTTGATTGAGATCGATGCATTCTCTAAATGGCCGGAGGTTGTAGTGATGCAGCATACATCAGCAAACATTACAGTACAAAAAACTGTGGACGATCTTTGCTAATAAAGGATTACCCAAGATTCTGGTCTCTGATAACGGTCCGCAGTTCATCGCAGGTGTATTTGATGAGTTTATGCGTCAAAATGGTATTCGACATCTAGGGTCCGTGCCGTATCATCCTGCGACGAATGGGCAGGCGGAGTCGTTTGTTAAGATGTTGAAACGGGCTTTGCGCAGGGGGGGTGTTGCACCTGTGCAGACAGTGGTCGATGTCTTTTTGCTCCAATACAGGAACCCTGTTCATCCTGTCACGGGCACTAGAAATAAACCCCACTGTTTTAGGATTGCTTCAGCTGTGGCTTTGTGACAGAAGACCATGGATCAGGTTTGTGTTGAGCTTTCTGCAACAATCTGACCTGGATGACATATTCATTGCGAGTAGAATGGCTGAAGAACACCTCGAGAACAGTGAGAAAGTGATAACCAAGTTGGTGAACTGTGGTCTCCACTGCAATAGGGACAAGTGTGTTTTCTCCAAATAACATTTGGAGTACCTCAGTCAACATCATCATGTCAGATGGGTTGCAGCCGAAAGCCCCATAGAAGGTCGGAGCGATTTGAGAAAGGACAAAACAAAACAAAGGACAAATCAGAGCTTGTCCCTGCCAAGGGACTAAACCCAGCTTCAGTCATTCGTCAGTATGGCGGAGTATTATCAACGATTTGGGAGCAATCTGATCTCTGAGTTGACTGTAAACACGTCTGCTCAAAAGAAAGAATGCTAGGAATAGGGTTATGACCAACAGACGGCTTTTGGTCATAAGAAGCTCTGATTCACAGAGAATATAGCTCTCAATCACTGTGAACATAAATGCCCGCTAATCTTAGCATTCGATAGCTCTGCCTACAGTATTACACAAAGTGGACGATGGCTTTGAATGTCCTGTCTGTTTCGCATCTCACACCCTGTCAACAGTGAAACAGAAATATTCCCAAATCAAGAGGGAGGCTCTCAGCCTTGTCTGGGGAGTTTGTAAGTTTCATCAGTACCTACTGGGCCAACATTTCACCCTGCAGACTCATCATAAGCCACTCTAGTTCATCATGGAACAAAAATTAGGCATCACAGTTACCATAGCCACAAAGGTAGAATGATGGTGTTTGTTCCTCACTGCCTCGAGCTACAACATTCAGTTCTGTGGCACAAAGGGATACAAAGTTCTGTGGCACAATCGGCAGATAATAATGATTTCATATAAGAGGTGAAGTGTGCATGGAATTGTGGTTAATCAAATGCTCATCTTCAAGCTTATAACAAAATAAACAAACCGTGGGCAGGTGGAATGGTTGTTATTTTTTTTTTTTTCGAAACATTTGCGTTGCCTTTTGTACCAATATCAAATTGTGATGTAGCCAAAGATTACTAAGTCTGATAGACTTCCTGGCAGACTTCTCTCCTTTCCTGCTGGCTCTGCATGACTGCGAGCTCTATGACCAGGAGCTCTTTTTTTATGCTGGCTCAGTACATGCTGTCATGCAAACGGCACCAACATGCATGCAATTCCGCGCAAAAAAAATTCTGCAACCCCGGGGTCTCACTTTGACGTCTCCATTTGCCTGCAAGGACCGAAAATGATTATAATTCATGATGCAGACCTTCAACTCTCCAGCAACATTGCATGCACGCATATAAATGATTATCTTGCACCTGTATATGTATGGTTATTATTTAGCCATAAAATTCTGATAATACTTATATTTTATAGATACAAAAAATAATATTTATGCACAAAATGTTTTTTTATTATGATAAGACTATTATTTAACCAAATTAATGCGATTGGCCCTTTTGCTCCTATGAATGGTTAACGCCCGAAACACCAGCTTCCCCTTATATTACTTCCCACAGTGGTTGGCACACCTTGATTTCATCCATCGCGATGATAACGACAATTTTTAAAATTCTTCCCCAACATGAGAAGTGCAGTGTACAATCAGGTTGGTGGTTAAAAACAAGCAATGCACCACGGTGGTAAAAAAAAAAAAAACATGTGACATTTAACAGATGGTGGGACCAAGACTTACATACTGTTTTAATAGCTTGTCAGCAACTAATTGCTCACCAGCTGGCTGCTCTACCACTATTGGCCAAATCTCTCCCCCGAACACACATTTGAAAGTGCTTTGCAACTTTGCAAACTTTGCTTTCGAAACACCGCCGTCCTTGCAAAGGGGGAAAAGTCAGAACGAATGGAAAGCAAAATACTGTTGGAAAAGAGCAATTACCATACATTGCCACCTACATTATCAAGTGCAGCATGACCCTCATCCAGCAATTTTAGACGGATTCCTCTCCTTGGAGTATAACCTGTGTTCCATAAGTATGTTCATTAATCTTGGTAACTTTTAAATTCACTTCTGCTGCTGAGAGTTGGAGCCATGGTTCAGAAACTGTAACCTATCCCCAGGCCTTGTAAGTCAAGTAATTATTTCGTTTGAGGGTGACCATCAAATTTATGAAGAATATTTTTTGAAAGACTCACCAACTCCGGAAGAAACTAGAAGGGCACTCGGTGAAGCGCATACCTCCGCCACGTAATGCCTGATCCACAAGAACATATCGAGCCCAATACATTTTTGAAATATCATGCTATACAGTACTATATAGTTTTTGGCCCGATCTCTCAATGGTGAAGAATCACTTTAAGAATTAAATTACTTGGATCTTCATTAAAATCGAATCAATTCGTCCTTGCAACACACCCAACCTGTTCACCAAATTTCATCCAAATCTGTCAACAACTTTTTGAGATATCCTGTACACAAACAAACAGACAAATAAAGACGGACAGACAGAAAGGGGTGAAAACATAACCTCCTTCATCTCCGGTGGCGGAGGTAATTATTGAAATGAAAATTGTTGAATGGAATTGAAGAGGGAGAAAAGGGAAAGTATAGGAATTGGAGACGAATTAGACAGCAGGAAAATACAAACATCTGTGGTCGCAACCTGTTTTACTCTTCCACAAAGACGATGATACAAATGACCTTATAAAACCTGGTGACAAAAATCAGCACATACCATGGGGTTCCCAACAACCTGGACTGATTTCAACCTTGGACTGCTAACGTTCTCACAACAATTTTAAACAACAGCATCTGAGGCTCTTGGCTTCTTGCGAACCACCATTTGCTTGCTTAATCGTTGATCAAACTGAATTATTTGGGATGGTGGTGTAGGGGGTTTTGTGCTTCAATTACCCCAGAATTTACATCAATTTTGAGATAATAATAACACTCTCTGTTATGAGACTACGGAAGCATTTTTGCATCATCAGTGGTGCTGTATTGCCAATGGATATGTTGCTGGGGGTGTGATGTGGAGATCTTCCATCTGTGTGTCATCTTCCAGCACTGGAGAGCATGTTTAGATCACTTGGTCTTGATGTTCATCTTGTGTCTGTCCCTCTCTACGTCAGCTCGATTGTGCCCTTCTGACAATGCTCTTTTCTCCTCAGGCAAAATTATACTCCTGGATTTGGAGCAACTGCCATTTTGAAGATATCATTAATTCCTCTTTTCATCTTTTTCTTTTTCTATTCTCTCCTGGTTCTCATATTTCTATTTTATGCTCATCATAATGGACAAATGCATTTCCTTCTTCATTTTTTTTATACTGCCAGTGGAAGGTGAAGCAAGATTTGCAAGTCATTCACAAAAATTGACTCGGTGGTGTCATGGTTCGAGTGTCTGCTCTGAGTATGGGAGGTCGGTGGTTCGAATGTCGGTGGTTCAAACCCTTGCTGGGTCATACCAAAGATTAAAATGATACATGCTGCTTCCTTGCTTGATGCTCAGCATTTAAAAGGACAGATGCATGGACAGATGCATGTACAGACAATATTAAGAGTGCAGGCTTCGATGGGTACATTTGCCTCCTCCTGTGTCAAAGTTCCTTGTAAGGGAATTCATTAAAAAAAAAAAAAACTGATTGTTCTAAAAGTACAATATTCACTTATCAAATGATTATTCAAATAAGTAGTTTTTGAGATATTCACCTGTGAAGCCACACTGTGAGCTTGCACAATAACACCTGTGGGATGTGTTGGTGCTATTGACTTCACTCATTGGGTTAGTGTTTCCTTTGAGCTTCCCTTTAAGGGATCCCCAGTTCAAACCATGTGCGCTCTGTTGATTTGTCTAATGTCGGTGATAATCCTGTACACTGTGGTGATCTATTTAGTTACGCAGGTCAAGAACCTCAATTCCGTGACCATTCTCTGGCGAGTAAGGTTTGATGATTGATTTGACCTTTTATTAAAAAAATTGCCCCCATGTCCCTCCCAAAAATCACGGAATTTTTTGCTGGAGGCCCAAATCCAAGATGGCTGGTGGCGCCATCTTGAAAAATGAAGTTTTGAACGAAGAGCAAATAGAATCATGTACAAAGACACTCTTTCGGGTAAGTGACCACGAGGATTCTGAATCTGACATTAGTTTGACATTACGACATCATTTTGACCCAGAAATCCAAGATGGCCACCATCCAGTAGAGCGAAAAGATAACTTTTGAATGGGAGCACCTAGGATCATGAATTAACACATTATTTCTGCTAAATCTATAATGGTCATGGAATTGAGGTCCTACTTAGTCAATTGTTTTTTTTTTGTATTTCTTTATTTGTGTGTGTGTGTGTGTGTGTGTGTGTAATTTCATATCACATACATATTCTTCATATACTTATTTCTGTCTTTCCAGGGAATGTACGAGTGTATGAGATGGCACTGAGAAGCACAGTATTGAAGAGATAGCTGTCAAGACAATGTCCACCATTCCGTGTGTCCTCCAGTGTAGTGGGCTTTGCAATAAACCCACCGATGCCATTGTCTCCGTTGAGAGTTGGGAAAATATCAAGAAAAAGGCCCCGTGAATGAGTGGTCTTGACAAGTTCGGAGACGTCTACGCAACGGTCGATTGGGATAATGGTACCGGCGTGCAATGAGTCCATAAATCATGTAAGTTGACCATATGGAATGCCAAGAAACTGGAACAAGCCAAGCCAAGACATAAAAAAACGAGACTCGAGGAATGCCAATCTCAGTCTTCGTCCATGTCTGAGGTTTTCCCCTCAGCTGCCGCTCCACCTGCCAAGCGGCTGCGATCGAGTGTTGAAGGGCTGATACATGAAAAAAAATGTGTGTGGTGCTGTAAACTGGAGTCCGCCAAGCACCCTGAATCAAAGCTGTCCCTGATATCGTACGATCATGCATTGGCAGCTTTCAAGAGCCACACGGTGGCCCTCGAAGATCAGAAAATGCGAGACACAATCAACTGTGTGATCGATCATGCTGCTGATGACCCCTATGCAATTGAGATCCGATATCACAACAAATGCTGGTTGAAATATGTGCGGAGTTACCAGAAAATGAGTGAAGATGACAAACTCCAATGCATGCACAATGTCAATCTCCGTGAGGCTCAGACTATCTTTTTTGACCACATCAGAACAGTTATCTTTGATGAACATGAGCTAAGGTCACTGCAGAGCCTCCTCAAAAACTACAGCTCTATAATATCTCGGTATGGTTTCCCAACATCCGGCTTCAAATCATTCTTTATCAAAGATATCCTGACCCCTGGACTTTGAGGGCAACATCTTGCTGATACCGATGCAGATGTCGCGGCAGCAGTCATCTCGTGGAAGCTGCCCGGAATGCTCTGTATCAAGAGGAAGCAGGAGACTCTCTTATGCCGTGGCTTGGTCACTGATGAGATGGCAGACTGTATTGTGCAGCTGCACTGCATGACAGGCAGTGATGTCAACTCAAGTTTCTACTGCAAGGGTAAGAAGTCGGTGCATGACAGGGTGGTGAAGAGCCCTGTGGCCCACCGGCAGCTCTCGCGGTGCAGAGATAGCATTGACCTTGAGGAGGAGGTGCTCGAGGAGCTCATGCAGTTCACACGACATGTCATCTATGGTGACAAAAAGAGTAGCACCATAGCTGAGGCCCAGGGAGTGAAGTGGAAGACACCGAAGAGCAAATCATTCATCCATCTCCCTCCAGATGCAGATAGCTTACGCCAACACTGCCTCCATGCAAATTACTTGGCGTATCTTGTGCGCCACCCCTCCAAGAAGCACCACCCCTTGCCACTCGGACATGGCTGGGAGCTGGTGGGTGGTTGCTGTTGTCCTGTTCGCCACATGTGACCTGCTCTCCCGATGCATCTACATGCACCAGAGCCAGCTGAAGAGAGCGAGCAAGATGATAGCAAGGAGGGAGATGAGGAGGGAGATGATGATGTACAGAGGAGGAGGATTCATCAGAATCTGATGATTCAGAATCTAGTGAGGGAGAATGCTCTGATTTGGACTGATCATATCTCTCAAGGTCATATTGATTAATCAGTTACAATGTCATAACAATGTGAAGTATGACACGAAAGCATAATTGGTAACTTCTAAATATGTTTTTCTGTTAATGTTTTTTTTTTCTAAAATGTGTTTCATTTGAGTTGTGGTGTCATTTGTCTACAGAAAATGGCCAAAAATTACCATTTTCAGGGTAAAATGATTGTGTATTGACATGTTTTAAGTAGCTTCATTTGCAAACTGTTCAAGTTACAGCTATTAAAAAGAGCTTATTTTGAAGTGTAATGAGTTTACTTGTCCTGCATTGATCAATTATATATATATATATATATATATATATATATATATATATATATATATTTATTATTTATCCGTTTACTTTACTGCAAGAGATCCTTATGGAGGCAGTTGCATTAAGTACAAAAGTTACGTTTTCGCTCTACCAGATGGTGGCCATCTTGGATTTCTGGGTCAAAATGATGTCAGATTCGGAATCCTCATGGTCAACTTACCCGAAACAGTGTCTTTATACACGATTTTAGTTGCTCTGGTTCAAAACTTGATTTTTCAAGATGGCGACACCAGCCATCTTGGATTTGGGCCTCTGACAAAGAATGCCAGGATGTTTGGGAGGGACATGGGGACTAAAATTTTTATAAAAAGTCAATAGAAGTCAAATCAATCGTCAAACCTTACTATCCAGAGAATGGTCATGGAATTGAGGTTCTTGACCAAACTAATTTGTCCATTAACTACTTGATGTTTCTCTTTTTGAGAAATGCAGTATTTCAAATGAAAAAGCCTTTTTGTCATCATTGATCCTGCAAGTTAAATTTTTTTTTTTTAATCGCAGTCTTTGGATGAAATTTTTCCCTCTGCTATTAAAAAGAGGTTGAAAATATAACGGCACTTGGGAGAGTGCATAACAGTTTACGACTTTACATTTTGTATCCCACTGAAAGGCCACATCTGGATCCTTGTTCTTGGCCAATCGGCTTGTTCTTGTTACCTAACCAACTCATCCACCGAGTTTTGTGCTAAGTCGTCCACAACTCTTTGAAATATCACACTATATAGGGTTTTTGGCCATATATTAGTGGTGAATAATCACATTAAAAAATTAAAGAAAAATTCTCGCATCCGGATCCGGATTTAGATGTTCACCGAAATTGAATTGATTTGCCCTTGTCACACACTCAACCTATCCACCACATTTTGTCTGAATCCATCCACAACTTTTTGAAATATCCTGTTTAAAGACAGACAGACAGATAAACAGACAGACAGGGGTGAAAACATAACCTCCATGTACCTTCAGTGGCAGAGGGAAAAATCCAATGATTATGACAAAGCCAAACACAAGTACTTTAGCTTGAAGTAAATGCTTAAAGTAAAGGATAAAGCCTGTCCAAACAATACACCTGCACCTTGACACCTAGGCCAGAATGTATGACCATACAATAAAAGTATCCATCCCAGCTATAAAAACGAAATGCATGGTCACACACGCTACATGCTTGTTGTTTCCGCCTTCAAACGTCATCAACAAGACAAAAATCACTTTACAATGCATAGCTCACAGGGCAATTTGTCAAATGCTTGACACCACGTAACATGTTAACTTGCACCTGGAAGCATTTGCATTCAACACATCGTCAGTGACATGGTCACTTATCAGCTATATAAATAAAAAGATGCTGCCTGTCTGTCATTTTTGTTTTCTCTTCCTTCTCTCACCACTTATCAACCTGTCACCAAACTTGTAGGCATAATTAACAATGTCTTCAAATTCTGCTGTTTACATAAAATTTATCGTATTCACAACTAAATTTATTTAATTCAGCCGAGCCAAAAGTAAAGTTTTCTTAGAAGTGTTTTCCATGTGAGATAACGTCACGATATTCTGGTGAGTGGCATTTCCAGCACCATTCTGTCACGGGGTTGCTGTTGCTGCTGTTGTTTATGTTGTTATTGTTCTATGGCCCTCCCATCCTATCACACCCCGACCACCCCATTTGCAGTCATAGATGGGTATATCCACAAGTTTAAATTAAAACTACATTGACCAAACAAAGGAAAATGAACCTGATATGAGAAAGCCTCAACCAAAACGAGTTCAACAATCTTGACAGAGATCTCTCGATAAATTACAAAGTACAAAAACGTTCATCACCAAGATCTAACTCAATGAAGAGCAATGCATAGAGAAAGCCAAAATTCATGCTGTATGAGCAAAAAAACAGCATCAGTGAGTGGGTAAAATGTTCTATAAACCATTTTGCACTCTCTGTAGAACATATCTAATATATAAAGCTCATTCAAACTACTGACTCACTGATATTAAAATTTGGTACCTTCTGGGTAAAGTGGAAAGCTGAAATTTTGCGGGCCGATGGACATCAAAGGCCATACACTGGGAAAAATCACAGAACTGTTGGAAAGTATTCGCAAATGAAAATATAAATAAATGACAAAAATAAATGAAAATGCAAATGCAGGTGAGCGACACAAGACAATGGGGAAGCACAGTTCGTATGCTTTCACAATGTGTAAGCACAACCTGCAAGGAAGTGTATTATATTTATATATATATATATATATATATATATATATATATATACATATATATATATATATATATACATATATATATATATACATATATATATATATATATATATATATATACATATATATATACATATATATATATATATATATACATATATATATATATACATATATATATTTATATATATATATATATATATATATATATATATATATATACATATATATATATATATATTGTTGTGGTTGACGAAATTCGCAAACCACCATTCAGGTCCCGTAGGTGAGATATCTCTGTAAGTATATGTGTAGTTAGGCCCAAACCCGTTGTTTAGAGGGAATAAATGTCATTCATTCGGGCTGCGACCCTTTTAGAGAGCCGTTTTTCTTTTACTATCTTTATTTTGGACCAGCCGCCATTACTACCACCACAACCACCACCAACCACGTCTCAACAGCCATCACACAACAACCACCAACCGCAACGCCACTTCACAACAACAGCCACGACCCTTGCCGTCACATCTCGCTCTCGCAACCATCGCATCACCGCCATTCCCGCGCCGCTTGTAGGCACCGATCCTGGACTCGTACAGGGCGCGCACCGAGCAGCGGGTGCAAAAACACCAGCCTTTCCGAGAAATCGGATCAAGAACGATTCACGCCCACTTCTGTTCCGTCCTATCAGCGAGCGTGGGGCGATTTGGCCCCGCCTCCAGGTGCGTCGGAGTATAATCGCTATATGCAGATTCGCGGATCAAGAATCATTCACGCCCACTTTTCCTCTGTCCAATGGGGAGCATGGCTCCGCCCCCGAGCGATTCCTCATCCAAAAATCTGCATATGATTTCTCCTGTCGCACTATAAAGCGCCGAGCGCGGAGCAAATCGAGGCAGTTGGGAAGAGTCAGCAGTTGGACGGAGTTGAGAAGAGTGGAGAGTGGGAGAGTTGGAGAGTTGTGGCGGCGGCGAAAGCAGTCGAGAGGGCGGTCGTGTCAGAGTCGGGGAGCTGCGGAGAGGGGAGGCCGGTAACGCGACCGAGGTCGCGGTGGAGTCGCTCGTCGCGGGACCCAAGCCAGCGAGATATCCTCATTCCCCCGAGCATCAACAACCCCCTCCTGTTTCCCCCCCGCGCTGAGATAGTGTGAGAAGGGGGCCCCATTCCCACCCCATTCCAGGCAGTGCCAGCGAGGCCCGCGGAGTCGGGGCGCCGCCGCCATCTTGCGGGTCATCACCAGACGGGTAGGCTCGACGCGGTCTCGGCCCCAGGCCCGTCTGCCCCCCTCATCGTTGAGGGTGGCCCCTTCCTTTTTCTTTTGCTTTGAGTATATGTGTTGTCGGCGCCGTCTGTGAAGTAAAACTGTATAAGTGTTGCCGTGTGCTCGGTAGTCGGTAGTAGATCTGCATTGTTACATTTGCTTTTTGTGCAGAATTGTTGTGTTTCTTCTACTTTTACATTTGCTTTTGGTGTATAATTGTATATGTGTGCTTTCCGTTTGCCGCGGAATAAATGTGCTTTATGTTGAACTGTTTTTCCCGTTTTGCTTCGTCTTTTCTTTTATTGAATCTCCATCTTACTTCACGTAAAGGGTTGGTCGTGGGCTAAATACGCCCAATAATTAATCGAACCGTCGAGGTTGACGATAACACCGCTCGGTTATCCCGATAGTACGGAATGGGTCGCTTAAAGTGGCCCGTGTCCGAAGTCGACCTGCGGCGAGGTGCGATCGCCCGGTCTACCCTCCGTGTGGGTACTTAGGTAGGTCGAATTTGGCGAGCAACCCTATCCCACGCGGGGGGCCGATTGGCACGATCGTGGTGAGGCCGAAAGGCCCACCCGTGACTAGTTCCCGGCGTTAGTCCGAGAGGGTCACGACGGGATTGTCCGTCCGGTGGGCGACGTGCCGCGATTCGAGTTACGTGGCCGCTCGCACGCCGGCGGGCGCGAATCTGCAACAATATATATATCTGCTCGTGTCCTGTTCACTTACCCCCATTGCTTGCATACATGTATAAATAAATGCCCTTGTGTGAATGTGACCTGTTCGTTGCGTCCTTTCCTGTCATTGACTGCCATTATTACGTACGGAACATTAGCTGGCTTTTTTAATAGCCGATAAGATAATCAAGTCCGACGAGGCCTCGCGATAATACACTGCTCAGCAAATCGCAAACAGAACGAGCTGCTTAAGAACGGCCCTTTTTCGTGCAGGCTCTGTCGCGGTGTAAATTCCCGGCATTTCTGTCTGCGCACATACTTAGGTAAATCGACAATTCGGTGATCGGACCCTGTCGCGCGTGGACAGAAGAGTTGGCTAATTTACGGTGTGATCAAAAACACACCCTAAGCTGGATTTTGGCGTTGTTCCGAAGGCTGCGACTAGGTTTGCCCGTTTGGTGGGCGAGAACGGCCGCCATTGGCTAGAAGCGGTCGCCGGCACGCCAGAGTGGCGGAAAACCACAACAATATATATATATATATATATATATATATATATATATATATATATATATATATATATATATATATATACATATATATATATATATATAGATATATATATGTATATATATATATATATATATATATATATATATATATATATATATATATATATATATATATATATATCTGATTAGAACGTTTGGCCATAATCGATTACCAAATAAAAATAATTGGCCGATTCTGATCATAAATTTGTAAATAATGGCATCATAATGCATTGTGAATACTTGAAGTGGGTACCGTGCGAGACCAGTGTGATGGCTGTGATTGACTTTATTGAGTTGCTGTGAATCAATACATTTTAAATCCTTTCTCCAATCGATTGGTGCATCGAACGGCACAGTGTCCTGTCATTTTTTAAACAAATGATGAGCGACCATGTGCTCATTCGATAAACTTTTGACGGATATAAAATGAAGTGTTTCATACTTGGCTGGTCATGTGAAAATCAAGTTTTATACAAAAAGCAGTACAGCCGGGAATCGCCGGGTTAGAAAGGGATTCCGTTCCGAACAGTTGTTCATACAGGATGTAATTGATCGGCCGTTGACTCAGTGTTATAAATGGTGGTACTAGCACATGAGTTGGAGCTAAACTCACCCGTTGATTTAACAAGCTCAGTGGGAGACCAACCATTACCTTGTTACCCATGCTTGCATCATTCAAAATAAAGAAAATGAAAAAAAGTTTGAGAGTTTTAATATTTAAAGTCCACAAAGCTCAGATTAGTGTAAAGAAGGATGAGTTTCTCTGCATTGTCAGATGAAAGACAGTTTATTTTGTCATCATGCACTGCACAAGCAGCACTGACAATCCAGAATACTCAAGCATCCCAGAATACTCTCGGTGTTGTGTCCTGTTCATATAATGACGATGAAAACGATCATTCCACCTTGGACACAAATGTGATGTGGTATTGGGTGAAGAAGACGAAGAGGAAGAATAGAGCAATATGGCGGAGATGTAATAAAGTTTGTTGTACTCCTATAGTCCGGACGTGATTCTTCTCAAAATGAAACAATCGGTCCGCTTTGAAATGCTAAAAAATAAATTTAACTAACACTTTTATGTACTCATTACGCCTGGAATGTATAACGTCAAAACGTACTGGTCAGGAAGGATGTACAGTGGGTTTTCACTTTTAACCTCAGCAGCGTCTGAGCAATCATGTTTTCCTTTGTCATCATGGCTATTTATAATCAGAAGGTCATTATTATTTTCAAAAACAGATCCAAGATGGCCAAGTGGCGGCCATTTTAGCTGTAAAAAAGGATGTTGAATATGTCCTCAACCATTTGTCGGACATGCCTTTCCCGATGCTGTTCAAACATGGCATCCATGTAATGAATGATGGCTTACATATGTCTTTTTTTTTGAGATCAGTTCCAAGAAGACAGACTGGTGGCCATTTTGTTACTGAAATGTGTCCCCAGTCATTTCTCAGACATGCATACTGCATAGTCCAATTTTGTTCAAACTTGGCACAGGCACAGTACAGGATGGCATACATGTACCCTCCCTTTATTTTGTGATCTGATCAAAGATGGCCGACTGGTAGACAGGTGGCCATTTTAGTTGTACATAAATATGGGCCAGCCTTTGAACTCCATACAGCAAAATTACTAAAACAACGGAAACAATGACATTTTACGTCTTTTTTACTTGTTTTGTATGCATCGATGTGCTTTAGAGAGGTAATGTTGGTTCTCTTTGGGAGTTACAAAGGAAAACAAATTTGATAACACCCAATTTCCGAGCAGTATTAAACTGTTTTCAAAATTACTGAGCCAATTTTTTTCCACACATCACACGCCAACTGCCATCTGTTTATAAAGAATGAGCAGAGCCGACCCATTGCTTTGCTGACAGACCAATTACGTTGTTGCATTTGCTAAAAATTTTGGGTGAGAAGGAGAAAGAAAAGACGATCAATTTACCAATGCATTGAGTGATTTAACCCCTCACCCCACCTCCTCCCTGTCCCCATCTTCACATCCTGCCCCCCCCCCCCATTTGCCTCCTGTTCATTCTGATGTCCCTTCCCACTAGAAATGTTTCACACACAATGATAGGCTTTGACAGGCCCCTCTGATTTTTTTGGAAAAGGAAGGAAGACAAATTTACCCATGCAAAGAGTGGTTTAACCTCAGCATTGCCCAGTTGAAAAGGAAATTGTAATACCCTCCGACACTACCACCAGCTGGCG
>NC_140962.1:92429230-92471730 GCF_056783735.1 Eptatretus burgeri | reverse complement strand
GGGATCGTGTATGGGATCTTTTTACAGTTTTTTCTTCATATTAACTTTGTTACTTCATTGGAATTTGCAATTTATTATTACTATCAAATTTTACCTCTTGCAAATATAAACGATCAATCGTCATTGATCGCTGCAGCACGGGGGCACGAATTTCACGAAATGTCAGCCACACATTAAGTCAAGAGGGCGCATTTATCGCTGCTTGTATAATATCCCGTACCACAAACGGGTTTTCATTAACAGACATGATATATTCAAGGCAGACTACGTTAAAGTTAACTTACCATAACTTCAAGAACTTTTCAAGCCGCCATGTTTCCCACGTTATGGTAACCGGAATGAATCGCTTTCGCTTCGTTCTCCGCCGTTTCGCGACGGAAATAACCGATGTTGCTTCCATTCCCCACCGTTCTATTTCGGGATTGACCGTTCTTGTGTCTGTCACGACCGTTCTTGCGTGTGGAATAAACGTATTGGTTTCGGTTATATCTGCTATTGCGACCTAATTACTGTGTTGGTTTCAATTTCGGCCGCTTTTTCATCAATTTTAGCTGTTTTTGTAACAAGAATGACGGGTTTTCATTTCGTCTGACACGTTGGCGTCCGTTTGTTAGGAGGGCCTGAATTATAGAAAGGTGAATAAATAACATTTGGATTTTGTAAATACGTAATCATTTCATCGATGTTATAACTTACAAATGAAGAAATGCGCATCTGTCAGTTGTGTGATATATTTTCGGAACAGTGCGAATGTTTTAACAACATTAAAAGCTTTACTAAAAATTAATTTGTTATAATTTCTACTGTAACAACAACAATTTATTCGTGGAATTCTTTAATTCAAAGGTAACTTACTTGCTGGAAGGTAAACGTGCAAAAAACGGGTCAAATAGGGTGAAATTATGGGTGTTTTTGGATGTTAGGTGAACATTGGGTCAGTTTGAACGCTGATTTTCTTGAATCCCGATTTAGCGCGACCCCACTTTTTTCTCGATTATATTTTATGGACCCCAACGATCGCGTTATAACGGGGCCACACTGCAGTTATTTATTATCATTATCAAGTATTATGTACTGCACATAATTGTATGTGTTATGCTGTACTTTTATACGACTGGTAGCGCCATGAGGGCAACGACATCACCAGGTGATAGGAATTTTTCAGCTCCATTATAATCTTATGGAACCACTGTCGTATATGCGGTCCATCATTGACCGAAACGTCGTAATGCGGCGCTTGACTGCATGTATATATATATATATACATATATATATATATATATATATATATACATATATATATATATATATATATATATATATATATATATATATATATATATATATATATATATATATATATAGTGTTACGGCTGTGGAAATTTGCAGACCACCATAAAGGACCTTCGATCAGTTATGACGATAAGTATATGTGCAGTTAGATTTCCCTACCGTTGTTTAGAGGGAATTTCCGTGTTCACCGGGCTGCGATCCTTTGAGATAGCCATTTTTCTTTTCTATAACATTATTTTGGACCAATCATCCCCCAACAACCAAATCACCACCACCAACATAATTCCCAAACAACTACAGCTCAACCACCACCACCTTCGCCTCTTTACCTCCACAACTCCACCCCGCAAACATCGCTTCACCGCCATTCTCAAACGACGCCCGCCATTAACCAAATCACCACCATCAACACCCTTCCCAAACTACCGCAGCAAACTCCCACCACCTCCGCCTTTCTACCACACGTCGTACCATGGGTTGTGAATGGGTTCCTTTCGCCTCGAAAAGCGGATCAGGAATGATTCACGCCCCCTTTTCATCCATCCAATGGCTGAGCATCAGGTGGTGCAGCCCTGCCTCCGAACCCGCTGTGATCCAGAAATTTGCATATACGCCCCTCCCTCGGCCTATATAAGCGCGAGCACAGCGCAGCTCGCGGCAGTTAAGTGGCAGTCAAGTCTGGAGTCGGTGGAGTGGAAGTCAAGCAGTGTCGGCGGGGCAGTCAAGTCTGGAGTCGGTGGACTGGCAGTCTGGAGAGGCGGGAGACGGGGCAGTCAAGTCTGCAGTGTGTCGGTGTCGGCAGTCTGGAGAATCAGGAGACGGGGCAGTCAAGTCGAGTGCAGTGTCGGCAGTCAAGTCGAGTGCAGTGTCGGCAGTCAAGTCGAGTGCAGTGTCGGCAGTCAAGTCGAGTGCAGTGTCGGCAGTCAAGTCGAGTGCAGTGTCGGCAGTCAAGTCGAGTGCAGTGTCGGCAGTCAAGTCGAGTGCAGTGTCGGCAGACGGCGGCAGTGTCGGTGGGGCAGAGTGGGGAGACGGAGCTCGAAGCCGACGGAAAAGGCAGACGGGGGCCGAACGCCGGAGAGAGCTCACCGGCCACGTCAGGGGCACGAAGCCAGGCGCAGCTACGCTGACATCGCAGCTTGCCCGCCATCGCGCCACGAGGGCGCGGGTAAGACCCTTCGGTCTCGTGGACCTGGCTGCTCATCCAGGTTCCACGCACATTTGGTCCACGAACCTGTCTGCCACCCTTGCCTTTGAGGGTGGCTTTTTCCTTTGCTTTTGTGTAAAAGCATGTGGTGGCGCGTCTTATAAGTAGAATTGTCGAAGTGTGCGTGCGAATAAAGACTTTATTCGTTTGTAATTCTTGCTTTCATTGCTTTCACTGTTATACGTGCATGATTTTCTGTATGGCTGTAAAATACGTGCTTGTCTGAGTGTGCAACAAATGTGCTTGTCGAACTGTTCCCTGTTTCGTTGCGTCCTTTCCCTTGTTTGAAAGTTCCATCTTGCATCACGGAAGGAATTGATCGATGGGTGTAAGCACCTAGTAAATAATCACATCCGTCGGAGCCGGTGATAACACCGCTCGGTTATCACTGAAGTACGAAACAGACCGCTTAAGCGGTTCGTATCCTAGGCCGGCCAGCGGCGAGGTACGATCGCCCGGTTAACTACCCGCGCAGGTACTTAGGTAGGTCGAGTTTGGCGAACAACCCTGTCCTGCACGGGTGGCCGATTGGCACAATTGTGGTGGGGTCGAAAGACCCACCCGTGACTAGCTCCTGGCGGTAGTTCCAAGGAGGGTCACGACTGAATTGTCCGTTCCGGTGGGCGACGCGGTCGCGATTTGAGTTACATGGCCGATCGCACGCCGGGCGGACCGAAATTCGTAACAATATATATATATATATATATATATATATATATATATATATATATATATATATATATACATACAGTAATGCTTGCACAGTACATGTATGATATATGGTCGGGATGGTTGGGATTACAACTTACATGTTAGAAGGGAACGAGGTGCATCCAACCAAAAAGTAACTGAAAAGTTAACCTTTTAATTATTAGATCCTTCCACCCCTGCTTCTTTCAGTACTCATGTCTGTTCATTAAAATATCAAGCAGTTTCCAAGCAGCACTTCACATCAGGGAAGGAAAGAGGGGAAGGGGAAGGGGAGGGGGGGGGGGTTCTGTGAAGAAATCAATTCTTTAACCCACTTTTATTTTTGAGTCAAGCAGATTCGATCTTTCTTTAACAGATGTGCAAAAGCTCAAACCAGCAAAGCAGGATGATGTTGCTTTTATGTGTTATATGAGAATGTCAATACGATGTGCCAGATGATAATGTCAAAATGGTGCATCGTTCCCTCTTCCAGCAACGCTGAGCATTTTACCATGAAGATTAAATATTTTCAAATAAAATAATACGCATCCTTTATTCTGACATAATCTATATCTCTGACTGATTGTGACAATTACAAAAACAGATTGAATTTACTTGTATGAAAATAAGATTCATCAAAACAATTGCTGTGTGTTTATATAGATTTGCAGACAGAAGGTTTCAAAAGTTGCAGGGGGCAAATGAGAGGAGAGGAGATTGGGCCATACTGTGTGCAGAGCGTTGGTGCTGCTAAATCAGTCTCCTTGGCTATTGGAGACAATCCTGGACGGGTCGCCACTCCGACACAGTATACCTGCATGCTGGCACTCATTTTGCCGACCTCAAAAGGATGACAGGCCGAGTTAACCCCACCTGGTATTAATTCAACAGCTGAGCGGGATTTGAACTCAGGACCCGAGGATCCAAAGCCAACCACCCTAACCATTAAGCCAACACCAGGCATGGGGACAAATGGAAATCTGTTAAATAATTTATGATCACCTGACGTGCATGGGGTGTTCAAAACATTCCACCAGTGAGATATTCATGATAGTTTAGGCACACCAAGATAAAGTATAATTGGAAATATTTATATTTACTTCCTAATTAAACATGCAATGCCCTGCCAGAATGAAATTAACATCCCTGATTCTTCACAGACTCTATTTCAATGATATGATATGAGAACACAATCAAATCGATTTAAGTATTTTGTTCCAGCTCTTGCACGTTACTTGGCAGTATTTGGTAGCGTGTCCTTTGGCATGAAATGGTGTTTGAACCTGTAAATGTATTGAATCAATGATATTTTCTATGACAGTCTGGTCTATATTTTGTTGCAGCTCTTGCGCATTACTTGGCAGATTTCGGGTGGTTTTTTCCCCAAAGCTCCCGATCCATATGTTCTCAGACATGTTCGATGGTGTTCATATCAGGACTCTGTGCTTCCCGAGGCAAGAAGCTAAGCTCACTCTGTGTCTTCCAAGCAGAGGTGCTTTTGTTCGTATGGCATGCAGCACCATATCCCTGCAGTAAATGTGTTCCATACTGCAAAATGCCTTGCTGGTATAGTGGTAACATGGTGTCTTGACTAAATCTTCCACGCATAAAGATGATCTTGTTTATCTTTAAGCTTCTTACTGAATCAGCAATGGTTTCTTTGAATGAAGCTTTGGAATATGCATCACATTCAAAAAGATTTCATCACACTGTTAATCTGTGAGATTCAAAGTATATAATTCTCCTCTCCGGCAAAGAAACAACAATGATCAAGTTTCCGACTGTCAGCCTTGAGCTTTGAAGGCACTTTTCCTTGTCAAATTAACACTTTCTAATGTGATACAAAGTGCGATGATTAATATCGTCATAATACAAATATTATCATCATGTCTTTCACGAAAATGCCTTTTAGTCAGGCCACAGGTTCCGGCCATTGCTCATTTTATCATCTACACTGTAATGCCTTGGGAGCGACAGGATGTCCACAATGATCAATCATTCCGGGCTCAGCAGGCAACCACGCGGCTCTGAACGGGATGCTTCAACAGCCAGGGTATCACTCGAGCCGTCCCCTTATGGCTCCTGGGCATGAGAACTCAAAACCCTGCACCCTCCCCCAGAATATATATATATATATATATATATATATATATATATATATATATATATATATATATATATATATATATATATATATATATATATATATATATATATATCTCTCTCTCTCTCTCTCTCTCTCTCTCTCTCTCTCTCTCTCTCTCTCTCTCTCTCTCTCTCTCTCTCTCTCTCTCTCTCTCTCTCTCTCTCCCTCACTCCCCCTCCACTGGCACTCCCCTCCCCTATTTCAGGCTGCCTCTCTTCTCAGCAGTTGAATTGAAAGTGAATTAATAAAAGTGGCAGTGCAGGGAATAAAAGTTTTCCCCTTTGCCGAGCAATGACACATAAACGTTCAATGACAAATGAGCAGTCATGAAGGAAAAGCATCCAGCAATTCCAGCTCAAAGGCTTTCCTCTCTCTCTTTCTTATTTTCTTTATTTAGTCAGTGGTGGAGGTTATGGTTTTAACTCTGTTTGCTTGTTTGCAGGATATCTCAAAAAGTTATGGAAGATTTGGATGAAACTTGTTGGACAGGTTGAGTCCGTAACAAGAGACTGAATTGATTAACTTTTTTGTCAAAATCCGGTCCGGATCCGGATACGAGAATTTTTTTGAACTTTTAAGTGGTTCTTCATGATTGAGAGATAGAGCCAAAAATGATATATAGAGGAGGATAGGATGATATTTCAAAACGTTTTGCATAAGTTATGACAAAATTTGGTGGATGAGTTGGTTAGGTGACAAGAACAAGCCAATACGATTTTGTTTGAAGGTCTGGATGGAGATCCGGCCTATCAGTGGGATACAAAACGTAAACTGTTTAGCCCAGCGGAGGTATGCGCTCAACCGAGTTCTCTCTCTTTCTCTAACAGCGAGGCTCATGAAGAGCAACAAATTTGGCTCAATAAGCAATGCAATGAATGAACAGGACAACAACAGATATATATATATATATATATATATATATATATATATATATAGAGAGAGAGAGAGAGAGAGAGAGAGAGAGAGAGAGAGAGAGAGAGAGAGAGAGAGAGAGAGAGAGAGAGAGAGAGAGAGAGAGAGAGAGAGAGAGAGAGACGGATGGATGAAACACTGAAATCAGTAAGTAAGAGGATTGAATTAGGAAGGATTCATGGGGGTAATAAAGATCATGGGTGAGTATGGGTGATATAACTTGATGTGGCAGTGTCGTTACGACATGCTTAAAGCTCTGGAGGGAAAAGTGGGAAAGAATAGCCTCTGAAAGGCAGTTTCATAGACAGGAGAAGTGAGAGGGATATAATATTATAATTAATTTTCAGGGTAGTAGTAGTAGTAGTAGTAGTAGTTGTAGTAGTGCTTTTGTTAGAATTGCCACAATTCTATTTAATATCGCTCGCTCTCCTCACCTCTGCTAGTACACGGTCAAGCAGCACCAAGAGAGAGAGGGAGGGGAAGAAAACAAGCTCGAATGAGCGAAGATCCTCGTCCTCTGAATGATGATGTCATAAAAACGAATATGACGTCATTGTGATGTTTCAGGTTTGTGATAAATTATCTGTGCTAATGCCGGGCTTGATTCCCGCAAACAAAATTCAAACAGCTTGACTCGTTTCGGAGATAATGGTATAGGCGATTTCCATTAGCGGCGATATTATGACGTCAACTTTATTTCCAGGAAGAATTTCCAAAATCGGAGATGGTTACTGCCTGCTCGTGGGCTTTCTGCATATACATGGCAAGTTTCATGAAGATCCGATGAAAACTCTGGGTTGTAAAACAAAAAATGTCAAAAAATAGATAAATTTATGTGACGTCATAGTGATGTATCATATGTGCGGTAATTCATCTCTGCTAATGCTCTGTTCAATTCCAACAAACAGAATTCAAAGAGCTTGCCAAGTTTCGGAGATAATTTTTTAGGCGATTTCCATTAGCGGAGATATTTTGACGTCATAACTTTTTTTCTAGAAGGAATTTTCAAAATCGGAGATCGTTACTGTCTGTGCAGGGTATTTTTTCATATATATGCCAAGTTTCAGGAGGTTTCGAGGAAAACTGTAGGCTGTGAAACAAACTAGTTTCAGAGATAATAGTATAGGCGATTTCCATTAGCGGCGATATTATGAAGTTAACTTTTTTTTCTAGGAAGAATTTCCAAAATCGGAGATGGTTACTGCCTGCGCGTGGGTTTTCTGCATATACATGGCAAGTTTCACGAAGATCCGATGAAAACTCTGGGTTGTGAAACAAAAAATGTCAAAAAATAGGAATGACGTCATAAAAATTGATATGACGTCATAGTGATGTATCATATGTGCGGTAATTCATCTCTGCTAATTCCCTGTTTGATTCCCGCAAACAGAATTCAAAAAGCTTGCCGAGTTTCAGAGATAATTTTTTAGGTGATTTCCATTAGCGGAGATATTTTGACGTCATAACTTTTTTCTAGGAGGAATTTTCAAAATCGGAGATGGTTACTGTCTGCGCAGGGTATTTTTACATATACTAGTATGTGCCCGTAAAAAAAAAATAAAAAAATAAAAAATAATAATAATAATAAATAAATAAATAAACCACACAGGCCGTTTCTTCGCTCTCACGTGCCTGTACGTGCGTACCCGGAAGTTCGATATTATTCGCAGTTACGATTATTCGCAATTTATTTTTAATACCCAATTATTCAATTAGCGCCAACGTATTTTACCTTTTCGCAATGTCGTGGCAAGGAAAAACAAAAAGAGAAGAGAAGTGAGAGAAAAAAACTTACTTCCTGGTTCGGAGCATACCAGCACTCTGATGTTCCCGAAATTTATACACCGTCTAATATGAAAACGATCATAACTTGGGCCATTGTGTTTATCTATAAATGCGCATAAGAAATCGAGAAATTATTAGAATACACGAAGTCATCACTCTCCGGAAGCCCGTACGTTGTAACCAATGGGGAACGCGGCTGAGGTTCCCTTCCCCATCGGCCATGCCCACGCAACAACGTGTCTTCCCATTGGTTGGTAAATAATTTGCCATAACTTGGGAAGCACTTGTCCGATTAATATCAAACCTTGAAAAGGCACATCCTCAGGTCCCCAGCAATATACCTGGCAAATTTCAATTAGATCGGACCAGTGGTTGTCGAGAAACAGCAGTCACACACACACACACACACACACACACACACACACACACACACACACACACACACACACACACACACACAGACACAGAGAGAGAGAGAGAGACGGATGGATGAAACACTGAAATCAGTAAGTAAGAGGATTGAATTAGGAAGGATTCATGGGGGACACACACACGTCACGAGGACACACACAGAGATTGCTGGAATTATAGATAGATATGCCAAGTTTCAGAAAGTTTCGATGAAAACTGTAGGCTGTGAAACAAATGAAACAAAAAACCAAAAATGTCAAAAAATAGGAATGACGTCATAAAAATTGATATGACATCGTAATGTATCATATGTGCGGTAATTCATTTGTGCTAATGCCCTGTTCGATTCCCACAAACAGAATTCAAAAAGCTTGCCTAGTTTCGGAGATAATTTTTTTAGGCGATTTCCATTCGCAGAGATATTTTGACGTCATAACTTTTTTTCTAGGAGGAATTTTCAAAATCGGAGATGGTTACTGTCTGTGCAGGGTATTTTTACATATATATGCCAAGTTTCAGGAAGTTTCGATGAAAACTGTAGGCTGTTAAACAAAAAAGTCCACAAGAACAACAACGTGAGTAAGACTTAGAGATCCTCCACGAGGATTTAAAAACAAATTACCAAAATGACACATTTATACGAACAAGAGCAAAGTGCCTTGTGGAGATATACTACAAAGTGCTTCGTTTGTGGGCCAAGTTTCCTTAAAGTTTTGAACAGTGTTACCATATTATGCAGTCTTATATCATGAGACAATGCGTGAGCGGATCAAGCCTTTCAGGCTCACAGCTCACTGTGTTCCACCATATTTCTCTCAATTTTTGCCTTCCTGGTTATATATATATATATATATATATATATATATATATATATATATATATATATATATATATATATATATATATATATATATATATATATACATATATATATATATATATATATATATATATATATATATATATATATATATATACATATATATATATGTATGTACATTGTTACGGCTGTGGAAATTCGCAAACCACCATTCAGGTCCCGTAGGTGAGATAACTCTAAGTACATGTGTAGTTAGCCCCAAACCCGTTGTTTAGAGGGAATTTATGTGATTCATTTGGGCTGCGACGCTTTGAGATAGTCGTTTTTCTGTTCTATCTTAATTTTGAACCAACCACGTCTCAACTGCCATAACCATCAAACCACCACCGATAAACCCTCCACCACCCTCACCTCTCTCCTTCTACAGCCATTCCCGCACCACCTGTGAACACTGAGCGTCGGGCTGTCTTGGGCTCGTTCAAGCGATACGCACCGAGCCGCGAGTGCAAATAGCGGCCTTTCCGAGGGAGAATTCGGATCAAGAATGCTACACGCCCACTTCTGATCCGTCCAATCAGCAAGCGCGGAGCGGCTTGGCCCCGCCTCCAGGCGCGTCCGTGTGAAATCGAAATATGCAAATTCTAGGATCAGGGGAGGTTCACGCCCACTTTTCCTCCGTCCAATGAGCGAGCGTTGCTCCACCCCCAAGCTCATCCTGATCCGGAAATTTGCATATTGGTTCTCCTGCCAGCCTATAAAACGCCGAGCGCAAGGCGAATCGTGGCAGAGAGTTTTGGCAGAGTCAGTTTTGGTGGCAGAGAGTGAGAGTTTTGGTAATAGAGTCATCAGGCGGAGTGTGGCAGCGGCGGAGTGTGGCAGAGAGTGGAGTCGGGTGGCGAAGGCGTCGAGTTGGGTTCTGCAGTCGGCTGAGGAGAGTTGTGGGAAGAGGCCAAGGAGCTCGGGTCCGAGGCGAGAAGGACGGCGGTCGGCGACGAGGTCGCGGTGGGAGATCGCTCGTCGCGGGACCTAAGCCAGCCAGCCATTCTCCCTCCCCCAGAGCATCAACAATTCCCCCTTTTCCCCCGCGCTGAGATAGTGCAACAAAGGGTGCCCTGTTCCCACCTTACTCCAAACGTCGTGCCAACGAAACCCGCGATGGAGCACGGAGTCGGGGCACAGTCACGCGGACGTCTGCGGCTCGTCCGTCAACGCGTCACGAGGACGGGGATAGGACCCACCCGGTCTCGCGGACGTGGCCGCTCCTTCAGGTCCCGCGCACATATTGGCCTACAGGCCCATCTGCCCCCTTGTCTATGAGGGTGGCTTCTTTCCTTTGCTTTTGAGTAAATGTGTGTCGGCGCCGTCTGTAAAGTAGAACTGTAGAAGTGTTGCTGTGTGTGCGCGTAGTTGGTAGTAACTCTGCGTCGTCGTTGCTTTTATTGTTTGAACTGCTACAGGTGCATTTTGACTGTTTGGCTGTATATGTGTGCTCTCCGTGTGTCGCGTAATAAATGTGCATTGTGTGAACTGTTTTCCAGTTTCGCTTCGTCTTTTCTTTATTGACCCTCCATCCTGCTTCACGTAAAAGGGTTCGTAGTGGGCTTAATACGCCCGATAATTAATCGGAACCGTCGAGGCCAACGATAACACTGCTCGGTTATCCCGATAGCACGGAACGGACCGCTTAAGCGGTTCGTGTCCGGAGTCGGCCTGCGGCGAGGTACGATCGCCCGGTCGACCATCCGCGCAGGTACTTAGGTAGATCGAATTTGGCGAGCAACGCCTCCTCTGGTACGACAGACCGGAGCCTCGTCCTGGTGGAGGAGTTGCTCTCTTCATCAAAGACTCTATTCCTCACTCTCCATGCACTGCTCTCACTCCCCCACACCCCCAGGAATACCTCTAGTAACGGCTTCCCCTCCACTCCCACCTCGTGTTTACATGTGTACTGTACCGTCCACCTAACAGTGATGACTCCATCTACACCTCACTATCTGAAAACATGGACCAACTTCTATCTTCTCGTCCAAACTCTCTCTTCCTCTTATGTGGTGACTTCAATTGTCATCACGCCAGTTGACTCGGCATGGGTACCTCTCTCACCTGCCATGGCACCTCGGCAAAAGCTTTCTGCGACTCATTGGGACTGACTCAATTGGTCAACTCCTGACCCGCATGTCAACCAATGGTACTCCATCTCTTCTGGATCTGATTTTGACAAATTTCCCTGAAAACATCTGCTTTTCTTCCTCTGCTCCAATCGGTTCTCCTGACCATGTCCTTGTCAAAGTGGACATCTCTCTGGCTGTTATCAGAGAACCATCTCAGCGCTGTCATGTCTGGCATTTCACTCAGGCTGACTGGCAGGGTCTCCAAGCAGCCATCAAACTTCAAGACTGGTCTCCTATTGTGACTTTCTCCAACATCAACTCATCCTGGGAATTCTTTCAAAGAAACTTTCTCTCTCTCATACACAGATTTATCCCTTCTCGACTTCAGTTGTCCTACCCTTCCTGCCACCCATCGTTCACTGAAGCTTGTGGCGAGGCAGTTGTCCTGAAACAACTTGCCTTTGCCTCATGGAAAGCAAACCCAACTGAGGGTAATCTCAATTCGTTCCATAAATCTCGGAAGAAGTGTGTATCTACCCTCAGGAGAGCCAGAAAACATCTTTCTAATCTCAAGTCTGAACTCTCAAACCTCTCTCCCTTATCCAAATCCTGGTGGTGTCTAATCAAATCTGTTTCTGGTGTATGTTCCCCCTTCATCCCCTCCCATACCTCAAATGGCCGCACTGCTGATACTACACATGAAAAGGCTGAATGCCTAATCTCGGTGTTTGTATTGAAATCTTACGTCCAAAACCCATTGCTTTCTGTACCCACCTTACCCAGTCACACTCAACTGTCCCTGGACTCTGTATCCTTTTCTCCTGACAAGGTGGAGAGCTTGCTGTCAAACCTCGACTCAGATTCTGCAACCGGTCCAGAAGGCATCAGCCTACGAGTCCTAAAAACGTGGTCTTCTGCTCTTGCTCACCCTCTCTCTGTTCTATTCACGCTCTTATTTGCTCAAGGTCATCTGCGATCTACTTGCAAATCAGCAAACATCATTGCCCTGCATAAAAAAGGTGCAAAAACAGATCCCTGCAACTACAGACCAATCAGCCTTCTCCCAATAATCACCAAGGTTATGGAATCCATCATCGCTTCAGACATTAAATCCTTCCTCTTCTCCAATGGCTTGATTTCTGATCATCAATTTGGTTTCAGACCAGGTCACTCTACCCTGGATATGCTGCTTCTGCTCTCCCAACAATGGATGGAGGTCCTCAATGCCAGACATGAAATCAGAGCCATATCCATAGACATATCGCGTGTTTTTGACATGGTCTGGCACCCTGCCCTGCTCGCCAAACTCTCTTCCTATGGTATCCAATGTCATCTCCACTCATGGCTCGCAGACTTCCTCTCCTGTCACAGCCAATGTGTTGCCCTTAATGGAGTTCTTTCATCCCCTCTTCCTGTCCAGGCTGGAGTTCCTCAAGGCAGTGTTCTGGGCCCTGTTCTTTTTATGATTTCCATCAATGATCTCTCCGACTGGAAAATCTTCTTTATCTCTTTGCTGATGACTCCACCCTCGGCCGTACAATCTGTCATCCCTCAGAATGGCGAGCAGCATCTTCTTCACTCTCTGCAGATCTGGGTAAAATCACAAACTGCTCAAACACGTGGAACATGTCTTTCAATCCTGACAAATCTCACACTCTTTCTATGTCTCTCCGACAGGACCGTTTGGAACCCCCCCCCCCCATCTACTTTCTCAACAATCTTCTGGAAGAACTCCTTTACTTTCTTTCAAGCTTCTGGGTCTCACTATCTGCCATGATCTTTCCTGGAAAAGCCACATTTCCAACCTCGCCTCCAAAGACAATTGCCGACTGGGAATCCCCCATCGTGCAAAGTCCTTCCTCGGCCCACCTGAGCTCCTTACCACATACAAAGCTTTCTACTGCAGCCTGATGGGGTACTGCTCTCCCCTCTGTGCTGGTGCTCCTGCCTCTCACCTTTCTCGGCTTCACGCTGGGGAAACCAAGGCATTTCGGATCATTGGTATCTCCCACGATGAGGTTGAGCCTTTGGGCCTCTCACTCTCTCACCGCAGGCAGGTCGGTGGTCTTTCTGTCTTCTACCGTCTCCTCGCCAGTCTCACACCTCCCCCCTTCTCTGTTTGCGATTTGTCCCCACAATATTTCCGCAGGGCGCTCAAGGTCCGCTAACAATCCCCTTCTGGTAAAACTACCAAAATCACGAATTGCTGCTCACCTTCACTCTCTCATTCCTCTTTTTGCCCACCTTTGGAATAAACTCCCTCACTGTGTTAAATCCCATTCTTCCCTGCAGGCCTTCAAAACAGCTGTTCACCTCCACCCATCATCGTCCCCCATCCAAATCATTGATCTTTTCTACCCCGTCAATCCACCCCAAACCCACCTCCTTCAAATTCCCTGCTTTCTTTCCTCAAAGTCCCTGTAGTGTTCATCTTGTGTACCCTATGTTCCCCTCCTTATTCCTCTCCCTTCCACAGATCTCCTAATGTCTCTGTTCCCCACTGTTTTGTCCTTCCCACACCCCTGTTGCGTCATTCCCCCCTTGCTGTGCATTGTGTATTAGCTCTCATTCAAGCCTTGACAAGGTTTTCAAAAAAAAAAATTGAGTGTGAGAAATCATGAGAGAAGAGGAAAAAGTGATCAAAGAGGAAAAATATTGTGAGGAGAGAGGAGTATATTATATTTGTGGTAATGCTGCATGTTAACCATCATAAAATCGCTTGAGGAGTACTATATTCTACAGACAGACGACTTAACACTGGTACCAACATAGCCATAAGCGAGTTACGCGTAGGTCGAACGGTTGTAACTCAGCATCCTTAAGGCCCAGTCACACCTTGACGTTTTAGCCAGCTTATGCCGATTTTTGAAAAATTTGTCTAAAACGCTGGCACACGTCGAATACGTTATGGGTAAGTTTTGGAAACATTGAGAGCACACTGGAAAACACTGCCATACGTCATAGTACGCTGGCTTTCATCGTTGTACTTTGTGGTTGTCCTCAAATTTTAACATGCTTGAAATTTTACAACTTATGCCAGCGTATGACTTACAAGTTCCGCTACGCTGGCCATAAGTTGTAGGCACGTTATGCGATCGTTGACACACGTCGACACACGTTAATTGTAAGTTAATCATAAGTTGAAACACGTCGAGGTAATGGTTAATGTCAGTGCTCCAGACTCCACAGGGTTTTTTTTTGTTTTTTGTTTTCTTCGGTATGACGGTGATGTTGACACTTCAATTTCTAGTGCGGTTATGATTCAAATCGTTGAGCGGCAGCCTATTAATTATATTATAACCGCGCTAGAAATCGAAGTGTCAACATCACCGTCATACCGAAGAAAACAAAAAACAAACAAAAAAAACCCTGTGGAGTCTGGAACACTGACGCTAACCATTACCTCGATGTGTTTCGACTTATGAGTAACTTACAAGTAACTTTTGTTGACATGTGCCAACAATCGCAAATCATGCGTACAACTTATTCCCATCGCATGCGGAACTTGTGAGGCATACGGCAAGTACGTCGTAAAATGTTTAACACGTTTAAAATTACAAGACGTACTCCACTTACTACGACGTATGATAGCGTACTTTAGCGTTCTATTCACGTATACCAAACTTACCCATACCTTATTCGACGTGTGCCAGCGTTTTAGACGCATTTTTCAGAGGTCGGCATACGCTGGCAAGATCACCAAGGTGTGACTGCAATGTTGACACTTCCATTTCTCCGGCGGTTATGATTTGAATCATTGTGCGGCAGCCTTTTAATAGGCTACGCCACGTGATCGTCGGCGATACGTGCAGCGCGCTATGCATAAGTTAGACTATCGTTGGGCATAGGTTGTGAACGCCGACAACAGGCTAAGCATTCGTTGGTATAAGTTATCTATAAGACAACGAAACGGTCTGTGTCTGTAACTAATATGTTATGCATTCGACCAACTTGTTATGAATACGTCCGAATCTTTTAAAAAAACATCAAAAGTTCAGCGTAAGCCAGCGTTTTACATACATTTGGATACGTTGCCATTGCTGGCTAAAACGTCAAGGTGTGACTGAGCCTTTACCACCGAAACCATGTCTATTAATGTATAAATAACTGGAACACGGGAGTCAGCCATTAGGCCCACCAAGCCTGTGCAGTTGTTGCTAATCTATGGTTGTTTGTCAATGCTTTATCCTTTTTAAATGCTGAGCATCAAGCAAGGAAGTAGCACATACCATTTTTTAAAGTCTTCGGTATAACTTTGCCAGGGTCAGGTTCGAACCACCGACCTCGCAAACTCAGATCGGACACTAACCATTATGCCACTGAGTCTGGTATGCGCAATCTGTGAGGAGAAAACAACCACGAGTTGTCTGAGGAAGAAGAGAGAAAGATTGGCATCGTGACCATACAAAGCGTGCACGTTCCTATCAAACTTTTGTGCAAGTCAACGTAGTCACTGACTTTTGACCTGACCTGGAGAAAAAGGTAGTAGATTGCAAAATATGCAAGGAAATGCAAAAAGAAAGCAGCACATTGGTGTGACGTCACTGGTACCCAGAGTACCCCAGGAAATGATGGAACTTCACCAAAGTTAAGTCACTGTGTTTGTCTTGTCTAACAGTTATGTGTTATGTTGTGTATGTTCTTCTGTATGTCCATATGTGTGGCAGCTCCACTACAAGCCTTAGATCATGTTAAAAAAAAAGTAATGCAATTAATTTCTTTTCAAGATAATTTTGAGCTAATTAGTAGATAATAAACATATTGTATATTTAAACACAATTTGTTGATCTCGTGGGGAAGCTGTTCAATTTAATCACCGGTCTCATCAAAATATGCTGCCTCTGTGGACCACTGTATTCTCTGTGGGGCAGTGAGGTTTTGGTCTTACTGGTTTTGGTCCATTTGTGTTTTTCTTTGTGTCATTACTTGACACTCAAATTCCTGAAAGACATGGAGGCACTTTCACATGGCTTACTCATATGTGCAAAAATATTCCTGACTAGGACACTCAGTAGAGCGCATACCTCTGCCATGCAATGCCTGATGCGGTGGAAGATATCGAGCCCAAAAACTTTTTGAAATATCATTTCACATACCGTTTTTGAGACCGATCTCTCATTGGTGAAGGATCACTTTTAAAATTCTAGAAGTCGGATCCCGATCCGGATATTCACCAAAATCTAATTCGTTCGTCCGTGTCACACACCAAACCTGTCCACAAATTTTAATCCGGATCCGTCAACAACTTTTTGAGATATCCTGCACACAAACAAACAAATGAAATTGCTCGTTGAGCAAGGAATTGCCGGAATAACTTTGTCATATCTCCATGATCTCTGAAAAAACAAAAACCTGGAAATCAATTTGGTTCTTATAAGTCGATAGTGCTACTATTTAATGAGTTACATCACTTAGTTTAGTCATGATCATAACTTGGAAGTCAATCGGACTTGAAATGGCGTTTTTATCGCAATTTGAAATTTTTGACCCGACCCCCCTGACATTCGACCCCCGACCGCTAAGAAGGGTGTGGGTGTGACACCCCAATGAGACATATGGTTGGATGCAGAATTGGAAGATGCACATTTTGTATTTGGTTTGAAGTCGATACGACCATTTTAGCAGATGTTATTGCGAAAATAACAATTTCGGTTTTTCGGTGACCTTGACCTTTGACCTAGATTCACCAAAAACGACAAGTGTCTAAGTTGGACCATGGCCGACGTCTGTACCCAGTTTGGTCATGGTCGCTGAAACGTTGTGGCTGCTACAGGGTAAACAAACACACAAACTAACAGACAGACACACAGAATGACACACAACCGACCAACATAATTGCCGAAATCCGAAGGATTCCGGCAATTAACAAACAAACAGGCACACAAACAGACAGAAAGGGGTGAAAACATAACCTCCTTCCACCTTCAGCAGCAGAGATAAATATACTTGTCACTTGTAACTTGGTACAAACAATGTTACATTGTAAATATCCTGGGTGTTTGCAGATAAAAACGTGATGTTTTTGAATTTATTCCTGTATGTCATCTGACATCTCAAGTATATTTGCAGCATACATCATTATTCAGCATGAAGATGAAATTAAGAGTTTAACTTGGCATGCCTGTCAATGACACTAATTGGTTCACGAGCGCCAGCCAGAGTGACCACTATATTCGTTATGTGTCTGTCTGTCTGTCTGTCTGTCTGTCTGTCTGTCTGTCTGTCTGTCCCGAGCATAGCTCCGTGGGTTTTGATCCGATCCTGATAAAATTTGGGTGGGAGGTTTATATCATGATCTAGTTGTGTTTTCCTGAGAATGGGCGTGGTGCACCCATTATGGGCGGAGCCACGCCAAAAAAACATGTGTTTTTAGGGGGTAGCCGATTTCAATTTGCATCTTCTACTAGGGGGTTTGTCGAATCTGACAGGGGTTTCGGTATTTGGTTAGCCCAATGGCACCTGCATAGCCCCACGGAGCTCGATTTTTCATTTTCGTCCCAAGGTCAAGGTCAAGGTCACAAACTTAGAAAATGTCAAAAAAAAATCAATAAACTGGGCATTGAGCTCCTTGGGTTTTCAACTATTTCGAATGAAAGTTGGTATGCAAGTAGTGCTCTTTGAGTACTGAAACTTACATCATTTACGTTTTTCCCGATTCCCGCCAGTTTGCTCATGGCGTCCCCTCGAAGGTCAAAAAATAAAAAAGGCGAACCGTGTACATTGCTTGTGAACCATCGCCGTCTCCAGACTTGTCTATATTATAAAAGGAGCCGTGTCTGACTGTCTGTTTGTTGTGTGATAACTTAAGAACAGATAACGGATTTCAATGAATCCAATGATGATGGATTCAGGGAACTCTTGCGAAGGTTTGTGATGAAAAAAAATGGTCGGTTTGTGCATGGGTATACATGGGCACACGTGGCAAAACTGCAAACGCCAACTTCCGACATTGGTTATCCCCACACGGAAGGCAGGATCTCCCAGAACTCCTTTTTTTGTTAACTTGAGAACGGATTAACAGATTTCAATGAAACCAACCAGATGATGGATTCAGCGAACTCCCAGGAAGGCTTGTGATGGAAGAAAAAAAAGGAAGGAAGTTTGTGTATGGGTACACGGACACACATGGTGAAACTGCAAATGCCAACTTGTGATTCTGGTTATCCCCGCAAGGAGGGCAGGATCTCCCAGGAATTCTTTTTTGTTACTGCCCCATAGATTAGCCATCACAGTAAAGATTGGTATTCCCATCAGCGAAGCGATGGGTCTTACATGCTAGTCTGTACTATAAGAGAAATGTGTGTCTGTCTGTCTGTCTGTCTGTCTGTGTCGCCATTCTTCTCAGAGATGGCCATACAGATCTTCAACAAACTTTCAAGGGTTCATCAGTGAGTATATTATGAGACAGAGTGTTTTAGGCAAAAAAAAACTTTTTGAAAAAAAAGTTAGATTTTTTTTTAAAAAATCATTCTATTATCGTGCCTAAGCCTTTGTAGCAATGTGAAAGGTAATATTAAATGATCCCCGATCCCATTCCTTAATGGGTGTTGGGAAGTGTTTTAGGCCCCCCACAAAAAATGGGGGAAAAAATTGATTTCTTCAAAATGCCAACAGGATTAGAACAGCACAGGGTAATGCCAGGTACGCTTGCTAGTGCTAAATAAGCCTGTTGAGGGAGTATTTAGAGAAGAAGACTAATAGGAAGAATAAAGATAAGCGGAGGAACACAGTAGAAGAAGATGAAGAGTACCTATAAAATTGTAGTTGTACATACAATGCAAGGACATTAAGAATAGGAGGAAGAATAAGATTAAGCAGAAGAAGAAGAAGAAGAAGAAGAAGCAGAAGAAGAAGAAGCATATAAATAAGGAGAAGAGGAGGAGGAATATAAAACAAATTAAACCTGCACAGTAATGTTTTTGTTGCAAAAAAAATCCTGGAGATGGTCAAGCATAACAAACCAGTCTGGACAATGATTTCTAATCAAAGCAGAAGAAAACTCAAGCAATCTTTGACGTCATGACGTCACCAGATATGCTTCTGCCCAAATTATTACATCATTATACATACTTGCACCAAGTTTGATTTAAATCCCTGAACCCATATTTAAAATATTAAATAATTCTGGCTGCCAGACCATGCGTCCAATCAGGTAAAAATTAAAACACATATTCCCCATGACTACTAGATAATTTCTGTGACGTTTCACATCGATTGATGAAGCAGTTCAAGAGAAAGATTTTTAAAATAATTTCCTTTAAACAAATATGGCTGCCAGACCATGTGACCTACTCATTATTTGTGAACACCCTGGTATCCCCAAGGCTTGCGGAACATGCAAGTTAAGTTTCCTCTCGATCTGTCAAGCCGTTCTGGAGAAAAACATTTTAAAATGTTAATTTTTCAAAAAATCGTGGCTGCCAAACCATGTGACCTATGACGTCAAAGCTGGAGAACTTTTTGTTCCTCATGGATAGGCGATCATCCCTGTAAAGTTTCGCCTCAATCTGTTCAGCTATTACAGAGAAGAATATTTTTGAAGGTTTTATGTTAAAAACAATATGGCTGCCGAACCTCGTGACTGATAACATCATCAATTTTTTTTGCCAATTATAATTTAGCCCAAGATGACCCTCAAACATTTTCATACTGATCGGATGATGCATTTGACGTATGCAATTATGACGTCATAATGAAGCCACATATGACTTCAAAAAATCGCACTTGTTTCCCATTGGAAGTACATCACATGTACCAAAGTTTCAATTTTTTTCCATGGAGCAGTTTTGACATACAAAGGTCCAAAGGCTGTCACACCACATGACCTATGACATCATAGTTATCCCAAAAACATTCTACATGAGTAGTCGCATCTATGGTGAAAATTTCATGAAATTTCTATGGTGAAAAAAAAAAACATGCCACCCCGCTTCGATACAACCCCTTTGATCGGACCTGAGCCACGACGTCCTGCATATCATATCAAATTCAGACTGGGTGGCCGATCACATATTTGGAGTTTCGAGTTGATCGGATAAGGCTTTTGGTCCAACATGGCTGTGAGACCATGTGACCGATGATGTTTAAATTTTCAACTAATATTCCCAAGCTGAGTCAATCATATTAAAAAAATAATAATAATTCTCTGAAACCGCCTAGCTTTTCGATGTGATACTCTGCAGTGATGATCCACTACTGTTGCTGAAAATACTTTATTTAACAATGACCTCACCAGTCACATGATATGGCAGCCACGTTGGTTTTAAGGGAATAATTAAAAAATTATTTCTCTGAAACTGTTTAACCTATCAACACTAGACTTTGCAGTTATGATCCACTGCCCTTGCTGCATATACTTGACTTTAAAATGATGCCATCACTCATCAGTCACGTTATGTGGCAGTGACTTCACCAAAACATGTAACCTATGGCATTGAAAATTTGGACTCTACCCATTATTTGGTCGATCACATGTGTGAAGCTTTTGTTTTGATTAGATAAGGTTCGTTTTTCTCTACAATATGGCTGCCACACCGTGTGACCTATGACATCATTTCCACACTGTATGCAGCTATAGTGTTCGATGACACTTAGTAAATTTTGCTTTGATCGGATAAGCGGTTCCAGAGAAAACATTATTTAATATTTTTCTTCAATCCAATATGGCCACCGAACCACGTGACTTATCAATTATTCTTTATCACCCCAGTGTCCCCAAGGCATGTTGAATAGGTGTGTGAAGTTTCCCCCCAATCTGTTCATCCGTTCTGGAGAAGATTTTTGAAGGTTTTTGGGTAAATCCACTATGGCTGCCAGACCATGTGACCTCTGGTGTCATCGTGAGCATACTTTATTCACAATGACGAGTCGATCATTTATATGCAGTTTCACTTCGATCTGTGAAGCAGTTTTGGAGAAGAAGATTTTTTTTTTCCTTTAAAAACAAACAAACAATACAGCTGCCAGTCCACATGACTGACAATGTCATAAATGTTTTTTGTCTGTCAACCAATCTATCCCGAGATGAACCTCACAAATTTTCATACTGATCAAATGCAGCGTTCTACGTCTCAAAAATTTGACCAGAATACCGCTTCACTAATGATGTCATCGTCAAATCACACTTATTCCCCATGCAGAGTAGTTTCCAGATGCCAAGTTTCATTTATTTCCTTGTTGGAGATACAGATTAGTTTAGGAGATACAGAGGACCATTTTTCCCCTGTTTTTCCAACATGGCTGCCACCCCATGTGACCTGTGATGTCATAATTATGATTAAAAATTTCTGCATTAGTAGTCGCATCGATGGTGAAAATTTCCTGTCAATCGGATAAGTGGTGACAGAGAAAAAAAAAGAGAAAATTCGCATGGACAAAGGTATGGACGGACGGACAACCCGAAAAAATAATTCCACCGGCGACAATTTAAAAAAGCACCATAAAAAGACTGGTTCTTGATTCAAATGAAGCTGCAGTGTTTTGTGAGACAAGCGACTCATCTCGACTCATTAAGACAGTCACTGAGTGCTGAGAATAAAAACGAATAACATCGAGTTGCACTATTATCGGTGTCATAGCAATTTTGCTCCAACAGAATGCTTCACAAGTCTTGAAATGTTCCCTTTTGAAAAGGGAACATTATTTCTATAACTGTTTTGGAAATTTATTTACTCGGACAACTGTTGGCATATTCTCTCTAATGAAATTTTTGTTTTCAAGTAGGAGCCATAGGTCATGTTTATAGTTGGGTGAAAGTTTTTATTGTATTTTTGGTTTAGCTTCTATCGTTTCTGGCTCGCTATCAGTAAAGTAAGTAGAAGCTGACATTTTTGACTAATCACAGATCGCGGATAGCTGTGTATGACATTCATAATTGATAATGCTTTATGCTAAAATATGAATGCTTCCTGATCACTCACGTGCAACCTCAGAGCTGAGCAAGTCAATTACAATTTGGTGTATATATGCTGCTAATGGGACAAATCAAAGAATAATAAAGAAGGTTCAGCTGAAAGTGGCAATTTCACACATTGACAACTGTAGCTTGAAGTGCACGTAACAGGAGTGCATACTGGTTACCCGTTCTGGATATGCGCCTTCCTGCTTAGCTATGTCATCCAGGTCATTGCATTGGTTACTTTGCTACAGCGTCATTTCCAACAACGGTTGGGCATGTATAAGGGAGCATCACTTACAAGTAAATCAGGAAGTAACTCAGAACAAGCATCTGAGTGAACATGTACACCAGTAGGCATCTACCTTCATTGCTCAGCTCTCCTGAGTGTCATCAGTATCCTGATGACATCAGTATCCTCAGGAGAGGGCAGCCAGGACCACAGGGCCCCTTGAGGAAAGCCATATGGCTTGTGACAATCACAGCTTGACTGAACATAATAGTAATCCTTCCTTGTCAAAGACCACATGCCTGAGAATGAACTACGAGGTATATCAGCAAAGGTCAAAGAGAGACATGGAACTTTCATACTAACAACAGTGACCACATTGTGCCACCAATATTTATTACAATGATGGGTACCCTGTTACCCAAAACAAAATAACTCTTGCAATTGGGGATACGCAATAAGATGCAGAATTAACTTGGATCGGATTAGAAAAAGAAGCAATCATATTTATACATTGCTATGTATAAATAATTAGATGTAATAGAAAAGAGTAAACACGTTTTTAACAACAATCGAAAGCTCAGGGAGGAGATCGTTCGTATGCGGGACAAGGAATGAAGATGATTTTGGTGTGCATATTCATGCAATGCAAGGACATCCTCACTATAATTCACGGACCAGTGTTTGTGTGTTTGTTTGGGTGTTTGTGTGTTTGTTTGTCGCGCTACTCCTCCTACAGTTCTGGGCTGATGACATCAAGACTTAATACATAGAATCAGCATGACCCCAATATGTGCAGAGGGGTGTTTTTATCTTTGCTGATGGTTTTGGAGGGGAGGAAGGGGGGGGGAGAGGGATGCAAATTCTCGATGTGAATGTGTGTCGTGTAGCGTACAGTATTCCTGTCCCCACGTTTTCCATTGGGTGAGGTGTTTTGAATTCTAAGCAGTAGATATGTTTTTGGTTCATGAAGGTAACCTGGGTTAATTTTTTTTGCCTATATACAGAGCTGTCGGTTCTCTATACACCGCTCAAATAAAGGTATGTATCAGAAGAACGTGTATGCTTCAGAAGAGGTACTCTGCGAGTTATAAGAAAATGTGAAAACTCAACAAACAAATCTCAATATTGCTCTTTAGAAATCAACATATGATAAATAATTTGAACCCAGACACCCCTAAGCATGAGTTATGTGCTCAGCATGAAATTCCGAAAGGTCAATCCAAAGAGTAGTAAAAAATAACAATCAACAACATTCACAATGGCACAATAATAAACAGTAGTAAAAAAAATGAAATCAGAAAATTTAAAAATTATTCCTCAACAACAAAATCAACACACATATATGAATACATAAATGTACATAATTATGCATGGAACAAGATTTGCAAATAAAAGGCTTCTAAAGTCGATGTTGGCCGACTGAAGTTGCAGTTAGCAGTGGAGCAACTGACACTGCTTTATGGATTGGGCAATTTTGTATTCTTTACATACTCAAACAAGCCAGAATTCATATTTAATTTTGATATCTTTCTTTCCAGTTACAATTTAAATATCTCATTAACTGTGTAATGGATGACGAAATAGGGTGGAAATGTGGCAGGCACCCTGTTATTCAAGAACCGTGCCACAAGTGCTGGTGTGGCACAGTAATACAGCATCATAATTTCCAGTTAAGAGGTGCTGTGCTGCGTGTGTGTGTGTGTGTGTGTGTGTGTGTGTGTGTGTGTGTGTGTGTGTGTGTGTGTGTGTGTGTGTGTGTGTATATATATATATATATATATATATATATATATATATATATATATATATATATATATATATATATATATATATATATATATATATATATATACATAAATATATATATATATATATATATATATATATATATATATATATATATATATATATATATATATATACATAAATATATATATATATATATATATATATATATATATATATATATATATATATATATATATATATATATATATATCTCCTCACACCATATTATTGAAACTGATAACAAGAAATATTACAAAAACAAATGATTTCTTTATGAGAACTAGAACATGAGCTATCCAATTATAAGTACAATGAGAAACACCTGAATCAACATAAAAATGTGATATGAACTGCATTGCAGTAAAAAAAAAATATATATATATATATTAAAACCCAAAACAAAGAACCCTGTTTTGCTTTCTCTCCTAAAATGCAAGAAGATATACCAAATGAAAACTAATACAAAGGAAAATAAACCACAAACAAATTACTGAAGCAGTTGCATTAAGCAAACAAAGAAGATGTGGTGACAAAAGTAAAGCAGCACACCTGGGTGATGCGTGGGTAGGGACAGCGAGTATCAGGTGTACGGGCACGCAGCCAGGTACCAGGCGGTGTCACACATCGGGATGCCAGTGTGCAGCGCCCAGCTTCACCCACTGCTGAGCACCAGCCACATTCAAAACGACGATCAGCCCTGAGGCAAGCACCGCAGCTTTCGCCCCACACCGTGCACTTATACAGAAGGACTGGCAAAGTACAAAAATGTCTGTCTGAACATCATAAGATTTCAGTCATTTGCACAATGAAAGTTCCAAACTGTTATTTTGAATGGCAATCATGCTGGTGGGTGGTTTTAAGAGAGCTGTTGGTATAAGTGGTTAATATCATGTTGCAGAGAGTTTGGAAGAATAAAATACCAACATTGTGCACAACAGTCCCAATGACTGCGATGACAATGAGGCTCCTAAACAATCTTCACGAAATAATTATTTTCCATAATGAAATGGTTCAGATGAGCAAATACCAATTAAGAGGCAGAATAAGTTCTGGCTAGATTTGCCTATGCAACAGACATAGAGGTGTGTGTGTGTGTGTGTGTGTGTGTGTGTGTGTGTGTGTGTGTGTGTGTGTGTGTGTGTGTGTGTGTGTGTGTGTGTGTGTGTGTGTGTGTGTGTGTGTGTGTGTGTGTGTGTGTGTGTGTGTGTGTGTGTGTGTGTGTGTGTGTGTGCGCTTTTTATTCATATGCATTCACTACTTTAACAGCACAAATTATTGCAACATTCTTGTGGGACCAGCCAAGGAACGTTTGTGTCCTCAGTCTTAAACAAACTGGCTGGATGGAAGGTGGCAGGAATTTAGAATTCAGCCAGGGTACTGGAAATGGACTACTCTTTGCCAAAAACACTGTCCAAACCCCATATGCATTCTAATATACTTTTATTTCTCAGAACCAGTTGTCTTCCCGCATGTGAGCAACCACCAGTCTCGGCTTCATTTGCATGATCTTCGGTTGATTCCAACATATATATATATATATATATATATATATATATATATATATATATATATATATATATATATATATATATATATATATATATATATATATATATATATATCTTATATATTATTTCCGAGTTTGTGGTTTCGTGTCGCGCTATCTTCGACTTTGTTCTACGCTCGAGTAACGTGATATTCGGCTTACATTATCTCAAAGACCATATGAGGTGCATGGTACAAAAAAAAGTAAATAAAATGGTTCTGAAACAGTGAAATCGTATTCCACTTACTGCATTAAAGTAAAATTACTACTGATACTCTGCATCAGTTCCTTTCTCAAACACACCCACCCCAACATGTCACGCAGAGCGCGGGTTATGCTAGTATGTATATATATATATATATATATATATATATATATATATATATATATATATATATATATATATATATATATATATATATACATATATTGTTGCGGGTCAGGGGTCGGCTGGGAAGACCACGGGTGGGGGGGGGGGAACTATCTCGGGTTCCCACCAGACTCCACGGAATTGCAGGCCATCGCATACGGATAATTCCATGACGCGGCGGGTCGCTAACCAACCGTGAACGCCAATAACTCAACCACGTGACTTAGGGTCCTCCATCTAGTTAATCTGGTTACCTAAAAATAACCACATGATCTAATTACCGGGGGACAAGCCCTCGGTACACCTTGTCCGAACCGGATCACTTTACCAGATCAGATGCAGCCGAGCAACACTGCCAAGAACGTACCAGCTATAAGGAATGGATCGTTGGGAATAAAGTCTCGGCTAAGTTAGGATACAGACCATGCTGGATCAATGAAAGAAAATACAAAAACGAGCTGGGAACATTTCTCCAAAGGATTTATTAACAGGCAGGTGAGGAAAGATATGTGGCACAGTGAATATTGTTTATTGTTGGCTGCAGCAGGAATAGGAAGAAATGTAAAAGGTGCGGCAATATCCAAGCAACTTACAAAAGCAGACACAGACAGAGTTATCCTGTACACTCTTAACTTAAACGAGGACAGTTGCCAGGACACACACACACACACACACACACACACACACACACACACACACACACACACACACACACACACACACACACACACACACACACACACACACACACACACACACACACACACACACACACAACCCGAGCAAGAGGAGTTAATGAAGAGAAAAAGGAGAGGAGATGTGGTAAACAGTCTCTCAATACCTTGCATGATTTTTCAGGAACATATCCCCCACAAATAGTGGGGTCTGAGAGTATATAAAAGGCTCTTCTGTCTAAACAGTTGCATCGGCTTCAACTTTCAAACGTGAGCTAAGCAGAGCTATAGCCGATTACAGTTCCCATTTGCCCTTGTCAGCGTGGAGCACAAGCTCCTCCCCAGAGTCAGGTCAGGTCCGGTATGGGAGCTTATGCCGGGGCAGCGCATCGCTGTGTCCATTTTTTCACGGTACTTCAGAGGCCTCCATCTGACTGTCCCACAGGCAGATGCCTGGCCCATCTCCATCTCCTTGAGATGCCGATAACCCTGCTGTAACCACGAGGCATGTGGTCAGCCTGTTGTCTTCATCCACCCATGAGGCTCCCTCACTGAGAGAATCTGGTGGGCAGGATCAGCATCAGGAAATCAAGCCACATGTCCTACAGCCCCATCTGACGCTGATGGAATATACAGTTAACAAATCTCATCTGAGTCTCTCTCAGCAAATGCTTGTTGGACACAAAATCTGATGAGCAACAGTCAAGTATTCTCCGAAGAGACCTGGTACCAAAGAAGTTAAGCCTCCATCTCAGTTCCTTCGTCAGAATCCAACTATCACATCCGTAGATCAAAACTGGAAGCAACGAGGACTTAAAAACTAGGAATTTAGCCCTCCAGCATAGGTACCGACAGTGCCACACCACATGATACAGTGAATCCAGGACTCCCCAGGCCTGACCCAAATGTCTATCGACCTCTGGCTCACAACATGTGGAGACATGAATATCACTGCCAAGGTAAGTGAATCTCTCTGTGACCTTAACATCCTTGCCACAAACAGGAACAGACAAGACAGCATCATCCAGGATGTCATTGAAATCCAGGATCGTAGTTTTGACCCGTAATCCCAGCAGCTCCGATTCCTCATCTAGTGCCTGAAGGGACTCCATAAAGATATCCAGCACCTCCACAGAGATGACTGCATTATCTGCAAAAACAAGATCAGAGATTTTGACATTCCCAAACGATGCACCGCAGCTTTATCTCTCCAACATCCTCCCCAGAATTCAGTCTCTACAAGCGCTGAAAACTGTGGAAGCCAGTACTCATGAGTGATAAATGCCAGTAACAACTGAAAATAAGTCAGAGATGAAAACATCACACTTCACTGCAATCTCAGCACCAGACTACAGTTCAGAAATCACATGATCGGTTTTGGTGGCAGCCCTCGAAGACCAAGAATCCTCCAGAGGGCATTCCGATTCACTGAATCAAACACTTTGGGGAGATCAGTATAGGCTGTGAGCAGCCCCTACCCATACTCTCATCTGTGTTCGGTGAGGACACGTAGAGCAACGACTATGGTCAATCATTGACCTCTTTCATCTGAAGCTGGACTGCTCTGAGCGCTGGTGCCAAAGACGATGGTGGTGAACGCGATCATCAATTATTCGAGAAAAGACCTTGTCCAGCACCGAGATCAGCATCACCCCTCAGTAGTTGTTGCAGTCCTGGTGATCACCCTTCCCTTTCCAGAGAGGGAAATCAAGGCCCTCACAGTCAGTCAGGATGATGCCTGTGCTCCAAACACCCTGGTATCATGGGTCCAAACACCAGAACTTCATGCAACGACACAAATACAGCATTTCCACCAGCATTGAGAAGTTCAGCATGGATGCCACAGATGCCAGGAGCTTTATCCCCTTTCAAATGGTTCACCGCGGCCTGTATTTCCACAAACGAAGGTGGTTGACAGTTGATTGGAGGGTCAGCAATCGGGATAGTAACACCCCTGATATCCAACTCAACAGCTGGTGGGTCAGCCTGGTCCAGCCGCTCAAAGTAACCGGCCCAGTAGCCCTTCACTTTGGACAACAGCTCACCACCCTCCACTCTAATTGCAGTCCACCAAGGGAAAGGCTTGGAGTAACGCAATGCACTAATTTCTCTGTAAGCAGGGTGAGAATCACTTGACCAGAGGTGAAGCTTTACCCCTTCAGAGATTCCTCACAGATAGGCCTCCTTGTCTGCCCTCCTCAGAAAATGCACATTTTTATGCCCCAGGTCCCTGAACAACTCAGTTGTGCCATGAAGCCTGGCCCTGCGACCCTGGTCAATGGTATCCAGTGTCGCTTGGGAGACAAAGTTCTTCTTCACCTGACAGTGGGTTCCAAGACAACCACCTGCAACATCAAGGATGGTAGGCTTGAAGGCACTCAACAACTCTTCATCATCCACCGAAACACTTAGACCCCCCCGCCCCCCACCCCAAATTCTCACATAGCCTGTTCGCAAGCTCCTGAGCTACCCTCTCATCCTTGAGCTTGTCAACATCCAGCCTCGGCTGGGATGGTACCATTCTCCTGGATATGAGCTGCAACTTCAGAGTTGCCACAATAAGGCTGTGGCCAGTACTGAGGAACTGAGCACTCTGGTAGAGCCTGCAGTTCTGGTGCATCCTGCAGTGACCATCAATGAGCACATGGCCAATCTCCTTTCCCTCACCTCCAGCGTTGGAATACCAAGTCTGTGGGTGCTGAACCCATGAACCAGCCAACCGAAGTCCATGACTTCTTGCAAAGTCAAGGAACTTCGTGCTCTTCTGGTTTACAGTTCGAGACCCATGGAGACCAGCATATGTCTCATAACCATCCCTATTAGTGTTAGTCGATGCATTGAAATCCCCCAAAACTAGAAGGGTATCTCGCCTGGGGCACTGATCAACCACAGACTTGAGCTCAACATAGAATGCCTCCTTCGCAGTGAGATCACTCACCTCAATTGGAGCAAATACAGAGACCAGAGAAACGACACCCAAGGAGTGACGAATCCTTTGTCCCCATAATATGTTCGTTGATCGGCGTTACCACAAATAACAGAGGAGTCAGCTTATTGAACACAGCTACTAACTCCTTGGGCTTGGTAACCATCAGAGTGACCAGACCAGTGGCAGGCGTAACCACCCACCATGATCTTACCACTATCCGGCCTCTGAATCTCAGAGAGTGCTGCAAAATTGATGTTCAAATGCTGGAGTTAAGATGATAGCAGAGGCAGGTGATCATCCTCTCTTAGAGTGAGGACATTCCAGGCACCCACCCGAAGGGACCACCTCAGGTTAACCCAAGGAGACTGGCATCTGGTGGATGACACCTCAGCACCACGTCGACACACACGACCACAACACTGATCCAGGAAGGTTACCACATGCATCTCCTCCTATCATCAGAGAATGGGGGTCCTGAGGTCTTTGCCCCAATCCCATCATCTTCCCTACACAGGGGAGCTGAACAGGAGGTACTCCCATGGAGTGGGTTTTCAGTTTTATTTGCTATATTTGTGTGTGTTTTAGAATGAAGTATTTTACGGTGGCACGGGTGCAAACACTGTCACCAACCTCCTAGAAAAAGGTAACCCAACTGCAGGAGGACGTCCGCAGACTCAGTTGGGCACCAGATATGGTTGGCTGTTGGCTCCAAAGGAGCTGCTCCACCCTTTGAGTAAACTGGTCAAATACGACAAGACATTATATCAAGATCAGATACCATCACTGCAGTGGGTACCATGAAGCAAGTGCTACACCAGCTATTTCTGCATGCATCCTGACCAACAGGAAATGCCTGACACACATTAAGAGCTGTCTGTGGTCCACAAAACAGTTCTGGGAGCAACCCCCATCCCCTCCCCCTTGACTCCTGGCCTCTTCATCACCATCACTCCTGATCTCCAGCTCTGTACAATACCAGCTCAAGACCAAACCATACCTGTTCAAGTCCCCGCCTGCCCCTTTGTTGACGGTTTGAGTCTGGTATTTTTGGGCCATTACCGGGGTTATTTCTATTGTGTATAAGTGTGTGTGTTTCTCCCTTTTCATCCCTATCTGTGTCTGTCGACCGCCAGATCTTTTTTTTGTTATGGTCCTGTCCATATGTCATCCCATATACATTCTATTAAATACTTTATTTCTTAGAAACGTCTTCCTGCCTTTTGTCTTCCTGCACGTGAACAACCACCACTCTTGGCTTCATTTGAATGATCCTAGGCTGATTGTAACTTTACTTGTTAAATAGTTAATTGTGAATGCAGACAATTTAAACATGGCTTCGGTGATTCACAAAGAACTTTGGACCTCTGTCTCTCCCTCTCTACCTCTCCACCGCTCTACCTCTCTACCTCTCTCTCTCTCTCGCTCTCTCTCTCCCTTCCCCCCTCTCTGATTTGGATTAATACTACCACCTGCATTTTACCTCAAATCGATATATTGATCAATCGTTTACTTCAACCTTTTACTGTGGATGTGTCAAGTTTGGAGAGAATATATTCAATTGCCTCAATGCAGAAGGCAACATTATTTACAGAATATAAAACAAGAATGAAAAACAGCTTAGAAAACTACAACCCTGACCTACCTTTGATGGCAGCTGGGTTGTCTACCGTGAAGTGGCCATTCCACACAATGGAAAATGGAATCGTAACATTCCCAGCATCCCCCATGTAATCGTACTACAAAAGCAAGAGTGGAGATCAAATGCAGCAGGAGCAATTCAATCGACAATCAATGTTCACTTTCCAATGGCATAATGCAAAAATATGGCTCAGTCTCGATGGATATTTCAGACAGCATCGGGATCAGAACCAAGGACTACAAAACAAAGCAAAGACTCACAACTGCGTCTTGACACTGAATGCAGCTGCCGTTGAATCGTAATGCTGGAACTGGCTTTGCCCCACCAGGTAACTCAAGGATACATTGGTACGGCAGTTGGCCGGACTGTGGCTGTGGCAGGTTCCGGGCAGCGAGTGTGATATGTCGGCGCTCACCCGCAGGCAGGACCATCTCAGAAGAGGGTAACAGCTGTGGGCAGTCCTGCAGCATTGTATGGGAAGGCAAAACTTTACATTGGACTCAGTTGGCATCTGCATTGCTTAAGGCACCACAGCCAAATGGCCTTGCACTGCCCAGATTTTGAGCACATGGCCATCTGTTTTCATAAGATGGTGAAAACACTTTCCACATTGAGCAACATCCATTTCCTTTACTCTGCCTCTATGCTCTCTATTGGAAGCACTGCAAATAATCTTGGACTTCTCAACATCACAAAACCACAAATTTATTTGGTTAATTACCGGAAAGCCTCGTAGGCTGAGGGAAGGCAGCAGGTTGGAAAACCTTGGTTGCCTGACAGAATTCGACTGACATCGACTGACAGAATTGCTTTGACTCTTTCTGGCTGATGTCCATTGCACTCCATTCCTGCAGCGCTTCACAAATCAGTGATCAATGGATCTTCATTTGCATTGGCACAAGTCGAACCTGTTTATCATTCTCTATGCATTTGAATCCATGTCATATTGAAGGATGAAATTTGCTCATTAATTTTAATCACCTCTCAATCTTCTCCTCCCAATTGTTCCTAAGGTCTTTATAGTGTAATTATATAAAAAAAAATTATCATGGATAAGGCTCATTGAGGAGCTTATATAATATATTACAAGCAGGACAGGAGATCAGAACACAATGCACAAATAAATATTGCTCATGAGGTTTTGGGTTAACTGGTTTTGTGTTCCCCTTCGAGCACTGAGTTCATGATGATGCTCGGAGTACAGGCTCAAATCCCAAAATGCAGCATTGATTTATCCATCGTCTCGTAATGTCTTTGTCCCACATGTAATATATGTACAAGCTACTCCATGAGCGGCGAGATAGACCAATGTTCGCTTGAATTCAGTGATATTATTCCCCGTTTCATTCCTCACTCCCCCAATGTTAAACAAAACATCAGATCACAGTTTAATTGACTATTCTTTCTTCCATCATACATTTTTTTTTAACAAAGTGTGTTCCTGAAAATGTATTCAAAGATATCGCAAATCTTCGACAAAAGAAGCATTTTTGTCTATTTTGTCTGACAACCAATACGCCCTATGATGTCCTTATAGTCATATTTCGTCATGTTTGACATCTTACCTTTCAAAACAGTTTTCATATAGTTATTGAAAATAATTATAAGCAACAGATTTAACATACTAACAAAATCTTGCAGGTGTTTGAAATTTACACATTTGTCGAAATAAAACTCTGCAATGTTGGATGATCTCTGAATGTTTTTGGTGATAGCAATCACAGTTCAGAGGTTCAGTTGAATTTCATCTCATGTGTACGAGTCCACATCCTTTGCTCAACACTAATGACAAAGCAGAGCTGAATCACTGTTAAAAAAGGAAAACGTGCAATAATATGGAATTTACCGAGACAAGTCATCTTAGCTTGAAAAAGGCGACTTTGATGATTTTGTTTTCTCAAAAGTTTAAGAGAAAATGTTCACAGGCTGGCCTAACGGCATTTCCTTTTTGAACCCATGGCCATGGTTGGGGCTCGTTCACCGAGTGACTCTCGTTGCCTTTGTAACGCAAGGTTTAGGCGTCAATAAGCGATGCTTACACCTGCAGCTGTGAATGAGCATTTAGAAGCAAAATTTACACACGGACGCAGCTTTGTTGTCATTTCAAAACACAACACTGGTGTTCTCACACTATCTGTCTCCAAAACAAACACGACACACACACACACACACACACACACACACACACACACACACACACACACACACACACACACACACACACACACACACATTGTTTGGCTACATTTAAGATGCTGAGCATATGAAAAGGAGAGAAATAATCGAGCTGGAGATACAAAGCAAACAGGCCGCCCACACCATGGTGCATTAGGTGTAATTAGGGTGCAATTATTTGACAGGCCCCAAATGCGTGTGATTGAGTGGAAACAAAAAACGCATTTTTGGCTTTGCCAACTGCTTTCTGCTTTGTGTACCGCGGATTCTCCCGTTGCGATTTCTGGCAACGTACTGCAGATACGTTGGTTGGGTTTGGCAGGATGCTTATTTGAATGTGCAGCACCTGGCTGCTCGTTGCCTCATTTCTATGAGCACAACTGTGTCACTGGCAGACATTTGGAATTTGCTCAGGGTGCCACCACACAATGGCCTACTATTTGCATAAAAGATAGTGTAGGATCTATAACCTCTCCAACGACAAATATTGGCAGAAGTATACCGAGTTTAACACCCAATTCTGATGAAATTGGTTCACTCATTAATGCACCACCCTGCCGGTGAAGCATCCGGATGACAGTTTATAGATGGGTCAGGAATCAAACCCAGAATAAATAGCTCAACAATGAGTGGATGGTTGCACTAACGTCTCAGCTCATTGGTGAGAAAGGGAAGAAATAGCAGTGCAGACTTTCAGTGCTGGACTGACATTTTGCAGTGTGTAATCCCAATTCAATAATTGTAATCTCAGATCTTTATTAGTTTCAAGAAAATACCATTGTTAAATCCTGTTATATCTCCCACATCGAATGACCTGAAGTTTTCTTGATTCTGCTGTGTAATCTCAAGAATTATTGCATGCGGCAGTAAATATTAAAAATTACAATGCAACACGTACAGTGACGTTGTTCAATGATTCGAGCCGGGGGTAGCATCATTGCTTATCTCACCAGGTCATCAGTCATCTGGCAATATTATAGATGAGAGTAAAAGTTTTATACCAAACAGAATCTATGAAGTCTGGCACTCAGGGGAAGGTTAACAGGTCAATAAATCTCGAACGGTTAATATTTGGCTTCAAGTCAATTTTAGATCGTTATATCCAGATATAAGTTTCGCTGATTAAGGAGCAAGGTAGACAGTCGATGTTTTTTGAAATACAAGTAATGCATATATCTTCCACCAATAAAATTACATCACGCCTTGAAGCAATGTGTTTCAGTGACAACTGTCAATTATATTTGAGAAGTCGCTTGCCAGACACCCACCGAGATAACACAAACACTCGCTTATTACGTCCGGGTGTGGAATGCACCATGAAGAACAGTACTATGTCAAGAGAGATGTGGAATGAAAAACTAGACCAGCTGGGTGCAGGCTAATGTCGATCTGTGTTCGGAGGACAGGTCGTTAGAATGTATGACATGAACAGGACATTGATTGCAGTATACTAACCGCCGTGAGAAACAAGGAGAAAATGAAGTTTCGTGTGTAAACCCTCTTTTCCTCCGATGAAGAGTTGACGTCTGAAATGTCATTTCTCCTTCCTTCGCATGGTCGTGAGCATACCTCAATCAATGTCCTGTTGATTTCATCCAAGAGAGATGTGACAACCTACTTGTCTCTGCGAAGGCCAATCCATGTCGGTGGACTAGTAAACAATGGATTATTTTTTAAACTTGAAATTGATAAGAATATATTTACCATCATGACAAATGAGGAGTGACAGAGGCTTCAAGCATTAGCCATTCATCGGGGCTTCTTTTGCTCCAATAAATAGCCAATGTTCGAAATGTGAGCCACACCTCATTTCCCACGATGGTAAAAGTACTCTTTACTTTTAGTTGATAAAATCGAAGAGAGATGTATGGTATTCGAAGAAATACTCAAGGTTGCATTCCTTTTGATTCATTTTGCCCATCTCTCGGCATTGTGATTAATTAGATTTCAAATAAACTCTGCATGAAGTCAATGATAAAATAGCCAGCAGGTAATTTAGGGATATATCAAAATATCTTCAAGAAGATATCATGAAGATTATTGAAATTTCTTGCAAATACTAATTTTAATATAATGGAGCTAATGTGCATATGGTTACATATGGTTATATCTACATATATATATATATATGTTTTTTTTTAAATGTTTTTTTTTTTAATATATATGTACTGTATGTATGTATGTATGTATATATATATATATATATATATATATATATATATATATATATATATATATATATACATATATATATATATATATATATATTTTTTTATATACTGTGTGTGTGTATATATATATATATATATATATATATATATATATATATATATATATATATATATATATATATATATATATATATATATATATATATATACACACGTATATGTTTTTTTGTATGCACGTACATTATCACTGTTATCATTTCCACTATCTGCTTCATCTCAGATAGCGTTGGCCAGGCCGATCTGCTTCTATTGCATGTGGGTCCCAGGGGAATCAATATGTCCCCCGGGAGGGGAATTTGGTAGTGGGGGCCCCTGCTCAGAACGGAGGCAACTTTTACCCGATGCTGATCAACCAACTCCACACTCGGCTCGCTTCCTTCATTCCGACTACCTTCCATCTGAACTGCCATTTTGATCCCGTCGCCCATTTCCCGCACGCGTTTAATCCCCCCCCCCTAAAAGAATATTTATTTCCCTTAAATTTCCAAGCTTTATTTTCTCCCGACACCAATTATCGTGATCAACAATTTCATGTCCCCTGTGAAACGTCGATCAGAGTTTGAATCCCACACTCCTGACTCCAAATATTGCAAATCATGCACTCCCGAGAGTGTCGGGGGAGGTTCATATCCCACTACCTGATCACCAAATGTTGATCAGAGTTCGAATACCACTCCTTGACAACAAATGTCACGGGGCCTGGGGGTTAAGTTAATCCCCCAACCCAAATTTGTGGTGGACGGTGGTTAACACCAGTCAGCCCGGATAGCTGAGCGGGTTTCCTTCGGAGGCGGACACGTTGATCCTCAGAGATAATAACGTGCGCGGGAGGGTTAGAGCCTGGCACTGGCAGACTGACGGAGGCAGAGATGGATGTCCAGGGGTGTTTATACTCAAACCCCACGACAAACACATAGACACATCCATCCATTGGGACTATACTCTGTGCAGAGCATTGGTGCTGCCGAGGCAGTCTCCTTGACTATTGGGCACAATCCTGGATGGGTCACCACTCCGAGAGGATACCAGCAAGCTGGCACTCATTTTGCTGACCTTGGAAGGATGACAGGCAGAGTCAACCCCACCTGGTATTAATTCAACAGCCGAGTGGGATTTGAACTCAGGATCCTAGGATCCCAAGCCAACCACCCTAACCATTAAGCCAACACCAAGCATACGGACACATCAACTTAAAATAAACATGGGATTTAATAAAAATAGAAATATTTACAAGGGTAATAATTAAAATATTATAATAATCGTGCGATAAATTAAACCTAAAGTCGAGGCACCTCGACACACAAACTTAAATACAGACAAGGAGGAAATGAAATAAAAGAAAATCCTCCCTTTATTCTGGCACTTAGCTTGGTACAGAGATGGTCTTTATGGAACTTTGAAATTGAGGCGCTTTGTCCTGCAGTGTAGACGCGCCCAAAAATAGCGCCAAGCCGCTCTCTCACAGCGGGAAAAATGTACGTCAGGAGATTTGTGAGGCGATATTCAACACCAAGACTCGGAGATTGCCGTGCCGCTTCTTCGTCGATCACGCTTTCCGGCCCACTGCTTTTCAGAATGGCGCCGTCTCTTCGGTGATAAACACAAGGCTTCGAGGTCCGTCCCTCGTGACCAGCCAAGAGTCAATAGCCAGGGTCTTACTCCACCATGCGAGCCAATCCGCCTCAGCACAAACACGAGAATCGCGCTATCTTCTTCATGCATTGAAGGAAAGCCATTTTGTCATGCCGAGAGGAGAGCAAAGCGAGATCCTCCATCTGAGCCACGTTCCCCTCGCGACTACAAATGCCACCTCATACCAAACACATGCTTTCACTCCCAATCCCTCTTCAACGTCAACCCGAACAACCAAACCAACAAAATCAACAACGAAACCTGGGAAGGCGGGGCCTCTGCCTGCTCGTCACACCTGGCTCACTTGTTGTTATTGGTATAAAAACGCAACTCCTTCATGGTTGGCTTGTGAATACAAAAATGTAGGAATAGGTCCCGGGACAATCACATACTGGAGAAATTGGCCTTAATCCCCATTTTATTAAGACCGCACCACCCCCCCCCCCCGCCCCATGTGGTGACACATAAAACTTAAGCTCACAGTTTCCCTACTTAATTTACATTGAGATGTCTCCTTATCGTCCACGGACCAAACAACTCTATTCAATCCTAATTTTCCCAATAAATTCCTCCATCTACCCCCACAGCCATAGATATGGACACATGTGTATATATACAAGGTGTCCCAAAAGTCACCTTGGGATTTAGAAATTAAATAACATTTCTGTTTTTTAATAATTTATGATTATTTTTACATCAAAAGAAAATTTACAAAATGGAGATTATTTCTGAAAAATGATGCAGCTGAGATGTCCTCCATGTTCGGCTTTGCAGAGACAGGCTCTTCGACAGCTTTTTCCATAACAGCCGACAATAACTCTGGCTGAAGCCCTCAAATTTCTGCACAGATGTTATCCTTGAGCTGCTGAATTATATGTGGCTTATTGATGTATAAACGCTCCTTTAGGTAATCCACTACCGGATTTAGGGATGGCCAGGTGGGGCCATGGCCCGGGGGCCCCCACATTTCGCCCCCCCCCCACAATTTCGATGACATTTTGAAAATCCCTTGAAAATGTGCTTCTAAAGTTTTATTGTCGGTGAATGAAGATTGTAAACTCTTTGTAAGGATATCTTTTCAAAATTGTCCGTCATTGTGAGGGTCCTTTTCAAGCTTTGGCTTTTTCAAGCCGTTTCTTCCACGGTCCACAGAACGGATCCAACGTGGTCAAAAATTCCTGGCGCAAGCCTCAGGCATTGGGGGCCCGCATTCGGATCCTTTTTTGGATCGATCATCGATGCTTCGGATGGTTCAGCGTGACCAACTAACTACGGCACTGCCCGCCAGAGCCCAGCAAGCACAGACGGAATACAGAGGTCCAGCCAGAGGAGGGGTGAAAAGGTGAAAGGCGACGTGGTAAAACTAGGCCAGGACAGCACAGCACACGGCTGGCAGGGGTCGTATTGTACACACTGAAACTGCGGCTGGCAGGGAACGCTGGCAGTACCCTGCTTACTGGCGCGCACAGCACTGTAACACGGTGTGACTTTCTATGTTACAGGTGTGTGAAACATACTTGTTAGAAAGTCTTTGCTGTTTCACCATATGTATGAACGTTTGGTACTCTTGTGCCCATGAATGTTTCATGCAATTTATGAATACCACGTTGGTGTAGTGTAAGCCTGTAATTCTTACTTTCTTGGCGTTTTCCCACCGGATATGGTGAGAGCTTCCGGCTTCTTGTCGGTTGGTGTGAGTGAACCGTCGCCATATTGTCTTTGCTCGCTGAGCGAGACTTTCGTTATTCGTGCCATTATATTAATAAACATTGTGCAGAAAGGGAACTTCGGTGTCTCGTCTCCTCCAAACCGTTTGATCACGGTATTTTCCTGGATCCGCTGTTCATCGTTATCCTTCGTATGAGCAGACTTACCGTAGGTTACCAGAACCTACTTTTCAATACTTGTTGTTTGTGATTCTGGTACGTCCCACGTGCACTCTGACGATATCTCAGTTACTCGGGACCTACCAGCTGCAGAAACCACAATGAGCGGCTACGGTGAAGACAGGCACAAATCCAAGGTTCCATGGAAACATGACTGGTGCTCAAAAGCGGAAACGTTCCAAGGAAAAAGGTGAAAGACACAAGGTCGTCGTCGACAAGACCCAGAAAATCTCAGAGTTTTTCACTCCTGCACAAACAGGCGATTCATCCATGACAGAGGCTGGAACACCAACAGAGACAGAACAAGCGGATTTGGCAAAGCAACCCCCGGTGTCAACATTCACCCAACATCTCGGAAGGTTCCACCGATGAAGAACGTGCATCAGATGAAGAAGCGCGAGATATACTGACTGATCGTGGACCTGGCTTTGCCAATGACATTGGATGTTGGCCTCCTGAGCGACCGTTGTCAGAGATGATCGACTTCTGGTCATCACGAGGTTTGGAGCCCCTGCAGAATTCGACTGGTTCCTTTGATTCATCCATACAGTTCGTTGAAGGTAGGAAACGCTGCTGCTCCAAGAATCTTTTTTAGCATAAACTACAAAACGGAGAGTCCGTGAAAAGGTCCTGGCTTTGCTTCTCCACATCAACCGGAAAACTGTACTGCATCGCTTGCAAGCTCTTTGGAGGCGCTACTGCCCTGGGCAGGGAATGATTCAATAATTGGAAGCATGCCAGTCGTTCTATCGAGGTGCATGAAAGTTCGCATGTACATTGTGCGACTATCATCCACTTGTCAGACAGAGCAACATCCGCAGGTTATGTGAACACTGAACTCGTCAAACAGGTGAGTGAGATTGCATCCTATTGGAGGGAGGTGCTGAAATGAAGTGTGAGCGTGATATCGTTTCTCGCTGAGCGTGGTCTGGCGTTCCGTGAATCAGATGAAATTGTTGGGTCACGGACGAACGGTAACTACCTTGGTTTAATGGAATTACTTGCGGAATACGATCCATTTTTGGCACAGCACATTCAGAAATATGCCAACCAAGGTAGTGGCTACAACAACTACTTATCATCTATGACATGTGAAGAGTTAGTCTCCATCATGGGAAAATCTGTTCTGGATAACATCGTCGCTCGTGTGAAAGAGGCAAAATACTTCTCTGTGTCAGTCGATTCTACTCCTGACATAAGCCACATCGACCAGCTCACAGTTATTCTACGATACATCGAGAACGAGGCTCCAGTGGAGCGTTTCATGACCTTTCTGAGCAACACAGGACACACTGGACTCCAGCAAGCGACGGCATTACTGGATTTTTTGAAAGCCACTGGATTGGACATCGCGAACTGCCGAGGACAATCTTACGAGAACGCATCTAATATGAGTGGCCGATACAACGGGATGCAGGGAATGATCCAACAGGAGAACCCTCTCGCAATATTTGTGCCATGCGTGACGCACTCACTGAACTTTGTCGGTCAGTCGGCCGTGGGATGCTGTAGACCTGCAGCAGCATTCTTTGAATTCGTGGAACAAGTGTATGTATTTTTTACAGCTTCCACGTCGCGCTACGCCAGATTATTTGATGCCCTGAAAGCCAAAGGTCTGCAAGTACCAAAGCGCCTCAGCGACACTCGCTGCTCGGCTCATTCTGATGCAACCCGAGCTCTTCTAGATCGTTTCACTATTCAGTTGTTCATCGTTTGTGATTTCATCGAGGACATCCATGATTTCTCTGTAACCGTCTAGAAGAGCTTGGGTTGCATCAGAATGAGCCGACCAGCGAAATCATGGATGTCCTCGATGAAATCGCAAACGATGAACTGAATAGTGAAACGAGAAACACCGCCGAGACACTTCACCAAACGATGTGCACGCTCGAGATAGGGTTCTATGCTGGTTTCTGGTCTACTGTCCTTAGTAGATTTGATAATGCGAGTAAAACCCTTCAGTCGCAAGCTACCGATCTCAACACAGCCGTGCAGCTCCTCAAGTCACTGGCGAGCTTCGTGCAGTCATTACGCGATCAGTTTGATACATTAGTTGTTGATGGAGTGGAGCGCTCAGGTACGGAGGAATTCGCTCACGGATCGCGTAGACGAAAGCGTAAGTTCCGCCTCGCTCCCTTGGACTACGGACACACTCCAGAAGTAGAACTAGACGCCAAAGTCCTTTCGCATCAGTGGATACGTTGCAGTGATCGACGTACTGCTGTCGCAGTTGGAAAAGCATACAAACGCTTTCAGTGAGATGAGCGACAGATTTGGATTCCTGCGTGCTCTTGTTCAACTCGAAGTGGAGCAGATTCGAGAGTCATGCTCGAAGCTCGTCGAGTTGTATCGGGAAGATCTATCACCTGACCTCACAGAAGAAATGATTCAGTTTCAAGCCATGATGAAGGAGTCAGAGCCAGACTCGGGCCGTACTGAACTCGAGATGTACAGTTTTCTCATCGAGCGAAAACTCACCGATACTTTCCCAAACGTGGAAGTGCTGCTTCGGATTTACCTCTCACTGATGGTGTCGAACTGCTCCGGGGAGCCCTCGTTTTCGAAACTCAAGCTTATCAAGAACCATCTTCGCTCCACGATGGGGCAGCAGAGACTGGTAAACCTGACCATCATTTCAACCGAATCCGATGTGCTCAATTCCATGCAGGTTGACAGTATCATATCTGATTTCGCTGCCGCGAAGTCGTGCAGGAAGTTTGTCCATTGATTAAGGCACTGTGTGTATGTTCATTGATGTGGATGACACTGCCGTATATTTGCGGTCACTGGAAGTCGGCTATTAATCACCATTTCGGATTTCTCTTGTCCAGAGGGTTTTTAGAAGTTGGAAGATTTTTAGTCGAAGTTCGTAGTATGATTAATGACAGCGCGTCGTTTGTTATTTCCTTATATTAGTCCATCTCTCTCTCTTACTCTGGCAGTAACAGCATTTTTGTGATTTGATTTTAGAATGAGCTCATAGATAAGTCACCAGCTCATAGATCAGTCACCAGCCATATCAATAACAATCCGTCCATCTTGTCATATTGTCGGATTTCATTGTAATTTGTGAACATGTATGCCAAATCATTCCTGATCAGGATCTGCCAAATCTATAGATATAAGTTCAGT
>NC_140962.1:92416730-92421730 GCF_056783735.1 Eptatretus burgeri | reverse complement strand
TGGAGAGAAGCAGTTTGTTTTCCCGAGCAGAAAAGATCAAGCTGGCTGTTTTATTTGCAATCAGTCGTGAATGTGAAACGTTGACAAAAAATAAATAATTCCAGTATAAACAGGACGGAGCATTTCACAATGCACACAGCTCCTCAGGGAAAATAGATCACTGTAGATCTCATAATGAACACTCCACAGAAAAAAGTATATCTGCGTGCGGACTCACACACTCACATGACGACGCAAAGACAGATCGCAGACACAGATTAGCCTCTCCCGTATATTCGGGAATGGGCAAGGCTAACCAACATTCAGTACACACAACGTGGACCTTTACTCTGTGTTAAGAGAAAGCGTTAAGTGAAAGGCAAATTAAACGTTGGAAGAACATGGGCGTAATGATCTCGTGGCCACTTTCCATGCGTCTCTCTTCCTTATGTTTCTTTGAACTCTGATATTTTATCTCATGGCAGTCCTACAAATGCTCGAAATGCCTTACTTGAAATGCTCTTCCAGTGCAAAGGGTTCCAGAAAAGCAGAATAAGTTAAAATGTTGCCTCCAGGCATTTCATTGAAATGCAATAAAGCTCAAAATTTGATAGAGCCATTTCCTTGGGTGCCGAGATTGTACTAAGCAGGATCTAAATGAGGTCCCTCGACACAGATGCAAACCCGATAATCGAGCTTGGCAATTCATCAGCAACGGTGATGCAACCTGTGGAAGAGATGCGTTTGTGATGCGAGGGAATAAGAAGCACCTTTATTTGCCACCACTCCAAATTAATCGCTGCAATTTGCTTGGTACTGTCAGTGAAATTTGCAGGTTTGCTCAGTGGGCAAATCCACAGGAAATTTGTGCCTGTGAAAACTGCCGATAGGGATGTGCTTCAACTGCTAACAGGCTCACCGAGACAGCACCTGTCCAGCACATTTCCCAGAGCATCCTCGTGTTTTTGCATATCCGTTTCTCGCCAAAACGACAAAAAAAATTGCATTAGCTGCCCACACTTTGAAATGTAAAATTATTCCCTCATAATCTCCAGTCCTTGCTCTGGGGAAATGGAGAAAAGCACGTAGAGGTCATGTGTAACAGACAAGCTGTGTGAATGTGATAAAGATGTGCAATTCGAACATGCTGCTGGAGAAACGTGTTTAGAGGGAGTGTAGGAGGATGCAGCATCTGCACCTTGGCATGGCATCTGAAAGGCTCAAGTTCAAAATCGAAACAGGCCATCTACAAAACAAATTAACGCAGCTATAATCTACTGCAGTCCTCTATTGGTGTCATTAAAGGGGACATGAAACATCTTGATGGCGGGACAGCTCCGTGGGCAATTGAAGTTTGGCCCAGATTTAAGATTGGCCCCCGATGTGTCATATAACGACTCTCAAAAACCGCAGCAGTCGCTGATGATGCTGCATGGAGAGGCACACTATCCTTTGGAAGGATGTGTGTGGTGAGATTGTGTCAACATAAAAGGTTTAATGGTCTATTTCAAAAGAGAGGGCCTTTGAGCCAGTGCCATATCCATATACACCATTCCAGTCGGCAAAATGGCACGAAGGATGAGTGAAGTAAATGTTATTTGTGTAGGTTTCTCATTCATTTCTAAAGGAGGCCGTTCTATGAAACGTGAAAACCACGTGGTCAATAATGTCCAATTATGTATTATGAGGTGTAATAGTAATCTTCGGTAAGGGATATGGATCCATCCATCCATTGGGACCATAATCAGTGCAGAGCATTGGTGCTGCCTAAGCAGTCTCCTTGGCTATTGGGCTCAATCCTGGACGGGTCGCCACTCCGACACAGTATACCAGCAAGCTGGCACTCATTTTGCCGACCTCGGAAGGATGACAGGCAGAGTCAACGCCACCTGGTATTAATTCAACAGCCAAGTGGGATTTGAATTCAGGATCCGAGGATCCAAAGCCCACCACCCTAACCATTAAGCCAACACCAGACATGAATATGGATGCAAAGAGGCAAAACGGATCAAAAGGCCTCTTCATTTTTCTCCGTTACCTTCGATATCCTGGATCATACAAAAGTAAACATTATCCATCTATTTACGGGAAAGAGGTGAAAGCTGAACCGCCTGCCCATTCGCTATCGAGGCTCCACTTCAGGGTCAGGTCTATATATGACAAGGTGGGGAGGTGATCCGGCTGACCTCAGAAACATTGACCCTGCCCTCGGGGAAGTTGCAGGCACCCGGGCTGTCACTGCATTCGTGTTGAAACTTACACCAGCTGCAAAGTGCTGTACTCCGCACACATTCGAGGCAGCTGCAGCAGCACCATAAAAACAGGGCAAAGGGTGATGGATGTGGGGAGTGGAAGAAGGTGGGGGGAAAACATGAGAGAAGGGTTGGAAAGAGACAGAAATTTATACTTATTGACAGATACATATACAGTACAATGAATGGATAAAGATTGAAAGCAACGGACAGGCAAAGTAAAGCTTCTCACGATGGATATGCAGACAAATAACTGTAATACTAGTAAATGAAAAAGAGATCAAAGGCTTTCCACAAAATGTGGCTGGTAGGCATATATTTTAGCTCCACCACAATATCACCTCGACGATGCCACCATCGTCTATCAGCTCCTCCCGTTATAAAGGACAGTGTTGCCTCAAAAAATCAAACCTTTCCCACTGTGCCCCTGATGCATGGGCGCAATACTTGCATTACCTTTGAACTTTCACAAGAAAGCGTGCGCCCAGATCGCTTTATCACGCGCCCCCATTTACTTCACAAAAGTGTTGCCTTTCCACCATGCTTCCCCTCCAGCTGGGCCTTCATTGTGATAAATTCTCAAACGCCTTGCTTGGTGCTTCCAAAAACCAGGACTTTGCTTTCAATAACAGTTCATGCCTGAATTGCTATAGATCCAGTTCACGGGTAGGCCCTGCTTCTCGCAGGACGTTAGTTTTGCCTGCGGGAAGTTTGCGTTATCTACGAGTGCCCGGTGCTTCCAACTAGTTGTTCATTATGCCTGTCCAAGGTCATGACGCTTGCACGTGGTATGTGCCATCTGCAGGTGGTTTGTGCCCGTATATGGTTCGTTCTGCTCTTAAAAGCATCACCCATCTGGTTGTAGATTGGTGTTGCCTGAATGAGGATCTCGTCTGTGGATAGCTTTTGCTTCCTGGGGTGGTGTCTGCTGCCAGCATTGGCTCAGTGCTGCTTGCAACTGATTTGCTTGGGTTTCTGATTTCTTCATTGCTCATTATTAGTTCCGGTTACGTATGATAAAATCTTGCCAATACTTTTTTTTTTTTTGGTATATTTACATCTGGTAGCATACCGTATGACAAATGATAATTAAGTGAGCAAAATCAAGCGGAATGGAAAAATGGTTGTAAATTACCCCCCCCCCCCCGTGAACCTCACTAAATATACCCCCACAACCTACCAATTATAACCCCTTCTTCCACAGCTCTCAAACACTAAAAAGCTTTCATAGTGAATGGTCAAATCTTCTGGTCATTCAATTGAGGGTTCTCGTCTCCCTTTGCCTCCTCAATAGTAAAACTTATTGGACACCGCCAATGGAATTACGTTCGTTAATGCAACATAGAATGCATCATGAGATTTTCTGTGGAGCACCTTCGCTTTCAGGGAATAAATATTTAACCCGTTTTTATTTCCCACCAGAAAAAAAAAAAAACAGGTTGTCTTGTACGTGTGAATACCTCCATGGCGAAAGGGCACAATAACGTCGTTCTGGTGTGATACGACGTAATTTCCCCGACATTGTAAGATGACATCATCCTGGGTTGCTTTGGGTTTAATGTTTTTAGTGTTTCACCACCTAATCTTTCCACCTTAAGAAAAGTGCATTTTTTGCCAACAGGAATTTAAACTTCCTTTGTGGGATATTTTTTTCTTTCTTTCTTGAAATTATTTTTTTTAACTTTATACAGCTGCTGCAAATTCCATTCAGCGTGCATGATGAGTGTTGCTTACGAGCGATGCGTGCTGCAGTTGTAGAAGGTGATATTGACGGTGGCAAAGTTTTTGCCCGTCTCATGAGACGTCAGCGTCAGACTCACCACGCGCTGCCGTACTGCACAGAGAAAGACGGAAAACAATGAGGTTTCAGAAGAGAATTAACAGCAAACTGAAGAGGAAGGGAAATCGATGAAGGAGAAACAAAAGTTAATTCGACACCTCATTTTGCCAAAACTGTTTTGACCAAAAGGAATGTATAAAGTCAAATGTAATAATAGTAATAAAAAAGTAACAGGAATTTGGTTATACCACATCCCTTTGAACAACGTCGACAGTGATGACAAAAAAAAAAAACACAGCACAACCCCGCTACGACCTGTTAACTTGTCCCGTTTACACTGCCCAGAAAGTTCAATCTGAGTGTATCTGAAAAATGATGCAATATCCTTCCAACCATCGAAATCCAATTATTAAGTTGGATTCATACCAATTAATGACATTATAGAACACCTGCAAGTATCAGGAAAAGGCAAAAGGTGTTGCCTTGTTTGAGCATGGCAACGGTTATGATTGTGATCCGAGCTATGATTAAATATAGGACCTTAATAGCTGCAATATTAATCCACAAGGATGGTGCAGAGGTCGGGAAAGTACCTTGCGGTGTCGAGCCTTAGTTCAATTCTCAACCGGACTATAAGCCGTCGGTTTAGTGTTTCACAGGCAGGGCATTGCACCAAAATGCGTGTTGTTCCTCAAATGGACCATCAACTGAATGTCCCATCTGCTCACAATATCGGGATTTCAAATATCCCGTGGTGCCTCTCAATGAAGAGTAGTCGAGTTATGGCTGGTTCCCTGTCCAAATTTCAAATTCCTTCCTGAATCAGTCACAGCTGAATGGCAGACCTGGCCAGTGCTGGCAGTATCAAATAAAGGTTGATCACTCGCCTCGAGGCTGTCTCGCTTGGGTTTGAATCAGCCCAGCAATAAACTGTCATCTGGGTGATTCACGTGCAGGTGAAGCATCAATGTGTGTGCCGTCCCTCGGAG
>NC_140962.1:92359230-92411730 GCF_056783735.1 Eptatretus burgeri | reverse complement strand
CCCTGCCCCCATTACCAAGCCTCCTTGCAAATTGTGTTTGCTTCTGAATCTACCTTGTCTACCCCTTGCATACTTCCCTACCCCTCATTCTTCCCCACACCCATTATTTTTGACTCGGTGAATCTGGGAGGTTGATGGTTCAAGCCCCAATCGAGGCATTCCAAAGACTTTAAAATCATACGTGCTGATTCATTGCTTGACATTTAGCATTTAGAAGGTAAGGAGCATGGACAATCCTCATAGGTTGGCATCCATGGGGAAGAGGAAGTTCCTCCTTTGGGGAAGAGGAAGTTCATCCTTTGGAAATGCCCTGCTGAGTGTAGTGAGAAAAAACCGGCACCATTGTTGTGACGTCACTGGTACGCAGAGTGCCCTGGGAAGTGACGGCACCTCCCTCTAAATTCAGTGGCTGTGTTTACCTTCTTCAACAGTCTTGTGGTGTGTGTGTGTGTGTGTGTGTGTGTGTGTGTGTGTGTGTGTGTGTGTGTGTGTGTGTGTGTGTGTGTGTGTGTGTGTGTATGTGTGTGTGTGTGTGTGTGTGCAGCAGCTCCAACATAATGAGCCTTAGGTCATGTATATAAAAAAAAAAGTCTCTCTCTCTATTTTGTCCTTCAACCATGCTATTGGTGTTTCTCTTTTTTCTTTTTTTTTTTCTTCTCCATCTCTATCTCTATCTCTATCTCTATCTCTATCTCTATCTCTATCTCTATCTCTATCTCTATCTCTATCTCTATCTCTATCTCTATCTCTCTCTCTCTCTCTCTCTCTCTCTCTCTCTCTCTCTCTCTCTCTCTCTCTCTCTCTCTCTCTCTCTCTCTCTCTCTCTCTCTCTCTCTCTCTCTCTCTCTCTCTCTCTCTCTCTCTCACACTTTGTTCTGTTGCATCTTGATCTGTTCAGTGTTCTCGCCCTTCCACGAGCCTCCACTCTGTATTAAAAAAAAAACCTCATTCACTGTTTTAGGAGCCGAAACCACCCATGCTACACCGGCTATTACCACATGCACCTTGACCAATAGAATGTCTTCCACACACAATCAGACCTGGAAAAGGCAGCACTACACGATGCACTGGATGTTTCCAATTGCCAAACCCCTCAAGCAAGCTGGCCCCAAAAAGATAGAAGCTGCACTGTTTTGAGGCCTTAAACACTGCACTACAACCGATCCTCGATCAGGGGCTGTAGCACGTAGCAGGATCTGCTTCACCAGCCTGCACAAAGCAGGAAGAGCTGATACTTTTTAACCTGCAATTATCATGCAGGCTGCCTGTCCAGGTCTGCTTGTGTGGAACACAGAAAGATGGAGTGTGGAAAACACATCCTGGTGGACAGGATCCATGTGGTAATAGCTGGTGTGACACATCGTTCCTGTTCCCACAACAGTGAATGAGTTTATATTGATCCGATACTGAAAAAGGATGTTACGTCTATCGTGTCTATGTTACCTACATTATGTTCCCTAAAGTATTCACTTAATCTATGCCGACAGCTAGTGAAAACACTTCTCCAAAAGCAGCACGTTCCACAATGCAACGATCTCTGCTCGGACTGCAGCAGAACAGCACTTTTTATCAGATGAAAGGAAACACAGCTTGGAGACAAGTATTTAACCAATGATTTGTCTTTCTTTCTGTCCTTGTTCTACATATTATTCTTACTTCTGCAGCACAAGGCTGCTGGGCTGCATCATTGGCCAGGGAGAAGCTAGGAATCGATGGCCAGGGAGAAGCTAGGAATCGATGGCCAGGGAGAAGCTAGGAATCGATGGCCAGGGAGAAGTGAGCCCCCTGTAAGTTGGGGCAGGAATTTGGAATTTTGCTAATGTACCGGCGATAGCTCGCCGATTCTTTGCGTAGGACGCCGTAGGATCTTTAACGTCCACCAACAAAAATCGGTAGACGGGACACCCAGTTTAATGTCCGTCCGAGGGACGGCACACACATTGATGAATTACCCTGTCTGTGAAACATCAGGATGAGGGTTTATAGCTGAATCATAATTCGAACCCAGGCTGGACCCCTTAGTGGTGAGTGTGCATACATCTAAACCATCCTATCAAACCTGTTCTAGATATTTTGTCCAAGCAACTACTTAAATGTCAGTTTCTATGGTTGGCAATTTTTTGGAGAGCCATTAAAACCAAATCCTAATCCGGTACAAAAAAAACAACAATGCTATGTTTCATTCAGTGAAAGCTTCGACATGACTATTTATTGACAAATGTCAACTCCAAATGCATAAAAACAGATCAGAAAAGAACCAAAATAATTTAAATGATATTTGTGAATCGAAGAAAATGAAGTCTCAATAGATCCCAGAGCTTTTTGCGAAACCCGTGTCGTATACAACAGTAACCCGGATTTCACGATGCCCTGACGTGATGTAGGTCCACACCTGCTGTTGAGATGATGAGACAGAGAGGGCTGTGGGCCAGGCTTGAAGCTTCACGCAACGGCCAGGTGCATCGGAAAAGCGGCCCGGCTCGCCAGCCAATGGGCACTCATCTCTGCGGCAACATCTGAAGAGATTTGAGAGATGAGAGAGAGGAAACGGGGATGGGGGTGGACTATTATCTGCGAGTGAAGATTCAAAGTTCTTGAGTCCACTCGAAGAACAGCAATATTTCATAATTGTTGCCATTTGGTGTCCACTTTCTATAACTTATGGAACACACTCATGATTAGAGTTTCTGCTTCTTTGAAAAATGGTAATGTGTAGGAAGTGCAACAAATTTGAAAAGAGGAGAAAATATGTCTGTTTGTGTTGGAAAGTACTTTTTTGATCTTTGTCTTTTTTGACAGTTGACACGCTCATGACTGCATTCCAATAACCGCAAAGGCTTCGGTTTATTACATACTAAGGGCCATCTAAAAGGCGTTGTGCGTTTGTGTTCTGTACAAATGGAAATCTGGATTCGCATGAAAAAAAATGACAGACAGTTAGTTACAAACGCCTGCTGAGTTGCATCACAGATGCAATGGTGCAAAAAAAATAAAAAAATAAAAAAAATTCCCTCCTTTATATCACCGTTTACAAGGTATCACGGAATCCTTATTTTTAACAAAGCCTTTCATTGTTACGCTCGTGTAGAAACGTGGTTTTCAATTGCCGAGCTCCATTCTGGAGTGCAGGATGGGAATTAAGCATGATGGTCTCGACGATTGAGAGTGTCTGACCTCAATTCATTATGAATGAGGCATGGAGTGGATTCGACCCACATCGCCTGACTCGAACCCTGTCATTTGTCAGGTGAACCCCTACCTTTTGTTAAGGCATCAATAATTCATCGGCAACATTTGCCGACGAGCCGCGGCAAATTTTTTTTGACTCATCCTCGGTGTGTGGTCCACCTCGACGATTGCACAAACAGAGACAGAGAAATGGATTGATAAAAACAGACAATTTTGACATGAAGAACGCTGCTTTGAACGAATAAGCTACGAGTGTAATTTAATTTCTTCACAGCCATCATTGTTCCTGTGGGATGTCGGTAATACCACTGGTCTTGGGAGGTGGTGAGGGGGGGTTGGAGTGCTGCTTATTATAATTCACGGGATGAAACCATCTCAATGTTGGTTTAGGTAAGGATCGACACCAGATTCTTACTGGCATCCTGCTTCTTCCTGCGAGACATGAATGGAAGGCCACAACCATGGACAATTACGTTCAACCCCAAGTAGAAGTGAATAACTGAATTCATGTAATTAGGATTATTTTGCCTCTAAAATTAATGACGTGTTCTCCGACACAGGTGAAAATTCACATGGTATAATCAAGGGCACTGGTACATGGGTGCATTGTGTCGAGATGCTCGTGACGTGACAGCATATCCGTTAAAAGCATTGACTGAAACTACTCCCCTACTAGCTGCACCTTAATTATGGTAGAGGTTAATTATGTAGAAGTGCTTTGTAATACTAGGGTGATATATGAGAAAACGGGAGCTGCACCCTCAAATGATCCCCGTTACTAAAACCTAGCACAATTAAATGGCATTTTTCTGCAATGTTAAATCAGTGAGAAATTAGCTTTTATCTTTAGTGATCCAGAAAAATCTCCCAGAAAATGTTTTATTGACATCAAATGAGGTTTTGCCATTGCTTGTCCAAGTCTGCCTCTATCTTGGCCCTCAAATCCACTGTTGGTGTTTCTCACCCACTTTCAACTGTTTCTTTTTTTCCTGTTGCACCCTGATCCATTCAGTGTACCCATGCTGTCGTAATATTAACTCTTCCACGAACTAATGTAAAAAAAAAAAAAATAGATTAATGAGGGCTAGTTGGACTGGATGGAAATGCATAAGATTGGAATGATAAGGATTCTGGCCGAGGTTGTACACAATCTCGGGTTGATGCTAAGATGCCAAGGTTGATGGTTGATGCTTAACTACCAAAACGACACAAAGATGCTTTGCATCTTCACACCTAATGATGCCGTGATTTTCAAGGTGAGTGGCCAACAAAATATCCACCTGGCATGCAGCACACACCAGCCACAGTGTGGATCACCGGCACCAATGCACGTCGAGCAGCTGCCAAACTGCCAACATCGTTCTACGGGTACTCGTACCACCTGACAGATAAAGTACAAAAGGAAGGATTTGATGAAGGAAGAAACATGAAGAGGTAGATAAATATGGTTCTTGATAATGAGTAAATACAATTCCACAAACAGTGTAGAACAGGACATAGATGTTCCATGTACAGATTGAAACTTCTTTTTTTTTTTTAAACTTAAGAGCATACTCAAAGTTGGCACCATGAAAAGTGAAAATATGGGAGTAAACATTGAAGAGAAGAACATGACTGAGTAACTACTGAATTGCCAACAATGACATTTTGACCTCTTAGCAGCATTGAGGAAACACATATTGACAACTTCCGAGTCAATCGCAATAAAAATACTTGTGTGAAGGCTGTACTTGAGAACTTCTAGTCATAGGTTCAAATCTCGTGTGAGGAGTTAAAGCCTAACTTGTCTACTAATCTATTCTCCTGAAACCTCAAACCTACTCGTCTCCTTACTCTGTTTTCAGGTGCCTGGACTTGAGCTCCCTTGACCCTCGAGATGTGAGCATCCATTTTGCCGGAGCCGTGGAAATACCAACGTGTGAAGAACTTCATAATCTCACTTTCTTCCTCCTTAACATTCCTGTCCAGTGTGGGTGCACCGCTGATGGATTGTGCACGACGTTTACTTATTGCGTCTGGGACTCCCTTGATGTGCAAATCGCAGCAATTCCGTGGTTGTCGCTCCCCTCCATACAGGCTTCTATTTACTATGTCGCTGCTGAGCCTGTGAACATTGGCAAACACTGCTCCACACTGCACATATCTCAGCACAACCCATTTACCTTCATCTCAAACACCAATTGCATTCTTCTTGTGAATTCCAGTGCTCCAGACTGCACAGGTCATAAGACAGACACAGTTCAAATGGATTGTCTGTAGCTGCCAAACATGATCGAATCAACCTATTACATGTTGCCTCTCAGTGTTTCCTGGCACAGCCATACTGAAGAAATGAATATTTCAAGAATTTTGAAGCATTCGTTTCAAAATATTCACAATCGCTTTTGTTTCATTTGATGTAATCATCCTATGTGAACTAAAACTATTACAGTATGTTTAACTGGCGAGGAGAAAATAGGATAGAAAAGCCTCCAAAAGGAATCTAGAGCAAAGGATGTGACTAGTGTGGAGCAATGTGGTCATCATAGAAGAGCAAGAGCATAAAATAAAGATTTGTTGTTTTTAGGAACTAAAGATTTGGAGCAGCAAAGGTATTAGTGCCCAGTGACGAGTTTACTGGGGTGACGGCCAAGCCAACCAATTAGCGACAGCAAATTGAGAAATGTGGGTAGAACAGGTTGATCCTGTGAGCAAAGACGCATAACAGTAGCCTGGGCAAGTCCTGCTGGACAAGCCAGATATTGCAAGCTTATAATTAGTTAACTCCACCACCAAAGGTGGACTGAGGGTATGTTTTCACCCTGTCTGTTTGTCGACCTATGAGCAGGATATCTAAAAAAGTTATGGACAGATTCGGACGACACTTGTTGGACATTTTGGGTGTGTGACAAAGACAAATTTGTTCTACTTTAGTGAAGATCCCATTCCAGATCTGAAGACTAATTTTTTTTCAATACATTATTTCATTCTTCACCATTGAGAAATAGGGCTAAAAATGATAAATAGCATGATGTCTCAAAACGTTGTGGATGGGTTATAACAAAACTTCATGGATGAGTTGGGTTTGTGATGAGAACAAGCTGATTCAATTTTGGTTCAGGTCCGGATCCAGATCCGGCCTATCAGTGGGATATAAAAACGTAAACTTGTTCTTCTGTGTGTTGTACCATCCCAACAACAACGACTCTATCTGCAGTAGATCTCTTCTCAGACAACATAAACAAACTTTTCGCCACTAATCCCAACTCTCTCTTCCCCATATGTCGCAACTTTGCTGGGTGTGGTACCTCTCTCACAAGCCTTGGCAGTTCAGCAAAGGACCTCTGTGACTCCAAGGGACCGACTCAATCTGTGAACTGTCCAAACCAGATTTCTCCTCATGGCAAATCCTCCCTTCTGGACTTGATGATGACGAACTTTCCGACAAATGTGTCCTGCTCTTCCTCTGCTCCAATGGGTTCATCTGATCATATGCTTTTGAAAGTCAATGTCTCTCTGGTTATTCTCAGAGAGCTGCCTCAATGTCAGTGAGTCTGGCAGTTCACTCAGGCAGATTAGCAGGGACTGCAAGCAGCCATCTCTCAATCAGGACTGGCCTCCCATATCTACCGCCCTGATGTTAATTCAGCCTGGGAATTCTTCCACAGAAACCTGCTCTGTCTCTCTGTCTCTCTCTGTCTCTCTCTGTCTCTCTCTGTCTCTCTCTGTCTCTCTCTGTCTCTCTCTGTCTCTCTCTCTCTCTCTCTCTCTCTCTCTCTCTCTCTCTCTCTCTCTCTCTCTCTCTCTCTCTCTCTCTCTCTCTCTCTCTCTCTCTCTCTCTCTCTCTCTCTCTCTCTCTCTCTCTCTCTCTCTCTCTCTCTCTCTCTCTCTCTCTCTCTCTCTCTCTCTCTCTCTCTCTCTCTCTCTCTCTCTCTCTCTCTCTCACATTCAATTATCCTTCCTCTCTTCCCACCCATGGCACATGGAATCCGGTGATGAGACAGTTGGTCTGAAATTACCGATAAGGCAGGTCTGACTGAAGACAATCTCAATGTGTTACAAAAAGTCTGCAACATATGTGTGTCCAGTCTCAGGAGAGCCAGAAAACAACATCTGTCAAACCTCAAAAATGAACTTTAAAACTTGTCTCCCTCCTCTAAAACCTGGCAGTGCCTTGTGAAGTCTGTCTCTGGTGTATGCTCCCCTTCCATCCCTTCCCTCTCTTCAAATGGAACCACAGCCAACTCCGTTCGTGAGAAGGCCGAATGCCTCAATTCTGTGTTTGCTTCAAAATCTTATGTCCCCACATCCTCACTCTTGGTACCCATCCTTCCCTGTTGTACTCAACTGCTCCTGGATTATGTGTCTTTTTCACCTGAGAAGGTGGAGAATGTTCATTCAACCCTCAACTCTGACTCCACAACTGGACCGGGTGGCATGCATCAGTTCACGTGTCCTAAAAGCTGCTCTAGGGCTCTTTCACATCCTCTCTCCACCATTTCCACCCTGTAATTTGCGTGAGGTCATTTCCATCTGTTTGGAAATCCATCAACACCAATGCAGTTCATAAAAAAGGTGCAAAAACTGATCTCCTCAACTGCAGACCTCTCAGCTTACTTCCTATCATCAACAAGGTCATGGAATCCATCATCGCAGTTGATGTGTAATCCTTCGTTTTCTCCAACAACCTCATCTCAGATCCCCAATTTGGTTTCACACCAGGTCACTCCACCTAGGACATGCTGTTTCACTCACCCAATGGATGGAGGCTCTCAATGTCTGACAGGAGATCAGGGCCATTTCTCTGGACATGCTGTATCTCATGCTTTTCATTCAGTCTGGCATCCTGCCTTACTCTCCAAAATGTCTGTCCATGGCATCCAAGGCCAACTCCACACATGGCTTACTGACTTCCTCTACTCTCGCAGCTAATGTTTGGCATTCAGCAGAATCCTTTCATCTCCTCTCCATGTTAAATCCCAAGGCAGTGTTTTGGACCCAATCCAATTCCTGATCTTCATCAATGATCTCTCTGACTCCATAGAAAATCCTCTTCGTCTATTTGCTCATGATTCCACCCTGTTCCATGACATCACTCATCCTTCAGATAGACAGGTAGCAGCCTCTTCTCTCTCTTCATACCTTGCAAAAAAATCACAAGCAGGTCAAACACTTGGAATATGCCTTTCAATTCTGACAAATGTCACACTCTCACTTTCTCTCTCGGAAAGGACCATCTGGCAAACTCTCCTATCTACTTTTTTAATAATCCTCCAAAGGAAGTTCAGTAATTCAAATTCCTGGGTCTCACTATCAGCCATGATCTTTCATGGGCAAACCACATTTTGAAGTTGGCCTCCAAAGCCAGTAGCCGAATGAGCACTGCCATCACACAAAGTTCTTCCTTGGCACACCTGAACTCGTATCCACCGATAAGGCCTTCATCTGCAGCATGATGGAATGGAGTATTGCTCTCCTCTCTAGGCTAGCTTCTCTATCTCTCATCTTGCTCAGCTTGGCACTGTGGAAACCAAGGCCTTCAAGGTCATTGGAATCTGCCGCACTGAGCCGAGTCCATCACTTTGCCATCGCAGACGCGTCGGTGGTTTTCCTGTCTTCTACCACCTCGTTTCTGGTCTTTCACCCTCTGTCTTTCCGTGCTTTGTCCCTCCTTCCCCTCCCCCTTCCTCAGATTTCTGTAGGGCACACACATGGCCCACCAGCAACCCCTTCAGGTGAAACTCAAGGAATTCAGAATTACTGCTCACCTTCAATCATTTGTACCTATGTATATTTTCCAATGTGTGGAATCAACTTCCACATCCTCTTCAATCTCATTCTTCCATCCAAGTCTTCAAAACAGCTGTTCAGCACCATCTCAGATGACCAGGTCAAGTATGGGAGCATACGCCAGAGCAGCGCATCGCTGTGTCCACTTTCCGCCGGTACTCAAGGGGCCACTGTCTGGCCATCCCCCAGGCAGATGCATGGCCTATCCCAATCTCCTTGAGATGCCGATCAACCTGCTGCAACCACAAGGCACATGGTCGGCCCATTGGCCTCCTCCACTCACGATGCTCCCTCGCTGAGAGAATCTGGTGAGCAGGATTAGCGTCAGGAAAACGAGCCACATGTCCATAGAGCCGCAGCTGATGCTCACGTACTATGCAGGCAACAAATCTCATTTGAGTCTCTCTCAGCAACCGCACATTGGACACAATGTCCGACAAGTGATCGCCAAGGATTCTCCGAAGAGACCTGGTACCAAAGGAATTAAGTCTCCATCTCAGATCCCTGATCAGAGTCAAAGTCTCACATCGTAGAGTAAAACTGTAAGCACCAAAGACCTGAAGACTTGGACTTTTGTCCTACACAGGTACAGACAGTTCCACACCCCATGATCCAGTGAATCAATGACTCCCCAGGCCCGACCCAGACATCTATTGACCTCTGGCTCACAGCCAGCAGAGACATGAATATCACTGCCAAAGGAAGTGAATCTCATTGAAGACGTCATTGTAAGAAAGATGTCATTGAAAGCCTGGATCTTATATTAGTTTTTATCCAGGGAACCGATAATCCCAGTGGCTCTGACTCCTCATTCAGCACCTTGAGGGCCCCCAAAAGGATATTGAGAGACTACACAAAGATGGTTGCATCATATACAAAATCAAGGTCAGAGATCTTGACATTCCCATACCATGCACCACAGCTTGCATTTTTTTTCTTGTGTTTTGCGGAATGAAGGGTTTTACGGTGGCCGGAGTGCAAATCCTGCCATCAACCTCCTAAAAAACGTAACCCAACTTCAGGAGGACCTCCGCAGCCCACTTGGGCGCTATATATGGATGCCCATTGGTTCACAAGGAGCTCATCTGCCATCAGATGATCTCCAATCCAAAACCATGATATTTTTAACCTCGTTAACCCCACCCAAAGCCCTCCTTCTTCCAATTTTCCAGTTTTCCCAACTTGGAGATTCTTTCTGTGTCCATATTGTCCACCCTATGCTTACGTGTTTTGCATCCTGATCCGTTCAGTGTACTTCTCTTCCACGAGTCTCAACTACTGTATGTATGCAAAAAAAAAAAAAAACATTCAACCTTGTGGAGGTATGCGACCGAATGCTGTTCTAGTTATTTTTGTCACTCTTTGCAGTTTGCGTTTTTTCTTGTGAAATCCTTGGTAAAGAGAAATTAAAGAACTCCCAAAGCTCGTTCATATAAAGGTAAGCAAAAAGCGATCTATATTGTGTTACCTTTACTTCGCAAAGCAATCCCCAAGACACAAGTAAACAAAGGGTTTTATCAAATAATATTTTTGATGCCTCCACTGACGAAGTCATCAGAGGCCTTTTTGGGTCGTCCATCCATCTGTCCCTGCTAATTTTCCCTGTTTTCTCTGCAACCCCTTATCCAATTGACACAGAATTTTCACCAGAGGTGCGACTACTGATGTAGAATGTTTTAATGATAATTATGATGTCACAGGTCACGTGGTGTGGCAGCCATGTTCGAAAAAAGGAAAAACTTTGGACCACTTATCTGCGAAACCTCTCCATGGAAAAAATTGAAACTTGGCACTTGTTGAGTACTCCACATGGGAAATGAGTATGATTTTTGATGATGTCATCGGTGGCTTTGTTATGAGGTCATAATTGCAAATGTCGAACTCTTTATCCAATCAGTATGAACATTTTTGAGGGTCATCAAGGGCTAAATTATGGGGAAAAAATTAGTATGAGGAAAAAATTGATGACTTATCAGTCACATGGTTCGACAGCCCTTTTTTTTTACATAAAAACATTAAAAAATCTTCTTCTCTGAAACGGCTTAACAGGTGAATGGGAAACTTTACAGGTATTGGGGATACCAGATTGTTCACAAATAATTAACAGGTCACAGCAGCCATATCGGATGAAACAAAGATCTTAAAAAAAAATTATTTCTCTTGAACTGCTTCATCAATTGACGTGAAACCTCAAAATTATGATCAAGTAGTAATGGGGAAATATACGTTTTCAATTTCAAACTGATTGGTTGCATAGTCTGGCAGCCAGAAATATTTAATATTCTGAATCTGGGTTCAGGAATTTAAATCAAACTGGTACAAGTATGTATAATGATGCCATAATGTGGGCAGAGGTATATTTGGTGACGTCACAATGTCAAAAATTGCATTTCTAGTTTAATCTTGTATCCAGTCATGAGGTTGTGAAACCTTTAATGCATGATTTTATGTGAAGATTATTTGAAACTTGCACATCACAATCCACAATGTACAGAAAGGGACAAAAGCTTGAAAATAATGCTAGTTTGAGTATTTTCCAGATAAGAATACAACTCTCTCACATTCTCAGATTCACTTAATCTATCTTAGCAAAAAGTTGATTAGAGTGTGTTTCCCACCATCATAGGAAATAAGGTGTGGCTGACATTTTGAGAGCAAAACCTTTGTCAGCTCCTTTGCTTTGATGAAAGGCTAAGGCCTGGAACATAGCTATACCCCACAGTGAAAATCATACTCTTATCAAAATTTTAATTGAGAAGATCCATTGTTTATCTTGTCCACTGACACAGACTGACTTCGCAGAGACTAGGATTGGGCATGACCCACAATTAAGCAGTCTTTGTTCTGTTACTTGTCTCCAGCTCTTGTCTCTCAATATGCTCATCATAGGGAAAGGCATCTGCATCACTGTTTTTAAGTCCTTTCAAATAAAGAATAAGCTTCTGTTTTCTTGTTCACCTATTCATCATGCCAGCCATTGTGGGGAGCCTTGTGAATATGGCTTTCAATGTAGGATCATGAGTAAGAAAGATATGGACAGAACTTTTCATATCACATTGAAACTTTCACAGGGATTCATGACAAATGTTTTTTGGGCTCTTCTGTCATCACAATGACAACCATAAAGGACTCTTTTAGAAGGGTAATCAGTGAGTCATCACTTTTCTTTCTTTACACGAATGAGGCTTCTGGAAGAAAAAGGTAGAACTGAGAGTGGGACAAACGTCAAGGGAATGAACGAAGAGGAAAGTTGGGATGGGAGGAAATGCGAAACTAGCAAGTAAGATGGTTATGTTACGAAAGCTTAATCGGAGTAATAAAGATAATCAGTCGGAATTGGGGATGACAAGAGATGGCGGTACAGAGCTCACTTGAAAACTGGAGGAAAGAGTGCGACAGAACAGCCTCAGGAAAGTAGTTATATCGATAGGAAAAGTGAGCAATAAAAGAGTTGAGGTTTTCAATCAGTCTGGGTCTCAGAAGTTTCACCAGGAGGTAGTCACTGGAAGAATGTGTGAATCCTGGAGTAGATAAGGAGGGTTGGAGGACTGAGAGAGCACTGCAAGAACTATTGGAGAATGTACGTTGGAAAACGGAGAAATTACCAACCTGCCTTCGATATGAGGGCGACAGACCTTGTGGCTCATCATGGGAGATTCCAATAATTTTTGTAGCTTTAGACTCCACAGTATCCAGGAGAGGCAGATGTGATGCTGGGGTTCTTGCTAGCCCACAGCGGAGAGCAGTACTCCATTGAGCAATGGACAAGGGCCTTGTAGACTGTGAGTCGACCTGATTTTCCAAGGAGAGACTTGGATCACAGAAGACGTCCAGTGAGTCAGCGGCTGGCTTCGGAGACCAGCTTTGGAATATGGTTGGCCCAGGAATGGTTAGGGCTGATGGTGTGGCTGAACTTCAAGAGAATGAACCTATTCCAGTGGTTGACAAAGTTAAGAGAAAGGTGGGTATTGATTTGACAATCCTTCGATAGCGATAGTGTAAGACTGTGAAATTTTCCATTAAAGTCTAATAATTTCCAGGTCAAGAGAGAGAGAGAGAGAGAGAGAGAGAGAGAGAGAGAGAGAGAGAGAGAGAGAGAGAGAGAGAGAGAGAGAGAGAGAGAGAGAGAGAGAGAGAGAGAGAGAGAGAGAGAGAGAGAGAGAGAGAGAGAGAGAGAGAGAGAGAGAGAGAGAGAGACGGACGCAGCTGCTGGATGCCTGGCAGAGGGATGGGGTATTGTATGACACAATGTGGAATCATCAGCAAAAAGGAAGAAAGGGTTTTTTTAAGCATCAGGTGGTCATTTATATGGATAAGGAACAAGACTGTGCTCAAAATACTGCCTTGCGGAACACCATTCTCCCCTTGGAGAGAAGAGGAGCGGGTTCCATTGATGAAAAAACATTGACTGCGTGAGTTTACAAGTCAAAAATCCAGGAACGAAGGCGGCCTTATACGCTAGATGCCAGACTGTCGTGTACAAGAATATCCCCAGAAAGACGGTCCTAACCTTTTGTTTGAGATTGAGGGCCTCCAACCATGTCCAGAGTCAAGGACAGGGACAAAATCCAAACCGGTGGTCAGAGATCAGGCTGCTTAACAACAGGAATGATGACATCAGAAGCAATAATGGATTCCAAGGCTTTGCTTGTTAGTGGAACAAGCTCACCGGCTGATAATTGGTAGGTCCTGTTTTTTACCTTTTTGTGGGTGGGAGTGATGTTTTCTGACTTACATGCAGAGGGGAGGTGGCCAAAGTAAGAGGCTGAATTGAGTACATGAAGTTGAAGCAAGAAGCGCAGAGAAGGATTTGAGAACATGGAAACTTAAATGCTATCTGGGGCCCATCGCCGAAACGGAGTAAAGGCCAGACAGAACTTTCTCTACCCTCTTGGGTGGGAAGAACACAGAGTCCATTAGACAGGGGGTACATCAGGGTAAGATTGGGACAGAATGGGATGGGTGAGAACATGAGATTTGGAGGCAAAGACAGAGATTTGACATTCTGCCTTATCTCAAGCACAGTCTGCAGTAATGCGGCTGTTTGAAGTGAGGGACGGGGTAGAGAAGTATACATCAGAGATTGACTTCCCAAGGTGCCACCTTGATACAAAGGAAGGAGAGTGTTTTGAGACTTTCACCTTGAGGTTCATAAGATGATGTTTTTGGGTTCGCCTCAGGATGGACACACTTTTTGCAAGCATTCCTGAATGAAAGAAAGTTACCCTCAGTTGGGTTAGCTTTCCATGATGAGAAACTGATCTGCTTGACTGTAACTGCCTCCCCACGTAATACAGTGTACCAAGGTCTAGAGGAGGATATGAAAGCTGCAGATGGGATGGGATGAACCATTGCATGAGAGTTAAAGTATACTTTTTTGTGAAAGTATTCCCAGGCGGAATCAATATCAGATGCTCCTGAAATGGTAACTCAATCATTTTTTGAGAGGGCAGATTGAAGTCCCTGCCAGTTGGTCTGTGCGAACTGCCACAATCTGCATTGTTGAAGTTGCTCCCTTACAATAGCCACAGAGATGTCGTTCTTCACATGAAAAGTGATCAGAAGAGCCAATAGGGGCAGAAGAGGAACAAGAGATATTGGTTGGAAACTTAATCATCACTAGGTCTTGAAGGAAGAACATACCACAGTATGTGCTGCATCCAGGAGCGAACTGTTATTCAGATGTTGGATGTAAATCTAATTGTCCCGTCTGCATTTAGTTTGTGGATGTTAAATATTTCACTGTATCACTCAAAACAATCGGTCAATGTGTGTTGGTAACTTGGCTAAACTCCATTCCTCTATAACTTATATCAATAAAATGGTGATCTTGTCAAAGATAATGCATATCTTTCACTGGAGTCAGATGAGGTTTTCAGGTTTGGTCAGGTTATATATTTCATAAGGTACTGGTACCATGTAATCTGGTAGATAATCAACCATATAATATATTGCATAATCGATTGGTTGGTGACTAAACCAATTCCACCACCAAAAATTGCCTGAAGGGTGGTGTCTGAAGACCCAGTGGAACTAAATGGGAGATCCTTCAATCGGTAGATGAGCACTTCATGAGCCAACGGCCATTCAGATAGGTGGAAAGTTGACTTTTCCCAACTGTCCTTGGAGACCTTTGATTTCAGTCTCTGAAGTAGGTTGCTGGTTTTGCTGGAGGGGTGCTCCAATAGCATCAACCTAGTGACTGGACTTTAGACACCTTGATATTTCAAAGGGTAAAGAAGGAGTCAGCACACCATAGACCTGCCACCAGATAGTTGTAGGCCCACATACTTGTGTAGTGCCTGACGAGGCTGCTTCTTCAGCTAGTATATAATCCCAAGTTGCCTTCTTTGTCAGGTGAGGACTGAAAGATTGAAATTTTAGGGAGCACATCTGAGGCCACTAAACTGTCTTGTTGGCTCCTGACTTTATGTCACAGGTTGAAGTTGGGACCCTCATTCCTGCATTCACACATCTCCTCTCTTTGCATATCTAACAGCATCTACATTCAGAAATAACAACTCTACTATGGTCTTCAAGCGGAATAAAACTTCACCCTATCCTTCACAATAATCTTTGGAACATCTGTGCCCATTGCTCAGACCAAAACTCAGTGCACCAGCACCTGAACTATAGCCAATAAGTCATCTCAGAAAGAAGGATAGCTTTTATGGGTTAAGAAGTATTTTATCTCTTCTTTGCTTCTGATGCTTTATAAATCCTAAGCTCAAACAATCATGGAATACTGATCCTATATTTGGAGCAGAGCTGCTCCGTTCATTCCCAGTACTATTGATTGAGTGCTGACTGAGGCTGTTTGGCTTGTGGGTGAGAAAAGGCTTACAAACAACCACCATCCCCTGGTACAATACAGAACAGTTTCCTCCTGATCAATCTTCTACCATTATTACCATGGCCGTTGCTCTGTGGAGTTATCATTTGCAGTTCCCCACTCTTGAACCATCCTCACTCCACTCACTTGGCTGCACCCATGCTGTGTGTCCTTTCAGACATGCAGAACTTCAGACCATTCCCTTCAGACATGCCCTTCTTTAATGACTGCTGGGGAGCTTTCTTGAAAAGAAGCATTTGAGGAATGACCTTAATCTTGATTTACATAAATGACCAATCGCCTGTCTGGATAATCCTTCGAACAATTTTGTGGATGCACACGATTGATCCTGTGCAGAACAGTAGACCACACGTATGAGAAGCAGCCTGTTTCAGCATCCATCTCGACCGATCTGGAAAAAAAATGTCATTGGTCACCTACCTGGAACACATCTTTAAATGAAAAAAATCCCGCATTCATCTTTCTTTCCCGCCATAAGGATCGGCTTTCAAACCACCCACTTTCCTGATCTGACCAACCACTGGAAAAGGTTCAGTCCTTCGAGTCCCTGCCCTCACTCCCCAGCCAACTTTCTTTTCCACCATTCATCCACTATAACATTTATGTTGGATGTTTCTGTTCCCCAGTGATCATCTATCAATTTGAAAACCTGTTGTCCTCTGTCATCGAGCTTCTCTATGTGCCTAGATAGTTATTGACAAAAAAACAACCAATAAATGAACATCTTTCTTTATGCCTGGTGTTGGCTTAATGGTTAGGGTGGTGTGATTGGGATCCTAGGATCCTGAGATCAAATCCCCCTCGGCTGTTGAATTAATACCAGGTGGGGTTGACTGTCCCTGTCATCCTTCCGAGGTCGGCAAAATGAGTACCAGCTTGCTGGTATACTGTGTCGGAGTGGCGACCTGTCCAGGACTGTGCCCAATAGCCAAGGAGACTGCTTTGGCAGCACTGATGCTCTGTGCAGAGTATGGTCCCAATGGATGGATGGATCCTTTCCCTACTGCTACACCATATAACTTTGCAGCCAGCTACTCTTTTCTGCTTTTTTCCTACAATTTCTAACTTTCAACCTGGACCAACAAGCTAACTCTAACTTAGCGCTTCTCTTTTTTCTATCTGCATGCTTTTCTGCAGGAGGTCATTCTTACGGTCTCACTCTTCTCCTGTAGCTTTCTCCTTAAAATAAACTTCAAAGTTCGACTAGTTAACAGCAAGAAGGGGGTTGCGAGATACAAGATAAGTATATTGAGAAAATAAGTTCATAGCGGTGTATATGAAGTGCAGGTATTATCGGCCACAAGAGCTAAAAGCTTCATTGTCCTCGACTTGTATAGAAATGTTGTAAACAAAGTGGATGAGGATGAAATTTAGTGTTGTGGCTCGTCGTCACAGTTTGGCAGCTTGTGTTGTGATGCACATTGCTGTTAAGTTGAAAAAGGATGGCCTTTTTCCCGTTGCTGTCTGTTTTTGCTAAATTGTATTTGGAACATCTCTGAAACTGGTACACAATCCTCTCTGTTCACAGCAAGTCCTCAATGAATCTGCTCATTTAGCAGAATGCCTTTTTTGTTCAAACAAACGTTCATTATTGTCCTTTCCTGTTGCTTTCCATTTTTTCAGAAAAAAAAAAAACTTGATCACAGCGATTGGTTCGGAGCTTGCATGCAATTAGAGGGAAATCATATGAATATGGGAATTGGCTCACATATCAAGCAGTCTTTATGCCACATTCACAGGTTAAATAGATTGAGCGAGCCTGCCAGTATGCTATTTGTGCAATCACGTATTAAACAAAAACTTTCCAATGGGATTGAAGGAAATTTAAAGCTGAAAAAGGAATAATTTGGCTTGATTGCACGTGCAATGATAAAATAAAACCAATAAAATATATAAAATGGCATTTATTTTTAAACTTACCACTCGTATGAGAGGCAGGCTGTTGCGGCATATCCATCTCTGTCATACCATTAAATAGCCCCACTTAAAATAATATTGGCTATTATCTGGAACAAAAAAAAAAAAAACTTCATTCTTCAACATCATCTTAAACATCAATTCACCAGACTTTTACAGTGTGTTAGTACATTTGAAGCAGTCTCTTGACAAGAATTATGCTGGGTGGTTTGCCTTTGCCTTCCTGGCAGTGGGTGAGGAGAGGAATTAGTAATTTGTTCGGAGTACCAGCGATAACTCAAATATTCTTAAGTCTTCACAGAAGACACTGTGGGATCTTTAACGTCCATCGACAAATGGTGCTGGCAGACGGCTCTTCTAGATTAACATCCATCCGAAGAAAGGTGCAGAGAATGATGCCTCACCCTGCTTGCGAAACCTCAAGATGACAGTTTATAGCTGTGTCGAGATTCAAACCCGACACAGCTGAGAGTTGAATGCATATATCTCCAGGCTATTCAACCAGCCCGTCAACTCCACAATTCACCACTTAAAAGACAAAAATGGAGAAGAAAGATCCAGCATTTGGAAGAAGTGTGGCACATAAATATTCAATCTGCATTATCTCGAGCATCCAGAAACTCATGACTATAATTATGATTGACATCTGAAAAATTTTGTTTTTTCGTCACCATCGGTGATGATGAAAATGATATTAGGTCTCACCATCTACACACAGCAGTAAAGTCATGACCCCTCCTCCTTGCAAGAATATTTAACACAGCAACACCTGAGGGCTGAGAAATGATGCCTGAACAGTCCCAGATGTAAAGCGTTCATTCAGTCATCGAAACGTCGGAGTCAAGCCTTGACTGTTGGGCAGATACCCTAGTTGGTGGTGCCTCGATTTTTACCTCGGCCCACCAAAGGTGGATGGAGGTTATTTTTTTACCTCTGTCTGTCTGTTTGTATATTTGTTTACATACGATACATACATACATGCATACACACATACATTGGGAGGATGCGCCAAAGCACGTTGCTGTGTCCACTTTCCACCGTTACTCCAGGGACCTCCTCTCTGGCCATTCCACAGGAAGATGCCTGACCCATCCCCATCTCTTCGGGATCGTACATTACAGGCACCCACGCAAAGGGAATGCCTCAGGTTAACCCGAGGAGACCACCGTCTCGTGGATGACACTGCAGCACCACGCTGCCACACACACCACTTAGTATGTTTTTGCAGAGTGAAGTGTTTCTACGGTGACCAGAGTGCAAATCCTCCCACCAACCTCCTAGGAAAGGTAACCCACTGCAGGAGGACGACAGCAGACACAGTTGGGCACCAGATATGGATGGCCGTTGGCTCACAAGGAGCTCCTCCGCCCTTTGACAGGTTTTGTTTTTAGTCCTGCTGGTCGTGTACAGATTCGGACGAAACTTGGTGGACAGGTTGGTTGTGTGACAAGGACGAACTGTTTCGATTTTAGTGAAAATCCGAATCCGTATCTGGGTGGAGGTATGTGCTCCACCGAGTGCCCTTCTAGTTCCATATGGATCTCCCCCAACTCGAACAAGTTCCTACAAACATATACTTGTACTCTGCTAACAAAATGCATCACAATGAGGACAATTCTACCTCATCGTGATGTCATCTTTCTTGCCCTATCTTTCAGCTGGACCGCTTCTGGCACTATCACACCCAAAAGCACAACCAAGGACTGGCATCGGTTGTTAAGAGATGTGTTTCTGACTTGTGAAGGATTCGATATATCCAGACTAGACCCTTTATATTTGGACTGTTCCTCAAAAATATAGTGTAAATTGTGTGAAATTTCTACAAACAATGCTATTCGCTTAAGTCCCAAATACGAGTACTGTTTACATTATTGGAAGTTGTGTCAACGAATAAGCATCAAATTGGAATTATATTGCACGCTGCTCTGAAACATAGGACTACTAATTAACACCATTTTAAAAAGCAAACATGCAAATAAGCAAGAAATAACACCTGTGACTTCCAACATGAACCTTTACACAGCAATGGGAGTGAGATTTCAATCTGTGGTAGCGGTGAAATCTTAAGCAAGACTAGTTTTCTTTGTACAGTCCTATATTTACTGACATAAGTTATCACAGCGTAATTAACCGAAAGGTCGTTTGGGCCATCACAAAAGTACCATATCCACATTCCAGCAAATCCCACATAGTGCAGGAGAAATTAACAGCAGGATAAGAGAAAAGGTTTTTTTTAAAAAGTGAGTTGGACAAATTACTGTGAGTGATCAGGAACAATAAATTTAAGATGTTGTTTGGAGGAACAACAAGAACAGGAATGAAATTCATTGTTGTTTTTTTTTTTTTGAAAGAAGAAAATGAAGTTTACTTTTTGCTTTCAATTCCCCAGGTGTTATTCCTTCAGTTTCTTTAAGGTGCCAGTTAACCATAGATGGCATATTGGCCCCTATACCTGCGAACGGTCTTTCCAACGCTTGCGACAGCATTACTCCTTTATCTATCCTGTATATGCCTGTTCATTACCTCTTTTTTTTCTTGGTCATTTAGCTCCTCATTGAGCCTCAATATCTGAGTTTGAATGTTTGAAAACTTTAATTGAATGAGTCAACAATCTTAAAGCTTGCAAGACTTACTAAGGTGGCATTTTGTCTCATCATAATAGATACACATGATGACTTGACCCAGAAACACCATCATAAAACTTATCCAAAAATCCAAATCCGTTGGGACCATACTCTGTACAGAGCGTTGGTGCTGCCAAAGCGGTCTCCTCGGCTATTTGGCACGATCCTTGATGGGTCACCACTCCGACACGGGATATTCGAATGGCTCAATTATCCCAGCAAGCTGGTACTCATTTTGCCGACCTCGGAAGGAAGACAAGCTGAGTCAACCCCACCTGGTAATAAGTCAACATCTGCGTGGGATTTGAATTCAGGACCCTAGAATCCCAAGCCCACCACCCTAACCATTAAGCCAACAGCAGGCATATAATCAAACTTACGTGTAACTGCGAGATGGCATTTCAAAATGCTGCTTTGGAAGTTTGACAAAAAAAAAAGACCGAATGATTTGGAGTCAATTTGGTGCAATGCATATTTGATTAAATATTGATGTGTCACTAAATGCTAAATGACATTATCAAACTCGATGGCCACTCAATGTCCAGCTAGTAAAGTGATGCCAGTTTAAATCACCACAGATGATAAATTGAATGTTTGTCCAAGCTGCAACCAAACTGTCCAGATCCTATATGTAGTCATTAATCAGACATGAACTGAAAGGCGAAGCTGTTTTAGAAATGTAGACAGAGCCAGAGAAATTCAAAGCAGACAAAAAGACTTTTATTATGTGTGCATGTGGGGAAAGTGGTGGGGACAAAATTGAGAAAAAAATGAGATTAGGATGAGATCAGAGTAAGTTGAAGGAACATAAAGAAGATCTACAGAAGTAGGAGGGGGTGAGTGAGGGTACATTCAAAAGGTCCCCCCAACCATAAAGGAATAACCCTGCACCAGCAAATTAATTTTTGTATGTACGAGGGTAATATTTTTTAGAGAGACAGAGACAGAGAGGAAGACAGAGATAGAGAGAGAGATAGAGAGAGAGAGAGAGAGATAGAGAGAGAGATAGAGAGAGAGAGAGAGAGAGAGAGAGAGAGAGAGAGAGAGAGAGAGATAGAGAGAGAGATAGAGAGAGAGATAGAGAGAGAGAGAGATAGAGAGAGAGAGAGAGAGAGAGAGAGAGAGAGAGAGAGAGAGAGAGAGAGAGAGAGAGAGAGAGAGAGAGAGAGAGAGAGAGAGAGAGAGAGAGAGAGAGAGAGGCAGACAGATAGACAGACAGACAGACACTGTGATTCACAGACTGACAGCAGGTAAAATTAACCAGACTCGGTGGTGTCATGGTTAGCATGTCTGTTCCAATTCTAGGAGGTTAACAGTTCAAACCCTGGCCAAGTCATACCAAAGATCTTAAGAATGGTGCATGCTGCTTCCTTGCTTGATACTCAGCATTTAAAGGATAGAGCATGGAAAAAACCCCCATAGGTTGGCATCCATGAGGAGGAGGAAATTCGTCCTTAATTGCCTTGCTGAGTGAGTACAGAAAGAAAAGCAGTCATAATGATGATGTCACTGGTACCAAAAGTGCTCTGGGAAGTGATGTCACTTCCCCAATTGCAGCGGTTGTTTATGTGTGAAAATCAAGTCTGGTGTTGTTTCATGGATGTCTGCATTTGTTCTTGATTTGTGTCATGCAGCTCCTCCATGAGCCTTAGAGCCTGTAAAAATAAAATTAAAAAATAATAAAAAGAAACAGCCAGACAACACGTATGGATGGACACAATGCAAACAAGTAGTTGAGGACAGCAACAGGAGAGGAAGAAAAAAATAAGAAAAAAGGGAGGAGGAAGGGTAGAAGACATCAGCAGTCGGTATGGGAGAAAGCATGAGGTGACAATAGATGACATGAATAAAAGACTCGAGGGAAGGGCCAAGACAGCAGGCACAGGGATTCAGTCCCACAGAATAGAGAATGGAGAGATGAAGGTGTGCAGGTGATGATTCAGGTCAAACTTTGGGAGGGAAACCAGGTGTTGTTTTCTTGAAGAATACATGTAACCATAACTGGGCAAGGAATGCAGTGGGACTGCAGTGGAGTTGGGGTGGGGGGAAGGAAGGGGGCAGAGGAAAGAGAGGGCAATTGGAGCAAAGACAGAAATGAGTTGATAAAAAAAATAGGACCACTGAACCTGTAGCATATCTGGGCCCTGTCCTAATGTTGTAACCCAAATTGGTAGTATTCTGACTGCTGGGTCTGGAGAAGAAGATTGCTGAAGAAATTTACTGAGTCCACCATTTTGACCTACTAAAAGTCATGTGACTGGAAGGAGCTTTGCAATCCTCGTTACCAATTAGGAGCAGAACGTTGGTGCCAAATTTCAGCCGAATTGGCTCAGCGGTTTGGCCAGATAAGTCAAAATAGGAGACGGACGGACGGACAGACGGTGCATGATGACAATACCTTATCTGGAATTCCAATTCCAGATAAGCTAGAAACTGTAAATCCACCAACCTACTTGCAATGGAGGAGAAGCAGACCGTGGCACTTACCTTCCTGGCAAGATAGGCAGGCGATAATGAAAAGCCATGGATTTGGCCACCTCCAAGAGAACAAGACTGGAAGCAGCTGTACCAGCTCAGAGTGGGGACCCATAATCCATAGAACTGCAGACCTGAACACGCCCCATGATGAGCTCTGTGTAGCTTCGAATGGACTTGGCTCTGAAAGTAATATCAAAGCATTGGCCAGCCTTGGAGGAAAGTTAGGAGAAATTGTTTACACAAAACAGATTATGGCTTATAGTGATGTCTTGGAGCCTTTGGGAAAGAATGTCTTTTCAGGGGTTGGCCAGATAAGTAAACAGGGATTTCGACATCTGATCCTCATGGAGGGAAAGAATGACAGCTTGGGACTTTCCTCTGTATAAAGATACGTTCCAAGTATCTGACCAATAACTTATTTTTAACAGATCTGTAGACAGGGATACTGTGGCAGCTAGCCTCTCAGAAACATGATATACCAATCTTCACAGGATGGAGATAACAGCAAAATGATATGAAGGGTCTTTCAAGGGCGTGGAGAAATGATTTGTGTCGAACAACAATAAGGTTGGCCGTAAAATGCCACCTTGTGACACACCCATTTGAACATGAAGATCATGAGATAGAAATACCATCAAGAGTGATGCACGTTATTTCCGCTGGTGGAGAATAATTAGATAACCATTCAAGGACATTCTTCTGAACGACATTGACAGATAACTGTTGAAGTAAAGCTGGTGCAAGAAAGTACAATGGAAGTTTTGACATGCCCGGAAAGATGGTTCTCACCTATCATTTCAAATTAAGAGTATCAATCCATTGTTGAGTTAAACAATGCAGCATATCCAGCAGAGAAGTGCTAGGGCAGAAGCTGAACTGATGATCAGACATTGAAGAGTGGAAAGGGGGGCAGGTCCTCGGTCTGCAGCAATGAAAGATTCCATTACTTTGTCGATGGTGTGGAAGTCTGTAGTATAGTGGAGTACAGTTTGAACAGTTCTTCTGAATCAGGGTGAAATTTGCCGCTCTGCAAGACGACGGCAAGCCACCATATGAGAAACAACCTGAAGAAGATTATAAAAAAGAGGAGTGGATATGGCCAGAGCACAGTTTTTAATGATTGAAGGACCAATACTGTCATGCCAAGTTATAGTGGAGGTGTCATGACATACTGTGTGTAATAGGGCTGAAAGAAAAATATTTATTAGAAATCTCCAGTCTTAATGGGAGAGCTTTATTACAAACTTCAATGATGCTGAAAGGAACAATCTGGAATTGAGGATAGGGTAAACACTGAAAGGGAGGTTATGGGGGCCTTCACCTTCTTAGCAAGGTCATAGTGCAAGGTGGATTTCAGAGGATCTCAACTTTGATCAAAAAGCAACTTGTGTGGTCATTGCTACAAAGCTCTGGAGGGAAAGACAGATTGAGGAAGATGATCTCTTGAAGAGGATTTTGTCATGCGATTCGACCTCGATGCATTCTTTCACACCAGAGTTCATGAGTCTGTATGGAGTGGATACCTTCTTGGTTCCCACCAATGAAACAATTCAAGATTCAGCCTTCAACAGAAAAGCGTATGGCAACTATTTTGGCACCTTATTAGTTTAATTAACGTGAAATTTTTATGTCATAAAATCATTAATATATAGTAAAACAGTAAGCTTTTTTAATACAAAGCTGAAGCTCATGAAAAAGGATGGGATGATCGAGGGGAATGAATGAACAGGAAAAGAGGAAGGGGGGGCAGCAACAGAGCCAAATGAGGACCATAAGAGCAAGTGGCCCGGACGACGACACACAAACCGAGCATAAAATCACACGTGAAGGTGCTCAAAGAGATGCACAAGTACATTAAATCAACAAATTACAACCGACAATCAACGTGAACTGTGAATTAACAAGGCAATTCTGGAACAGGTATCCTCATCTTTAAAAGACAGCCTCTCAGAGTGAAGAAGATGGCCTTAGGCCACGGAGGAATTCCGAACCGGAATCCACTTTACTTGTTACGCATTGAAGTGAAGCCAGAATGATACAGACTGCCGCCAAGTACGCTGTCTCAATGTACAAGTTTACTGCACAATAATGCTGGCCCAAACAGGACAAGTGTGACCACTACTCATTCAGTGGAGATGGGTTGGGAAATTCTCGAATCTAGATAATCTCCCATACAGTCCAGACATGTCTCCTTGTGATTTTCATCTCTGTTGACCACTCAAAGGGCAGATCGGTGGCATTAGGTTTGCGAATGATGAAGACATCAAAGCACGTGTCCATAAATGTCTGCGCACACATACCAGTGATTTATCCACAGATGACATCAATGTGCCGTCACAATGTATGTTTTGGTAACAAGGCTGAAACAAAAGTAGCTGACGCTTCATCAACTTTCCTCTACTCTTGTGGATTTTCCAAAATAAATAAAAATTCATGTCAACAGTGATCAATCTTCATCGTTCCCTGCGAATGTGATGCATTCTTCCCAGCAGTGGATGAGCTTCCTGATGCCCTGAAAACCAGAAGTCATGTTGTCTGGCTTTGAAACTTTTTTACAAAGGGCAAAGGCATCCCCTCTTGCTTGTGGCATACTGGGAATTTGGAATAAAATAAAAAAAACTCCACCATTATTGCATATCTAACAAATAATGTCTGAACAAGACGTATGAGCGTGTTTGACCCGATGAGGTGAAAAATCATGCCCAGCATTGTATCGATGTTGGTATGCCCGAGATTTCAAGTCAACTAACCAGAAGGAACATGAGGTGAGAAGAAATATAAAATGGAGTTATCAACTAAGAGATGCATCAAGAAAATGACTCATTATATAAGGAAAACGACAAATCAGTGGGCAGGTTAGAGGTGAAGACAAAAGGAAAATAGAATTATAAGCTATGAAAACGCTGGGAAAGGTTGTCAGCCTGTGATGCATAGGTAGACTTATGAGCAGAAGAAAGAAGAAATGTGGTGATTAAGCCACGTATGAGGTATGGTGGTTTTCATAATTCGGGACCAGGGCATGCGGACCGAGTGTATGGGGCCCCTGGGCACCCGGAGACGACAAAACACTGCTTTGTATAAATTGCTTGGACGAGATAAACCGTGGACGAGGTCGCGAGCTATTTTAATTCTGCACACTCCATGAGATGCCAAGTGAAGCATTTGTAGAACCAGGGCTAAAAGGTAATTTTTTATCACAAAGCGTGAGGGTGGATAATTCTCTCCGCACATTGCCCAGATTGTGGGTTAAATCGCTCCCTCTGCCCCACAAATGGCTGGGGGATTTGTATCTTCTTCTCTTTCCGTGCCTAATTAATTCATGAGGCATCTAGATGGCTCGTGAGGCGTCTCGATGGCGCTCAATTCCTGCTTTAAGAAAGTGAGGAAATGCGAGGAAATGCTGCAAATTTTTTCGCCAAGGTCACTGCTCATCTCAGCAGAGGAAAAGTAGCTGAAGAAGCACCATAAACTTTCGACTTAAAGAGGAAGTGAGAAAAAAAAAAAAAAAACAACAAATCTCCTGATAAAATTAATAGGATTCTAATCAAGCGGCTCTGCACGCACACAATTTAATTAAAAAGCAGCAAGAGAGAGAGAGAGAGAGAGTGTCCACGCCAAACTGATTCGCTTCCATTGGCGTTTCCGAAGAAAAGCTGGTTCTAATGAGCAGCACGTTGAAGATGTGGAACGGTGGAGTCACCTCAGCTTAAATCATCTCGATGTTCCAGTATGATTAGGATCATACAAATAAAACTATGATAATAATAATAATAATCCTTACTATAATTAATGCACCGATGTGTGTGTTTCTGTGTGTGTTTGTATGTTTGTCGCGCTACTCCTCCTACAGTTCTGGCCCGACTACCTCCAGACTTGCTCCATAGGATGAGCATGACCACAATTAATTCATCGGGTTGTTGGGTCGCCGAAATAGTCAGTAATTCTGTCTGTTTGTTTGGATGTTTGTTTGGATGTTTGTTTGGATGTTTGTTCGTTTGTCATCAGCATAATTGGTAGTAAACGTGGGAAGATTTTGACCAAACTCGGGTGGTCGGTACATCTTATGACCTCGTGCTTTGGAAATTGTGATGGTTGCTAGGGACGCTTTGGTCCCCAAGCAACAACCGAAAAAGCTTCAAAATCGGTACCGTTCACGTGAAATCAATTCCGAAAGCCATTATCCCACGTAGGGTTATGCAATTTGGCACGAATGATCTACAGGTGATGCTCCACCAAATATATTCCGGTTTTTGTGATATATGCAATAGTTTACCCACAAGCGCCCCCTACAATTAGGGTATGCGCCAAAATTGGCAAAAATTTAAGGCCCCCTAGCGACCAGGTGAGTGCATCGATACGAATGAAACTTTGCCGGTTCATGGTACTCAATGAGTACTACAACTTTGGTGTAATACAACAACGATTTCGCTTCGGTCAGGGGTCAAAGGTCAATTAGTGCAAAAATCGATAATATGCGAGAGCTGGAGGTGCCTTCGCGCCAAATGCTACTCCTCCTAGGGTTATGGTCGGATGGTCATGAAAATTCAAACTAATCGTCTGGAATACATTGTCCACAAACGATCGAGCCGGATTTTCGATTTAGATCTTTGTTCACCCACAGCACCCCCTCAAACTTTGGAGATTTCCGATTTCAAACCGCATTTTCGGTACTTTTCATTCAAATGGATACCGAGTAGTTAGCAGTAGATGGAACTCGATGAGATTTGATATGTGTAATCTGAAGGTGATTCCCTATCCGCTATATGACATCCATTTTGCTCTATATCTTATAGTTTCCATGCTCGGCGACCCATCGCCGCCTACCGGATTGTTTTTATCTTTGTTGGTGGTCTTGTAAGTGTGTGTGTGTGTGTGTGTGTGTGTGTGTGTGTGTGTGTGTGTGTGTGTGTGTGTGTGTGTGTGTGTGTGTGTGTGTGTGTGCGCGCGTGCGCGGGGGGGGGGGGGGGAGGGGAGGGGGGTGGACACAAATTCTCTCTGTAAATGTATATCATGTCGCACTACCTCTAGGTGGGGGAGGGTATTACAAGTCTCCTACCATTTACAGTACAGTTTTCCTGTCACTACGTTTTCCAGTGCAGTGAGATGTTCTGAAATACACAGTGAGAAGTATTTTGAATTATTCATTTGAATAAGGATAATAACACAACCCCCATGGCAATTCCCAAAGGGATCAGCCGCATATTTTGGTTATCGTGGCTTCTGGTATTTAAAAAAAAACAGAAAGCAGGAGAAGAAAAATAAGTGGAAGAAAAAGGAAAGAGAAGAGAGACAAGGAAGAAATGGAAGAAGAAGACGGAAGAAGAAGAATAAAAAGAAGATGAAGGCGCAGTCATAGTATAGTAGTAGTAGTAGTAGTAGTAGTAGTAGTAGTAGTAGTAGTAGTAGTAGTAGTAGTAGTAGTAGTAGTAGTAGTAGTAGTAGTAGTAGTAGTAGTAGTAACAGGTCTGCAGTTAATGGTTTTGCAATTTATTGCCAAAATAAATGATCCAACTAGAATTTGATATCGTGCATTTGGAGTATCCATTCGTAAAGAAGGAACACTCGGTATCTGTGTCATATCTTTAAGAATGTACATTTCATGATGAGGTTTTTGCGGAAGTACCATGGGAAAATTTCACAAAGTGATTTTGATGTACCATACCCTTTACAGAGCGTTGGGGCCGCTAAAGCAGTTTATTGGCAAAGGTTACACTCAGTGGTTTGCCATTGCCTTTTGAGCATCACTCTACCCTTTTAAATGCTGAGCATCAAGCAAGGAAACAGCACATACCATTTATTTTATAAGGCTTTGATATGATTCGGCCATATAGTTTTAACCCTACAGTTATGTTAACTGCCTGATCTTGTAATGACCCTTGTTAGTATACAATGGCCACAACTGTCCCATAAACGATGCAGCAAATTGGAGATTAGATCATATTGTTTCTTGTGTTAAGTTTAAAGTCAGTGACTATCAAGCTTGGCAAACCATGAGTGGCAAAGCACTGGCGCAGCCTCTCTGTGGTAGAGTGTGAGATTGCTGTATGTGTTACCTCGGCATTGATCAATTTAGTGTGAGCATCCGTAACAACAAGGATCATACGGCCTTCGATGGGTCCAGCATAGTCAAGTTGAATCCTCTGCCATGGTTCAGTGGGCCATTCCCAGGGGTGTGGTGGTGCCTTTGCAGGGGCATTTTGACTGCTTTGGCATGGATAACAATGTTTCACACACTGTTCGATGTCAGAGTCAAGGTGAGGCTATCAGACATAGTTTCGTGCCAGCGATTTCATTCTTACAATGCCTGGATGACAATCGTAAAGCTGATCCAAAATCGTTGTGCGCAAGTTTGGGGGAATGACCACTCGGCATCCCCACAAGCAAGTAGCCATCCTCGACACTTAGTTCATTCTGCCTGGCCTTGTATGAATACAATTCAGGGTCAGCATCCCGTCAAAGGCCCCACCCATGCCCAGTAGCAAGAATGACCTTGGAACGAAGTGGGTCATGCCTGGTGAAGGTCCGTATCTGGTTGGCACCAATTGGGTTGTCATTCAAAAATTCCATCAGAGATATCACGCTGCCAGGTGCAGGGGGGTCAGGCACTGTGTCCGGAAGTGGTAGGCGACTCATGGCGTCTGCATTTGAAATTGTGGAGCCAGGTCTGTACGTAATGTCATAATCATAAGCCGAGAGTGAAAGTGGCCAGCGTATGATCCGAGGCGGCAAGGCCTCTGAGGTAGCTTTTGTTCGACAAAACAAACTAATCAGTGGTTTGTGGTCCGTGTAAATCGTGAAATGTAGGCTGAAGACGTACTGGTGAAATTTGCTAACTCGGAATACAATGCCAAGTCCTTCTTTGTCCAGCTGACTGTAGTTCTTCTCACCCGGGGACAGTGGACGAGATGTGAATGCGATTGGTCTCTCTGTGCGATCTGGCATGATGTGTGACAAAACAGCACCAACCCCGTACTGACTCGCATCACACGACAGGACCATGTCTTTGTCTGGGTGAAAGTGAACGAGCACATTTGAGGACGGCAGCATGTCTTGACTTCTGGAAGGCTGATGACTCTGGAATGTCCCATTTCCAGATGATGCCTTTTTTTAACAGGCAATACAGTGGGCCAAGCATCGTAGCTATGTTTGGGATATACCTGCTATAGTACTGCAGCATGCCAATGTAAACCTTGATTTCAGAAATGTTGGTCGTAGCTGGGGCACCTTTGATTGCCCTGATCTTCTCTTCAGTGGGATGTAAGCCATCGGCATCAATGCAATGGCCCAAATAGGTCACAGACAGAACCATGAACTCGCACTTGTCTCTCCGCAGGCGTATTCCAGAGTCAGAGATAATGCGAAGCGCACGTTCGAGGTTGTCACGATGATGAAGCTCTGAGCGGCCAGTGACGAGGATGTCATCTTGGTAAACGACAACGTGTGGTTCAGCAGCGAACAGGCTATCCATACAACGTTGGTAGATTCCTGGGGCCGATTTGACACTGAAACTCTGGCGGTTGTATCTGTAGAGCCCCCGATGCGTGTTGATGGCGAGTTATTCTTTGGAATCCTCATCCAGAATGACTTATAGGTAGGCCAATCTCATGTCCAGTTTGGTTTAGGACTGTCCTCCGCTCAGTTTTACGTAAAAGTCATCGATCCTTGGTATGGGATATTTGTCCAAGGTGGAACATTTGTTGATAAACATTTTGTAATCCCTACAAAATCATATCGATTTGTCTGCCTTCATAACAGGAACAACTGGAGCAGCCAAATTTGAGTACTGAACTGACTCAATGATACCTAACTTTTCCATTCTGGCTAATTCTGAATCAACCTTCTCTTGCAATGTGAGAGGAACTGGGCGTGCTTTGCAGAAAATTGACTTCACATCTTTCTCAACGTTGAGCTTGGCAGTGAAGCCCCTCAATGTCCCGAGTTCATCCATGAAGATGTCTGGGTGTCTCGCGAGGAGGTGGTCGTACGGTTGGTGGCTTGGAAACTTGCAGTCGGTGGATGTGTTCCCAATTAAGTTTGACAACATCGAGCCAGTTTCGTCCGAGAAGTGTGGGTCCATCCCCAGGGATGACCAAGAGTTGTAATTGGTGAGTGTTGTGGCCGTAGGTTACGATGACATCACACGACCAGCAGGCTTGTATTGAATCAACAGTATAAGTAGTTAGTCGGATCGGGGACCAACGGAGGCTGGGTCATTCAGAATTCCCCCACAGGATACGGAAAGCTGCCTCCATTTCCACGGTCCGTCCATCTATATCTATTGTAACCTGTATAGGAGTAGACTGTCTGGCAGACTTTGTGTGGAAAAGGTCATACAACTGAACACTGTAGCTGCTAGGGCTGTCTCCATCAGTCATTTCTTCCTGGTTATGCTCTGAGTCAAGGAGGTAGGTTTTGCATTCCTCTCTCCTTGCTCTCCATTTGAGACAAGCACGCAGAGGCGAGGTGACCCACCTGGTGGCAGTAGTTGCAAGCGGAATTCTTGAAATGGCACGTAGTGGGAGAATGCTCACCATTGCAGCGGAAAAAGCATTTACCATCACCAGCCACCAAGCAGTTTCCAGTCGTTTGTGACGTTGGATTTTCTGGTCGGATGTTGTTCCACGCGATTGACAGAATGATGACAGGTCAGCTCCAGGCTGGTAAGCGATGGAGCGAGCAATATCTGCAGCACTTTTGTCTGCACACTCCATTGCGACAGTGATGTCCTTAGCACTGGAAAATGTCAGGGTACGTTCAGCAAGTAGGCGCGGGCAAATTCAATCTTGCTCCACTCCCAATACAAGCAAGTCCCTTAGCATGTCATCGAATGTAGCACCAAACTGGCAATGCTGGGAAAGGTGTTTCAGGTGAGCTATGGATGCCGAAATGGACAGTGTCGAGGTTTGGCGACACATGTAAAAATTGAATCGACTCACAATGACTGAGGGTGTGGGTTCGCAATGCTCCTTCATTGCTGCCACAAGCGCAGCATATGTTAAATCCATCGTGGTCCTGGGCATGGCGAGATTCTTCAGAATAGTAAATGTCTCGCTGCGGCATACCGACATCAGGATTGCTTTCTTCCTGGCATCATCCTCTATGCCGTTAGCTTGGTAGTAATACTGCAGATGCTCAATGTATGCCTCCCAGCTTGCTTCGCGCAAGTTGATCTCAGCAATACGGTCGTACGACATGGTGACCAAGTAGCGTTTGCAGTGAAATAACGAGTTGGTAGCTCAACAGCTAACTGCAATAGCTCAGCTTGCTTTCCATGCGCTCACCAGAATCCCAATCTTCGTCGCCATGTAAAGTACCAGATGGGGAAAGCAGTTTGTGTGCACCATCAGTCTTTTATTGTGCTCCACACCCAGAAACGTGAGAACCATCAGTCGGCCGAGCTTCATCGTGCTCAGCTGTGTTCCCGCCTCCTGATGACCGCACTTCCGGTTAATCCGATACATGAATACATGACAGATATTCATGATGTAATATCAACTTGGGCTGACATGATGGCCTGGAGGTATGCACATTTACCTCCAAGATATCTAGCCTGGGTATGAATCCCGACCCGGCTTTAAACTGTCATCCCAGAAAGCTTGTGATTCATCAATGCAGTCCCTCAGATGGACGTTAAACTGGCATCCCATGTTTCAACATCAAATGGTGGACGATAAAGACCCCACAGTATCCTTTGTGAAGAATACTTGAGCTATTGCCAGTACCATGAACAAATTCCAAATCCATATCCTAACTTGAGGGGGAGCACTCGGGAGAGTGCAAAACCTCCGCCGCCAATACTGCTGGGTCACTCAAGTGAACCTTATATCTTATTCATTATATATTATGTCAACAGTGCTGACAGAGTTATATAATAGTTCTTTTCTCCAACATTTTTTTTTGGGGGGGGGAGGGGGTTGGAAATCACTTAAAACATTTAATGCAAAAAAAATTTTCTTTTTTTTGGAGGGGGTAACATTTTTTTTTTGGGAGGGGGGGTTGGAAATCACTTAAAACATGTAAAAATGCAAAAATAAAAAATAAAAAATTCTCAAATAATTTTTTTTGGGGGGGGGGTTGGAAATCACTTAAAATATGTAGAAATGCAAAAAAGAATTTTTTTTTCTCTAACAATTTTTTTTGGGGTGGGGGTTGAAAATCACTTAAAACATGTAGAAATGCAAAAAAAAAATTTCTCTATTTTTTTTTGGGGGGGTAACAATTTTTTTGGGGGAAGGGTTGGAAATCACTTAAAACATGTAGAAATGCAAAAAAAAAATTCTCCTAACAATTTTTTTTGGGGGGGTAACAATTTTTTTCAGGGGGGTTGGAAATCACTTAAAACATATAGAAATGCAAAAAAAAATTCTCTATTTTTTTTGGGGGGGGAGGGGTAAAAAAAAATTGGGGGGGTTGGAAATCACTTAAAACATGTAGAAATGCAAAAAAAAAAATTTCTCTAACAATTTTTTGGGGGGGGGGGCAAGTCCAAAATTTAATGGCATGATCCTTGGACCATACCTAACTCCCCCACCAAGTTTCGTCGAAATCCGTCAAGGAGTTTTTCCGTAATACTGTTCACAAACAAACAAACAAACAAGCAGTCATCCACTGGTACTTAAGAAATCGTCAACTTGACCTCTGATCTTGTCTAATAAAAGTTGTCTCTTGAGAAGGTAGCGACACAAACCAGAAGTTTCTACGATGATTCTGTACCAAACCATCAAAAATGGAATGTTTTGGATGTTTGACCTCACTGTGACCTTGACCTTTGACCGATTTTGACCAAAATCTAATCAGCACTAGCCATCACCCTCCTGAATCACGTGGTGTAATTTGACATTGGTAGCTTCTTCCGTTCTCGAGTTATCTGTACCAAACCATCAAAAATCGAATATTTGACCTCACCGTGACCTTGACCTTTGACCGATTTTGACCAAAATCTAATCAGCACTAGCCATCACCCTCCTGAATCACTTGGTGTAATTTGACATTGGTAGCTTCTTCCGTTCTCGAGTTATCGTGCCTACAAACAAACAAACAAACAAACAGAAACGGAAGGCATCAATATACTTATGAAATCTTTAGATTTCGTAAGTAACAAACAAACAGAAAGGGGTGAAAACAGTAACCTCCATCCATCTTCGAAAATGGCGGAGGTTAATTACTGTTGGGAGGAAATGGCACAACACCCAGTATAACCTTGCTCAGGAAGCTGATTTGGTGGCGCCGATGCTCTGTGACAGAGTGTGGCACATCAGACGAAGAAGAATACCAAGTTTGACTAATTATACAGGGAATTTGCCATTACTATTTCACCAGGGTATACGCATGCATCATGTGCTCTTTCGAAAGACACCATTATGAGGCATTTTAAACTAAAAGCAAGTGCAAGCACATAAGACAAGCAATTGGCATCAGTGAAAGATTACGTGTTGCAAGATGCTGCAGCACCATGACTATTTATTATTATTAGATTTATCAGATATTGTTAGATTTGAAATCCGTTTCCATGGATATTTAAACAGGAAGGTAGGTGAAAAGCAAAAAAAAAAAACCCACAATAGATGTATTCATAATCTGGGTCTTATTAGACCACCATATTTTACAGGCACTCACCAGTTTGTGCTCCAAAATACAAAAACAGGGTGTTTATTTCTGTGTCGTGAGTCCTTGCACCGGAATCCCAGATGTTGTTGGTTCAAATTCAGCTGAAGGCACCAGTATTAGGGATTTTTATTCAACGTGTTTGTTTCAAAAGAACTGCCATGCCATTATTGGAACGACGTTCAGGGTGGAATAATCTGCCTGCCCCACCGGTGTGGTCCACGCGTGACACCAATCCACTCGATGCCGTTGCCTCCTCCTTTTTAGTATTGCAGGGGCTACTTACATGACCATGGGTGAGCCATAAAAAGATGAAATTGACAACCTCATACGTGCGGAGAGGATGGCGTCGTGCCTCACAGAACCGAGAAGAAGAAAGTGTGGAGACTGAAACATTCTCAGCAGGTGGTGGAGATAACACTGGAATTACGAGGAGGCGACAATGTGAAGATGAAAGCATCAGGGGATTGATTGTTTTTTGTGTGTTCTATTTTGCAATCCTGATGGAGATCTACATTGTGGGTTGCAAGCAGGTCACTTCATCACAAGATGCAATGCATGAATACAGGGACCGTGTTAGGCTGAAATCACTTCAAAGAGTGAAAAGGACTTGCTGTAAAAGCCTAGTTTGGGCTTGTGTGGTGAGCACTTACGTCCATAAAACAGCCTAGATGGTGCTGTTGTTTCATTTGATAGTCTACTTTGCAACCAGGACACGCTGAATGCCTCAATATCATTTTCATTGTGTGCCTCAATACAAAGTCGAAGTCGAGGAGGTAGAAAATGAACATTATATTGCTAAAACATGAGCAACAAACTTCACAGTAATCATCAGAAAGAGTTTTTCCAAAAATCACTTTGTTATCCTAATTTCTCTCTGTGCTTGTAAGTACATTTCAATGCGTATTGATCTCTACACCAAGTTCTGCAGCCCACAAAGTAACCACACAATTTATGATACCAACCAACCAACCAACCAACCAACCAACCACTGGGACCCATACTCAGTGCAGGGCATTGGTGCTGCCTGAGCAGTCTCCTTGGCTATTGGGCACAATCCTGGACGGGTCACCACTCTGACACAGTTCCCAGCACGGTGACACTCATTTTGCCGACCTCGGAAGGATGAGAGGCTGACTCAACCCCACCTGGTATTAATTCAACAACCGAGCAGGATTTGAACTCAGGACCCTCAGATCCCAGGCCCACCACTCGAACCATTAAGCCAATACCAGACGTATAATTTATGATACCATCTTGGAATAAGAGCACTTCTTTCGCTTTCTAATCACAATTCCCGTTTCATGCTCTGTGTTTACTTTGTTGTGAACACACAAGTTACTGCAAAGTCAAATCATCAACCACAGGCTCAAACAACTGGAAATATATGAGGAAGGTGACCTTATGGAGCCGTAGTGTTTCCTTTAGGATAATGATATGCTGCCTTATGAGAAACTTTTGATGCAGGAGGAGGTCATTAGGCCCATCAAAGCCTGTGTTAATATTACCAACTTATGGTTGTTTGTCTGTGCTCTATTCTTTTAAATGCTGATCATCAAGCAAGGAAGGAACAAATATCATTTTACACTCTTTGGTATGACTAGGCCGGGGTTCGAACCACCGAACTCCCAGACTCAAAGTGCATGCTCGAACCATTACACCGCCGAGGATGGACGCATATGTTTATTGCCGGATACATCCCATTTGTAAAGGGGCTGTCACACCTTGACGATTTAGCCAGCGGATGCCGACGTATGAAAAATTTGTCGAAAACGCTGGCACATGTCGAATACGTTATGGGTAAGTTTTGTATACGTTAAGAGCACGCTGGCATACATTGTAGTACGCTGGCATACGTCGTAGTACGCCAAGCTCGTCGACAAATTTTAACATGCTTGAAATTTTTCGACGTATGCCGGTGTATGACTCACACGTTCCGCGACGCTGGCCATAAGTTGTAGGCACGTTACGCGATCGTTCACACACGTCGACACACGTTACTTGAAAGTTACTCATAAGTCGAAACACGTCGAGGTAATGTTTAGCGTCAGTGTTCCAGACTCCATGTTTTTTTTTTTCTTTCTTTCATCGGCATGACGGTGATATTGACACTTCGATTTCTAGTGCGGTTATAATATAATATAATTAATAGGCTGCCGCTCAACGATTTAAATCGCTGCCACTCAACGATTTAAATCATAACCGCACTAGAAATCGAAGTGTCAACATCACCGTCATGCCGAAGAAAAAAAATAATAATAAATAAAAAAAAAACATGGAGTCTGGAACACTGACGGGTTCCTCCTGTGTTAACCCCATTTTTATATACCAATTTCCCTAAACGCTGCCAATACGCCATTATGCGGTAGCTGTAAGTTAGTAACACGTTCAAGTAAGTTCTGTGGTCATCCGGAAGACGTCAAATACGTCTACATACGTCAATATGCGTTGGGGATACGTTACACATAGGTTCAAAGCACGTTACTCATAAGTTATAAATAAGTTTCAGGTACGACAACCATTACCTCGACGCGTTTCGACTTATGAGTAACTTACAAGTAACGTGTGTCGACATGTGTCAACGATCGCATAACGTGCCTACAACTTATGGCCAGCGTAAGCGGAACGTGTACATCATACGCTGGCATACGTCGAAAAATTTTCAACATGCTGAAAATTTGTCGATGTACTCGGCATACTACGACGTATGCTAGCGTGCTCTTGACTTATACAAAACTTACCCATAACGTATTCGACGTGTGCCAGCGTATTCGGCAATTTTTTCATACGTCGGCATACGCTGGCTAAAACGTCAAGGTGTGACAGGGCCTTGACACTTCAATGTCTAGTGCGGTTATGATTTGAATCGTCGAGCCGCAGCCTTTTAATAGGCTACGCCACGTGATCATCGGCGATACGCTCAGCATTCGTTGATGTAACTTATCTATACGTTATCGAAACGTTCTTTGTACGTTACTAAAACGTTATGCATACGTCCCACTCGTTATGAAAATGTCAAAAATTGGAAAAAAAAACCATCAATAGTTCAGCGTACGCCAGCATTTTACATACATTTTGATACCTTGCCATACGCTGGCTAAAACATCAATGTGTGACAGGGCCTTAAACCAGGCCTTTGCAAGTTTTGAAAAACACCTTTGGCATTTTTTGACTCCCACTGGTATGTTAATAATCCTTCAGATCACCTTGAATTATTATGCATCAATATTGCATATGTTATCAGGAAGTGTAACAAATGGCAACATAAACAAGTTTTATCAGACACACTTTCATCAAATCAAACATGAAATACTCATAAAAATCGATTCTTATTTACCAGAACCCTTTCTTTTTTTTAAACCTGGAGCTTCTTATTACTGCGGTGTCCATATCACACTGCTTCGTCTTGCATCAACTGTCCCAGTGTTACGCAGGTCACGTAATGGGTATTTTTTACATGTTGTTCATATGCAAAGGAAATTTGTGGTCAATTGAGAAAAGGAAGAGAGAGGGGTAGAAATGAGATTTAAGAGGACATTAGCGAAGATGGATATTTGAAGAGATGACAAAGAAACTAAACAACAAGAAGTTGGGCATAGAAGGGCGTGACGAGGAAAGGATAGTAGAGGAAAGTGTGCAACAATTGAGAGGATAGTCAGAAATCAGATTTTTATTATTTTTTATTTATTTTTATAGTACATACTTAATATAATCAGTTACTGAGAAGTAAACTGGGCTGTCCACAGGATATAAGTTCTGATTTTTAAAAAGGGGTTCAATGTTCACGTTCCCGTCTGGAATCCAATTCAAATCCAAGTAAACAAAGATCAATACCAGCATCAAACATATTGTTGTAAACTGTGATTAACCCCAAGGGTATATGACTGCCAAAGTCTTTCAATATATCTATATCTATATCTATATCTATATCTATATCTATATCTATATCTATATCTATATCTCTCTCTCTGAATTGGAAGAAATGTAATGGTTAATGAACTTTGCAGTTTAATCAGGAGCAGACAATTATTATTTTTTATTGAAAGAGCAGTGCCTGTACAAGGACTGATTGAATTTGCAAGTGGATTTTAATCAGTTGTAGGGTATTTCAACAACCTTTATATAAACTACACGTGCTGTGAATAAGTTATAATGTAACAGAGTTTACAATCAAACCAGTCATGCTTTTAACAAACAAAAGTCAGAACTAAAGAAAGATGAGTGTTTCACTGAGATACCATTTGGGGGGTGGGGCGGGGGGTCATCTGCCTGTGATGAAGTTTGCTCTGCCCTGGAGTATGTGAAAAAAAGTCACTTTCACTGAACAACATCGAACATAACATTGCATATGTTATGCAATGACCATGAGCCTAAGGACAACAACAAAAAACCTGCAACAAACGGACAATACCAATAATCCCATGACAGTTGGGTTTGAAGGGCTGACAAGATGCAAACTCCCCTATAAGCTGCCTAGCCTGGGTTTGAATCCGGATCCAGCTATAAACTGTCATTTTGGTGTTTCACAGGCAGGGTGATTCATCAATGTGTGTGTCGTCCCTCAGATTGACATTAAATGGAGGCTCCCTCCACTAGGATTCGTTAGTGGATGTGAAAGATCCCATAGCCTTTCCCGATACTGAAGTAACCAAACAACCAAGCATTCCCCGGAACTGAAGCATCCACCTTCACCCCCAGCAAGGAACCACGACTCGTGGACCAAGCCGTCCCCCTATCCATGCTCCGTTTAACCGAGCCTTCTCCGGTACTGAGGCATCCATATTCACCACAGCAAGGAACCATGACTCATGCACCAAGCAGTCTCCTTCACCATGCTCTGCCCAACAGAGCCCTGCTCAGTACTGAAGTGTCCATCTTCACCACAGAAAGGAACTACAACTCATGGACCAAGCTATTTCCTTAAACGTGCTCTGCCCAATGGAACCCTCCCCGGTCCTGAAGCATCCATCTTCACCATAGCAAGGAACCACGATGAATGGACCAAGCAGTCTCCTTATCCCCGTCCATCCCCGAAGTGGTGATGATATAGACCAGCATGGCCTCCCGTGTATGCCCAGGTATGCCCCGCCTCAATATGGTCTCTTCCCTCTCGGTTCCATCCTCTGCAGTCTCACTAACTGCTTGACAAGACAGAGTCAGCAAAACCAAGCAAGCCGCAAGGCAAGACCAGAGCACCAGACCACATCCCATACTCATGACCATGAGCTCAACTCCAGGTGCTCCCCGTGTGGCTTTTTTCCCCAAAGCTGCCGTCCTTGACTCGGTGCGTTCACTCCCATCAAAGTCACACAAAATTCAGTCTCTCTTGTCCTCAACCAGCAGAAATTTGCAAGAAGGAGTTTGCAAAAGTTTGGGCCTTCTCTTTTGGGCATGGGGTCAACAAGTCTCAACAAGCTGCAAGGCCAGGCCACATAATAAATGCATGTCGGACAGCATGATATCGGTTTATGATATCGGGACAGCATGATATCGGGAGCCTTGTGCGCATTTCATCCCATGTAAGTGAGTGTTTTCGGCTCGGTCTTTACTGCCTTTGAAACTGATGGATTTGACCCAGCCCTCAGTTCCCTTCGTCCCAAGCAAAAGGGAGGTGGCAAGTCATGCCACCTCCTTCTCACCGCCATCTTCGCGTGTGCGTACACATCTGTACGGGCCGTGACAATTTTTTCACTTTTTTACCATTTGAGCTTTTGTCATCAAATTTTCAACAAAGCTTTATTTTGAGAATATGGAGAAGACAAATAAATCATTTAGGCAAAAGGTCAAAGGCACATAAAATCATCAATTTTCATCCACTTGACCAGAAACTTTAAGAATTTGCATATTGGGTCACTGAATTGATTCACCAATCAAAAGCGCAAAGCTAATTGTTTTTAGATCCTCGTGGAGGATCTCTAAGTCTGACTCACGTTGTTGTTCTTGTGGACTTTTTTGTTTCACAGTCTACAGTTTTCATCGAAACTTCCTGAAACTTGGCATATATATGTAAAAATACCCTGCGCAGACAGTAACCATGTACGATTTTGAAAATTCCTCCTAGAAAAAAAAGTTATGACGTCAAAATATCTCCGCTAATGGAAATCGCCTAAAAAATTATCTCCGAAACTAGGTAAGCTTTTTGAATTCTGTTTGTGGGAATCAAACAGGGCATTAGCAGAGATTAATTACCGCACATATGATACATCACTATGACGTCAATTCAATTTTTATGAGGTCATTCCTATTTTTGACATTTTTTGTTAAACAACCCAGAGTTTTCATCGGATCTTCGTGAAACTTGCCATGTATATGCAGAAAGCCCACGCACAGGCAGTAACCATCTCCGGTTTTGGAAATTCTTCCGAGAAAAAAAGTTGACGTCATAATATCGCCGCTAATGGAAATCACCTATACCATTATCTCCGAAACTAGGCAAGCTGTATGAATTTTGTTTGCGGGAATCAAGCCGGGCATTAGCACAGATAATTTATCGCAAACCTGATACATCACAATGACGTCATATTCGTTTTTATGACATCATCATTAAGAGGACGAGGATCTTAGCTCATTTGAGCTTGTTTAATATCAAAAGGCCAAAGAGTCAAGGTTGCATAAAATCATCAATTTTCATTCAATTGACTTGTAATTTGAACAGAGTTTGCATATTGGGTCACTGAATTGGTTCACCAATAAAATGATCGAAGCCGAATATTTTGAGGTCAAAAGGTCAAAGGTCAAGATCACAAAATTGTCAATTTCCATCTTATTGACTTGAAATTTGAGCAGGGTTTGCATATTGGGACACTGTAGCCGATTGCTTTTGAGGTCAAAAGGTCAAGGTCTCCTAAAATTGTAAAAAAAAATTGTACTTTTACCTCCGCCATTGAAGGCGGAAGAAGGTTATGTTTTAACCCCTGTCTGTCTGTTTGTCTGTTTGATTGTGTGCAGGATATCTCAAAAAATTGTGGACGGAGCCAGATGAAATTTGGTGGGCAGGTTGGGTGTGTGGCAGGGACGAATTGATTCGATTTTGGTGAAGTTCTGAATGCGGATCTGGATACGAGAGTTATTTATTTTTTAAGTGATTCTTCACCATTGAGAGATAGGGTTAAAAAAATGAAATAGTTCTGTATAGCATGATATTTCAACAATATATTGGGCCTAATATGTTCTCGTGGATCAGGCATTATGTGGCAGAGGTGTGCACTTAACCGAGTGCCCTTCGAGTTAACCTCCGCCATCGAAGATGGACGGAGGTTACTATTTTCACCCCTGTCTGTTTGTTTGTTTGTTTGTGAACAGTATTACGGAAAAACTCCTGGACGGATTTCGACGAAACTTGGTGGGGGGATTAGGTATGGTCCAAGGATCATGCCATTAGATTTTGGACTTGGTCCAAAGTCCAATATGGCCGCTATGACGGCCATTTTGAAAAAATATATTAATTTTTTTATTTTTGCATTTCTACATGTTTTAAGTGATTTCCACCCCCCCCCCCAAAAAAAATTGTTAGACAAAAAAAAAATTTGCAACTTTTTTTCCAAAGAAATTTCGATATTATTTTTTGGGCATTTCTACATGCGTGTCGATCTAGTTTAGTTTATTCAATCGTGGTTCAGTAGAGTGTGATCCGTTTTGACCTACAATGAATAGGATATCAGGTTCACTTCAGTGACCCAGCAGTATTGGTGGCGGAGGTTTTGCACTCTACCGAATGCTCCCCCTCTAGTTTTTAGTTGTTTTCCTCATCAAACGGAAGACCAAAAAGGAACCCGAAAAAGTAAAGAGCAAAGATGGAGTCATCAGGAGGAGCCTGGGTAAAATTTGGATTTCAGCCACGACTCCACGACCGTCAAACCCATCCAGGTGCAGCCAAGTGAGCTTTAAGGCCCTGTCACACCCTGACGATTTAGCCAGCGTATGCCTGACGTATGCAAAATTTGGCTAAAACGCTGGCACACGTCGAATACGTTATGGGTAAGTTTGTATACGTTAAGAGCACGCTGGCATATGTCGTGGTATGCTGGCTTTTTTCGTAGTACACTGGCATACGTTGTAGTACGCCGAGGTGTTAGACAAATTTTCCATGCTTGAAATTTTTCGACGTATGCCAGCGTATGACTCACACGTTCCGCTACGCTGGCCATAAGTTGTAGGCACGTTACGCGATCGTTGACACACGTCGACACACGTTACTTGTAAGTTACTCATAAGTCGAAAAACCTCAATGTAATGGTTAGCGTCAATGTTCCAGACTCCCTGTTTTTTTTTTTCTTCGGTATGACGGTGATGATGACACTTCAATTTCTAGTGCGGTTATAATATAATATAATTAATAGGCTGCCGCTCAACGATTTAAATCATAACCGCACTAGAAATCGAAGTGTCAACATCACCGTCATACCAAAGAAAAAAAAATACCCCCAAGAGGGAGTGCCGGTCATCTCTGCCAGAGGTCGAAGGTAACTCTGTGCCACACTGGAATAGGGGCAGTTCATAAAGTACGTACGCTCTACTTCCGGGTTTCAAAACCACCCACCCCCCTCTGTATGCAGGCTAGTGACCACCCACCCACCCCCTCATACATCGCTAATCGCTTGCAAAGCCAGCAGTTCCTTATGAACCGATGTTTGTAAGCCATGACGATGCAGTCCCTAGCGGTGCAATTTACCTTTTTCATTTAATATCACAGCATGTCATTTATGAAAATAAAAGTACAAATTGACATTCAAAACAATGTTAATGTCATAAATGAAAGTAAGTGTGCATATAAACTTGTGTTCCATTGTTTTAGTTAAATCTGACAAAACCTTCAAATGTAATATTTGTCTCGGAGAGTTCCGGTTCTAAATTTAATACTTTTATTTTTGTATGTACGTACTATATGAACGGCCCATACGGGGAATCAGAACGAAGTTTGAAGGGCTATAAAATCAGAACGAGAGCAAATTTTAAAAAAAAATGGCTCGTGTTGTCCTAGATAATCGTCCGTAGTATCTGAATCACTAATAACATTTGATCTCTCTTGATAAATGAGGGAGGACATACGATTTGAAATCGACGATTTTCGCAACTTTGACAGACTCGTGACGTTGACCTGGACCTTGGACGACCTTGAAGGTTATATCGTTGTGCATGTCTCATCGACCTCTATCCATTCCACTATTGGTTATTTGTCTCCACTCGGTTTGATTGTGGACGGACAGACTTCGAGACTGGGGTTATTAGGTCATCTCTACTGAGATGATAGAGATGACCTAAAAAAGCAGGGAGTCTGGAACACTGACGCTAACCATTACCTCGACGTGTTTCGACTTATGAGTAACGTACAAGTAACGTGTGTCGATGTGTGTCAACGATCGCATAATGTGCCTACAACTTATGCCAGCGTATGCGGAACGTATGTCATACGCCGAGTACCTCGAGAAATTTTCAACATGCTGAAAATTTCTCGACGTACTCTGCGTATGACGACGTATGCCAGCGTAGTACGACGTATGCCAGCGTGCTCTTAACGTATACAAAACTTACCCATAACGTATTCGACGTGTGCCAGCTTGGTTCGGCAAATTATTCAAACGTCGGCATACGCTGGCTAAAACGTCAAGGTGTGACAGCGGCTTCACACTTCGATGTCTGGTGCGGTTATGATTTGAATCATCGAGCCGCAGCCTATTAACAGCCTAAGCCACGTGATCGTCGGCGATACGCTGCCGCGCTATGCATAAGTTAGACTATCGTTGGGCATAGGTTGTGAACGCCGACAACACGCTCAGCATTCGTTGATACAAGTTATCTATATGTGATTGAAACGTTCTGTGTACGTTACTAATATGTTATGCATACATCCAACACGTTATTATACGCCCAAAACTTTTTTAAAAACATCAATAGTTCTTCGTACACCAGCGTTTTACATACATTTTGATACCTTGCCATACGCTGGCTAAAACGTCAAGGTGTGACAGCCCCTTCACAGAAAACTTTCTGCAAGAATTCACTTCTCCATACACAGATAGATTATGAAAGAGAGGAATAGAGAGTAAAAGAGATGAAAGAGAAGAAAAAGTAAGAATTAGCATGAAGAGAGGGAATTGTGAAAAAAAAATTAGAAAGAAGTGTAAAAGGAACAAAGAACAAAGATTTCAGGAAGAATCCGGCCAGATAGATTTCAGCAGTTACACTCCAGGTTCAAATGCAGCAACACGTACAAGCCACCAGAGGTCTGTCAGCGGGAATGTTTAGCATACGGAAGAAGAAGAAGTTCGAATACAAAGAGGACGTGGATGGGCTTTGCATTTTCAGATGCTTTTTCGTTTATTTATTTAGTTGAAAATACATCCCCGGATACCCAAATTAGATCGACAGCCAGTACACTTAATTTACATATGGCATACACATATAGTACAAATAATATATTATATATATATATATATATATATATATATATATATATATATATATATATATATATATATATATATATATATATATATATAGTACATACATACACATATAGTACATACATACACATATAGTACATACATTGAAAATTCATGATTCGTGATCGATAGAAGAAGAGTTTATGTCTCTTACTCCATACTCAGGAATATTTTGAAACCAACGCTCAAAAACACTTTCAGATACTGCTTCAAACTTTTTCAGTTTAAAAAAAAAACGATCAATGAAGATGACAACATCCTCAAATTATATTCACTGGGGGAAAGAATAACAGGGAACTTGTAAATCGAATTTGTCCCACCTTCATGACTTCAAACACATGATCCCAAACACTTTGGAGATGTGAGGTGTGAAAAAAAAACGACAAACAGAAATTACAGTTAAAGTGAGAAACCTGAAAAAAGAAATAAACAACTCATGTGAACCCCCGATATTGTCACATTCAAAAAGCTCATCCATTTATTTTCAGAAATCATCGACATTAATTGTATTGACATCTCAACCTTCTCCAATTGATTGGAATTTGTACGTGACACAAACGTTAATCCTGTAAAAATTATCCTAATTTTATATTTATTTAAATCTCTCTCAACAAGCAACCATTGCAAATTCTTCCTGAAGCTATACTGCTCATCATAGCTCAGTTGGTAGCATCACCACTGATTAGACTAACAGAGTCCTGCACCCTATGGGCGATCTTGTTCCAAGTGTGCAACATGTTCTTCTGACACAACTCTTTATTTTGGGTGGTGCATAGGCAACAGACCGCTGCCTCAATGGCTCCCGAAAATGCAAACAACCCGCGTTACGGATATGAAGCAAAAACATGCGCACTGCTTTTGTGCATATATAATACTGTTACGAATTTGGAAACCTATCGCACACAACATTCAGGTCCTATAGATTAGTTATATCGGTAAGTATGTGTTTTATAGATAGCTTCCTTTCCCTTGTCTAATGGGTAAATAAACATTCATGCAGTGTGATTTATCCGTATCGTTAGGATTTCCCTTTATTGGAAAACCTCATCTTCCGCAACGACAGCAACAACACGACCGTTGGTTGCGGCAGTGCTGCAGAGGAGAGAACAGCCCCGGGATTCTCCGCGAACCGAGTGGGGGAGGGGCACGACAACAGAAATGACCGTTGGTTGCGGCAGTGCTGCAGAGGAGAGAACAGCCCCGAGATTCTCCGCGCACTCAGTGGGAGAAAGGTCAAAGCCCCCACCCACCGAGGCGCTGGGGAGCGTGCTGAGTGGGGGAGGGGTCACACGGCGCCGGAGAGTATAAAGAAGGAACAGAGGATCCTCGCAGAGAGAGGTCTGGGCTGGTCTTGTCGTAGTCATCTTGAGCATCTTCTTCCTCATCCTCTCCTGAAGATTGAGCTTGAGAAAGACCATCCGCCACCGGAGCCGGAAGGGTTGCGTGTCGTCTCCGGAGGAAACAGAGTTGAGCTTTGGTGGCCAGGACGGGCGCCGAGCGGAGTCAAGGAGGCCGGGTTCGTCTCGCCTCCCGACGGACCGACCGACTTGAAGACCACACGAGGCGGACAGGTCCAAGTTAGACCCTGGTCTTCAGCCCACCTGTCCCTCCGAGCTGAAGGTCCTAATAAAGACCATTGGTCCGATTCTTTGGGTGTGTGTGCGAGCGTGTGTCCGTGGTCCCGTCTGATAAGTAGTGAAATGTACAAGTGTTTTTGCCTGTATTTACGTGCTTAATAATAATAATAATAATAATCGGTTTAACTCTGCTTCTTGCATGCTTCCCTTCATTTCCCCATTACTATTCAATAAATATCCCCATTTGTTGAATGTTTCAGCTCAGTCGTGTCCATTCCTTCATTGGCTGAGCGTGCTGCGTGTTTGAGAATTAGTAAAAGCTGTTACGGCCCGAAGGGGACATTTGGACCGATGGTTCTTGGCGATTAAACTGCTCGGAATCGCACACGGAACGAGCACGCTAAGCGGCTCGTTTTCGTACGAGTTACGTCGAGGGTGACTTTCCCCAGTAGATTCCCCGCGTGGTTACTTAGGGATATAGAAATTTGGCTATTCACCCTATTCCACGCGGGTAACATGTTGGCGATCTTCGGTCCAGTCAAGACCCGTCGGCTCCGGACTTCTCGGGAGTGACGACATAAAATCTGGGCGATCGGTCGAGCTGACGCTACTGCTCCATCTAGTGGTCGTGCTCGCGGCAGACGTCCGGCCCCGCAACAATACTACATCATGGTTATATCACTTGCATAAATCCAATTGCACCCACAAAGGAAGAAAATGCCAAGATGGGTGGAATTTTTTTTTTATCAAACAACACTTGCACAGGCACAACTTCAGGGTGCCCTCATTCATCCCTGAAAGTTTCAGCTTCCGAGATCAAATCCTCTCGGTGGTGCAGCGGAAACAAACAAACAAAAAACATACTGTATATATATATATATATATATATACATATATATATACATATATATATATATACATATATATATATATACATATATATATATATACATATATATATATATATATATATACATATATATATACATATACATATATATATATATATATACATATACATATATATATATATACATATATATATATATATATATATATATACATATATATATATACATATATATATATATATATATATATATATATATATATATATATATATATATATATATATACATATACATATATATATATACATATATATATATATATATATATATACATATACATATATACATATATACATATATATATATATATATATACATATATATATACATATATATATATATATATATATATATATATATATATATATACATATATACATATATATATACATATATACATATATATATATACATATATACATATATATATATACATATATACATATATATATATATATATATATATACATATATATATATATATATATATATATATATATATATATATATATATATATATATATATATATATATATATATATATATATATATATATATATACATATATATATATATATATATATATACATATATACATATATATATATATATATATATATATATATATATATATATATATATATATATATACACGAGGTGTGTTCAAAAAGTATCCAACCTTAATTTTTCGTGCGTAAACAAATGAAGCTAGGGAGGCGTGGATTGGTGCACGTATGTTGGCGATCCTAATCCGTATGCGTGAATATTTTCCCGCCTGCAGAAGCTGTCAGTCACCGACAGACCGCCGATGAGTGAGGAAGTGTAAGTGAGCGCCGTCAGATTTTCGTTTTTGACAAAATATATATAAAATATATATATATATATATATATATATATATATATATATATATATATATATATATATATATATATATATATATATATATATATATATATATATATATATATACACGAGGTGTGTTCAAAAAGTATCCGACCTTTGTTCATAAAAAAATACTCGTATCCAGATACAACAAACTTACACTAATCTCGTTCAAAGTAGTCCCCTTGGGCTGCCACACACTTCTCCCAACGGTTCTGCCACTGTCGGAAGCAGTGCTGGAACGCCTCTTTTGGGATGGCACGCAGCTGGTCTGTCGCATTCTGCATGATGTCTTCTCTGGACTGAAATCTGGTCCCTTTCAGGGGCATTTTCAGCTTGGGGAAAAGCCAGAAGTCACACGGAGCCATGTCGGGAGAGTAGGGAGCCTGAAGAAGCACAGGTGTGTTGTGTTTGGCCAGGAAACTCTGTATCAAATGTGAAGAATGGGCGGGTGCGTTATCGTGATGGAGTTGCCAATTGACCGCCGCCTACAGGTCCGGCCGTTTGTGTCACACAGCATCACGAAGGCGACGCAGTACCTCTTGGTAGTACTCTTTAGTGATGGTTGTGCCGTGTGGTGAGTACTCATGATGAACCACACCACTGGAGTCAAAGAAGACGATCAGCATGACTTTGACATTGCTGCCGACCTTCCTTGCTTTTTTTGGCCTCGGGGATGTTGGATGCTTCCATTGTGATGACTGGAACTTGGTTTCTGGGTCGTACCCATAAACAGAGGTCTTATCGCCAGTGATCATTGTGTTGACGAAGTTGGGATCGCTGTTCACAGTCTCCAGCATGTCCTGTGCGATCTCCAAACGGAGTTGCTTCTGCTCGATCGTTAGCAGCTTTGGCACGGACTTCGCTGAGATTCTCCTTCAGCCCAAATCCTCAGTCACAATGGAATGAACGGATCCAATGCTGACGCCCGCCTCGTCTGCAAGTTCTCTGATCGTGATTCGACGATCCTGCATCAGCAGGGTCCTTACTTGGTCAATGACGATCTCATTTCGGGAGGTTGAGGGCCTACCAGAACGTGCTTCACTTTCCACTGATGTGCGACCATCTTTGAAGCGGTTGTAACACTCTTTTATCTGTGTGGTGCCCATTGCTTTCCAATTGGGAATCGCCAAGCTTTACACAAAATTTGATGCAGTAGCGTTGTTCAAGTTTTTCTGCCATTTTATCAAAAACGAAAATCCGACGGCGCTCACTTACACTTCCTCACTCATCGGCGGTCTGTCGGCGACTGACAGCTTCTGCAGGTGGGAAAATATTCACGCATACGGATTAGGATCGCCGACATACGTGCACCAAACCATGCCTCCCTAGCTTCATTTGTTTACGCACGAAAAATTAAGGTTGGATACTTTTTGAACACACCTCGTGTGTGTGTATGTATATATATATATATATATATATATATATATATATATATATATATATATATATATATATATATATATATATATACATAGTAGACTACTCGTAAGTCGGCAGCGTGTAACTCATCACTTCGCCTCAGTCGGCAGCGTCAAAAACTCCCGAATTTATCTGATGTTAAATCCCTTTGAATAAAGTCTGTAAGTCGTCATTTCTAAGTCGTCACTTCGTCTAAGTCGTCAAATGTTGTCCGTTCCCACGTAATGGAAACTCAAGTAAATTATCATGCCGAACTCGTCACACAGAACTGCTGCCTCGTGAGAAGCCCGATTTCATGGAATCGTGTTGCTTGCTCATTGGTGTACACCGCCAGTGATAGGCCATTTATAACTGCGCTGCGTTCAGTTCAGTCAGCACGCCGTCCCACACGCATCTGAAGAGGTAGCCAGGCTGCGCAATGCAGTCTCTGGCGAAGGAGTAAAGGATCGATCGAGCTGAGTGTTGAAGTCCGATCATGGTTATATATTTGCTTGTTTTTTACATCACCGCACTCACACATAGGCATTGAGTGGTTGTCATCACCACGATGACTGTGTGTCATGTAATTTGTCGACATACCATCACCGATGGTATACGAGTTGTCTTGCAGTTGTTCATTATCTTTACTTTTGAGAAACTGATTCATGAATTCCATCTTTGCTTGATCACATTCCAACTTACCAATGAACCCCCACCTATGCCCCGAGGATTGTGTTTCACTTTTGGTCCAATAGCCGGCTTAGAGATTGTTGCGCCCTCTCACACATACGTGTCCAGGCCACGCGCAACTTCATCCTTCACCCCACAGTCATCATGAATGTTCGCATACACGTAAGTCGTCACACGTCCAAGTCGTCACTTTTTTCTCAGTCCCGATGGTGACGACTTACGAGTAGTCTACTGTGTGTATATATATATATATATATATATATATATATATATATATATATACATACATACATACATACATACATACATATAAACATATTTGTGATTGGACGTTCTCGAGTGATGCATCATCACCTCCCAATGGTCAAGGTGGGAGAACCTGTTCCGTGTTCAGCTCTCCAATTGGAGGTTGCAGAGTCTTTCATGACAGAGCACAAACCACTCACTTCAGCTCAATTGGAGGTGTATTTATATATATATATATATATATATATATATATATATATATATATATATGTATCTATATATATATATAAATATGTATATATATGTATATGTATATGTATATGTATATATATATATATATATATATATATATATATATATATATATATATATATATATATATATATATATATATATATATATATATATATATATATATATATATATATATATATATAGTGGGGAGAACAAGTATTTGATACACTGCCAATTTTGCAGGTTTTCCCACTTACAAAGCATGTCGAGGTCTGTAATTTTTATCATAGGTACACTTCAACTGTGAAAGACGGAATCTAAAACAAAAGTCCTGAAAATCACATTGTATGATTTTTCAATAATTAATTTGCATTTTATTGCATGAAATAAGTATTTGATCACCTTCCAACCAGTAAGAATTCCGGCTCTCACAGACCTGTTAGTTTTGTCTTGAAGAAGCCCTCCCATTCTCCACTCATTTCCTGTATTAACTGCACCTATTTGAACTCGTTATCTGCATTAAAGACAGCTGTCCACACTCAATCAATCGGACTCCAACCTCTCCACAATGGGCAAGACCGGAGAGCTGTCTAAGGACATCAGGGACAAAATTGTAGACTTGCACAAGGCTGGAATGGGCTACAGGACAATAGGCAAGCAGCTTGGTGAGAAGGCAACAACTGTTGGCGCAATTATTAGAAAAGGGAAGAAGTTCAAGATAACAGTCAATCTCCCTCGGTCTGGGGCTTCCATGCAATATCTCACCTCGTGGAGCCTCAATGATCATGAGAAAGGTGAGGGATCAGCCCAGAACGACACGGCAGGACCTGGTCAATGACGTGAAGAGAGCTGGGACCACAGTATCAAAGAAAACCATAAGTAACACACTACGCCGTCATGGATTAAAATCCTGCAGCGCATGCAAGGTCCCTCTGCTCAAGCCCGTGCATGTCCAGGTCCGTCTGAAGTTTGCCAATGACCATCTGGATGATCCAGAGGAGGAATGGGCGAAGGTCATGTGGTCTGATGAGACCAAAATAGAGGTTTTGGTTTAAACTCCACTCGCCGTGTTTGGAGGAAGAAGAAGGATGAGTAAACCCCAAGAACACCATCCCAACCGTGAAGCATGGAGGTGGAAACATCATTCTTTGGGGGTGCATTTCTGCAAAGGGGACAGGACGACTGCACCGTATTGAGGGGAGGATGGATGGGGCCATGTATCGCGAGATCTTGGCCAACAACCTCCTTTCCTCAACAAGAGCATTGAAGATGGGGCGTGGCTGGGTCTTCCAGCATGACAACGACCCGAAACACACAGCCAGGGCAACTAAGGAGTGGCTCCGTAAGAAGCATCTCGAGGTCCTGGAGTGGCCTAGCCAGTCTCCAGACCTGAACCCAATAGAAAATCTTTGGAGGGAGCTGAAGGTCTGTGTTGCCCAGCGACAGCCCCGAAACATGAAGGATCTGGAGAAGATCTGTATGGAGGAGTGGGCCAAAATCCCTGCTGCAGTCTGTGCAAACCTTATTAAGAACTATAGGAAACGTCTGATCTCTGTAATTGCAAACAAAGGTTTCTGTACCAAATATTAAGTTCTGTTTTTCTGATGTATCAAATACTTATTTCATGCAATAAAATGCAAATCAATTATTTAAAAATCATACAATGTGATTTTCAGGATTTT
>NC_140962.1:92341730-92346730 GCF_056783735.1 Eptatretus burgeri | reverse complement strand
GCAAGAACCACTCACTCAGGGTGACGGAGCATGAACCACTTGCTCAAGATGACGGAGCACTCTCTCAAGGTTATGGAACACGAACCACTCGCTCAGGATGATGGAGCACGAAGCACTCGCTCACAGTGACGGAGCATGAACCACTCACTCAAGTTGACGGAGCAAGAACACTCACTCAGGGTGACAGAGCAAGGACCACTCGCTCAGGGTGACGGAGCAAGGACCACCCACTCAGGGTGATGGAGTAAGGACCACTCGCTCAGGATGATGGAGCATGAACCACTTGCTCTGAATGATGTGGTGTGGCAAAAGCGTCCACAGTGAGTGAAAGGTTCGATCAGAATGACGTAGCGCAGTTCCGCTATCGACAATGGGTGCTCGGCAAGTGGCATGAAGACTCATGCAATCACTCAAATTAAATGGTTGATAAGGAAGGGTTGGCCAGGCTGTCACTGCATACCATAAAGGATACCTTTAACTTTAAAGCCCATCTTCACCACACACGCAGCAGTTAATGAAATAAAATGAATTCGTTCAAACAATGACTTCATCCACAAAAGAGATGCAGCTTGATGCAGAATAACCCTGCAGACATCGCAAAGTTCAATCACCCATGAAATAAACATTGCAGATAATCTGCCATCTTGCCTGCTCGTCTGCGCATGCATCATGTGGTAGGTGCATCGTCTCGGGGTCTGCGCAAATGTTATCACTCTTTTTTAAAAACGCATTTTCACCAGATTTGCTTTGATTCCCTGTCGAGTCCTCACAAAACCTCCCAATATATAGACACAGATCTGGCAGATGCTATGAATAGGCAGTTCCTCTGAGGGACAGTACACAAGGTTGTCGTGAATGCATTAAATCTTGCAGCTCAATGAAGCTCGTTAATTTTGGCACGTTTCCTAAATTTTTTTGTTCACTCAATATAATTCTCCAAGCAGTAGAAAAAGGATAAGTTTAATGCTTTGGGAATTTCACATTTTCTTGTGTATTTATGGAGGAGGAGAAAACAGCCTTGCTTGGTTGAAGTAAATAGGTATATTGGCTTAGTTATAAGACTCGTTATTTCCTTAAATTATCAGATTTCACAACAGGTTTCGATGCTTATCCGGACGATATCCGATCCGAAAAAACAAAATAATATTTCGATGATATACTTCAATTAGTCCGTGATAGTAGATCGTAGAAAATCGTATCATATAATGCATGAAATCACTCCAAGCTCCTAATTTGACAACTATAGTACTTACAAAAGTGACGTACGCAGTGATTCCTAGCTACGATGAACAGGCATTCGATAATATGAGTGAGGAAATTGAAAAAAAAAAAAACTTTATGGTTCAGAAATCGTTGCAGCCAATTACAAGTCAAGGAATGGTTGAGCAGGCCAAAAAAACATCATGGCATCTTCAAACCCCAGCGAGGTTATCCAGGAAATGACTTAAGACCCCAGAGAGCAAGGTGGCCGAGGATCGCCTTATGAAGGTGTATTAAATAAGGCCATTAATTATCTTCAAAAGTGGTGTTTTAATTAACCCCAACATGCAATTTTCACTCCTGCATTTCCTTGGAGTTTTTTTCATATGCATGCAAAGTTTTAGGTTTCTAAGTTTGATGGTTTTGGAGTGATGGAGGAAACACACACACACACACACACACACACACACACACACACACACACACACACACACACACACACACACACACACACACACACACACACACACACACACACACACACACACACACACACACACACACACACACATTTATTCCTTGAACCGTGATTCCTCATTTTCTCGGGCTGCTCACCTGCATTTGATTTTTCATTAATTGTTTTTTTCGTTTATATATATTTTCATTTCCATATGCTTTCCAACAGTTCTGCAATTTTTCCTGGTGCACCGTGTTCGATGTCCGTCAGCATACAAAATTACCCTGCTTCCGCCATTGTGTCGGGTCACTCACCTGCATTTTTTTTTTATTTTTTTATTTTTCATTTATGGATATTGTCCGACGATTCTGTGAATTTTTCCGGTGTTCCGACTGCGATGTCCATCGGCATGCAAAATTTAAGCTTTCTACATCACCCGGAAGGTGCCGCTCGTTCATATCCGTCAGTGAGCGAGTCAGTTCATAGTTTGAAAGAGCTTTGTCTATTAGATACACACACACACACACACACACACACACACACACACACACACACACACACACACACACACACACACACACACACACACACACACACACGCGTTCCTCCATTTCCCTTATAAAATGCAGAAAGAATAAAATTGTATGTGTATCGCAATAGATGTAACAGCACAAATTACCACTGTGCCTTATTGTTGCGTCAGATGCAGGATAACGTTGTTAATGCTTCCTTGTGAAAGCAACTACAATGAAAGCTTTTATGCTTGCAGTGAAAGAGGAAAACAAGCCCAAAGTTCACCATCTGAAATACACCACTTGACCTTCTCAGACATGTCTTTCTTTCAGTTGCATTGTGGACAGACTCAATAGCACAAAGGACGTGTATGGTATTTATGTCAGGATATCACTTGGCATATTTGATCATTGGTGGGTTTTTACAAAAATAATTATGTTGGAATGCATATAAGCCAAAAATAGAGCAAAATTTTAAAAATAACCACAAACAAAGATTATCCAAGAGTTTTGATGCATATTCCTCTTTCATGGGCTGGTATGTCCGACAAGATGTTGCAGAGGTGGTGCGTTCATCTTTGAGCTGTCAAATCTGAGTACGATTCTAAACACGACTCAAAACTGTCACCCTGATGTTTTGCAGGCAGGCAAGTTGCATCAATGATGGTGCCATCAATCGTATAAATATTAAAATGGGGACACACCAGCCTGCAATATCTGGTGGACGTTAAACATCATATGTTGCCTTTCAAAAAAGTGTAGGCAGTTATTGCAGGAAGCCTAAATAAAGTCCAAAGTTCTGTCCTAAATTAAAGGGGGTGCTGCATCAGTCACACAAACACATCCCCTAAGAAATATTGCAAAAGAGCAGGCAGAACTCATAATTGATTTTCGACCCAATAAGAATACACAAACAAACAAACAGGCTGGGAGGATAGTCTATAGGAATACACACTCGTCTCTGTGCTGTCTTTCCTGGGTTTAAATCTCGACCCAACTACAAACTGTTAACTTGATGTTTTTCATCGAGAGTGGGGCATCAATGTGAGTGCTAACCATCAGGTGGATGTTTAACTGGGTGTCATGTTTGCCAGCGTTACTTGGTGGATGCTAAAGATCACAAGGTGTGTTTCACAAAGAGCATGTAAGCTACCACTCGCACCCTGGCCAAATTAGAAATTCTTGCACACACAGTCGATTATCCAGCATCGGAGTGGCTTTCACCACGGTCAAGAAACTGATTTGGCAGAAATGATTCTATCTATAGACTATGGAGCATGCTACAAAAGAAGAATAAGAACAAACGATGGATGGTAACAAAAAAGGGACACTTGCAAAACAAGGGCATCAATCGCTATTGCAAAGTGGGGGAAACATGCAAGAGCAAAGCCAATATGGCATGGGGTTTCAGACAAGTTTAGGAAATATAGGATTCTGAGCACTTTATGGCTGCTTGCGCTATCTTTTCTGGGAAGATTGTTTTGTGGGTTTATGGGGGAACAACTATATTTTGTGGACTGTGCAGTTCAAAAAATAAAGGAATAGGACAAAAAAAAACTCAAAGCAGGCAAGAAAGGAATAGGAACAACAGCGAATTGACCTAAAAATCCAGTTAAGCGAGCAAGTGGTGAGAAGAGCAGCTGTACATTGCAAGTGATGCTCCAAGCTGCTATCGTTTTTCCAAGACGGAAAAAGCAAATAAAATATTGGAATTCCTCTGGATATTTTGCAGTCAAGCTGAAAGCAACATAATAAACTTTTAAGACAGTGATGTCTGAAAATGCAAAATTAAGGTGACAATGATTGAGATGGAAGGCCGATTGTGATATGATCTCCCACCTGTAGATCTCCCACCAAACACTTGGAATATGTCTTTCAATCCTGATATATATAAATATATATATATATATATAAATATATATATATATTGTTACATTTGAGGGGTGGGGGGTATGCATTCAAAGGGTAATTAGGATGTTTAATTAGGTATGCCATGCTGTTCGAGTGTACCAGGATCTCGATGTAATAAGTAGCAATTCAGTGGTGATAAGTTGTCTAGTAAATGTCCATTTCTTCAAGGGGGAAATGATAATTGTCACGTAATTAGATAGGGATACGGGATAGGGTAAGTGTGTCTGCGTAAACCCCTTTTAGTATTCTCTGGAGGCTTGCCGTGATGTCACAGGACAGTGCTGCGGATGGCTCCGCCCCGTGATCACGATTGGCGGAAGGCGACGGCGCAGGGCCAATAAAACGGCTCGATTGGAAGTGACGAGGATGGGAGGATAAAAAGGCTCTGTTCGGGGAAAAGGTGAAGAGGAAGAAGATCGGGACAGAAAAACTGTTTTGGTGGAGGTTGTTGTGCTGGGAATGTGCGGTGTTGTTGCGCTGATTCGATCCTGTTTTTCATCGTGTCTCGAGGCCTTCCTGTGCCTCGTGCCTCACCTTGGTTGGCTCTGGGGTTCTGCTGGCTCGGAGTACGGGGTCGAACGGCGGGCGGACCTGCCTCCCTCTCCTGCTCGCAACTTGGCGCCAGAACTGGTTCCCTGGCGGCTGTGAGCGGACTTGGGCCAGGACCAGGAGGTCGACAGCACCACGGTGTCTCCTGCCCCTGACGAGCGCAATGCCAGCTCGTCCGATGCCAATCCAGGGACTGTTGCGTCCACACCACGGGCCAGCCTGACCACCAGGACCAGCTACGTGTGTGTGTGTGTGTGTGTGTGTGTGTGTGTGTGTGTGTGTGTGTGTGTGTGTGTGTGTGTGTGTGTGTGTGTGTGTGTGTGTGTGTGTGTGTGTGTGTGTGTACCTGGCGCCTTAGAGGGTTTGAGATT
>NC_140962.1:92286730-92336730 GCF_056783735.1 Eptatretus burgeri | reverse complement strand
TATATATATATATCTCTCTCTCTCTCTCTCTCTCTCTCTCTCTCTCTCTCTCTCTCTCTCTCTCTCTCTCTCTCTCTCTCTCTCTCTCTCTCTCTCTCTCTCTCTCTCTCTCTCTCTCTCTCTCTCTCTCTCTCTCTCTCTCTCTCTCTCTCTCTCTCTCTCTCTCTCTCTCTCTCTCTCTCTCTCTCTCTCTCTCTCTCTCTCTCTCTCTCTCTCTCTCTCTCTCTCTCTCTCTCTCTCTCTCTCTCTCTCTCTCTCTCTCTCTCTCTCTCTCTCTCTCTCTCTCTCTCTCTCTCTCTCTCTCTCTCTCTCTCTCTCTCTCTCTCTCTCTCTCTCTCTCTCTCTCTCTCTCTCTCTCTCTCAGACCGCAAACCCTCACATCTATTTTTTCAACAACCCTTTCAAAAAGGTTCACGCACTCAAACTCTTGGGTCTCACTATCAGCCATGATCTCTCTTGGGAAAGCCACATTTCAAAGTTGGCCTCTATGTCTATGTCTCTCCGAAAGGATTGTCTGGACCCCCCCCCCCCACCCCACCAACCCCATATACTTTCTCAACATTACCCTTGAAGAAGTCCTTTCATTCAAGCATTTGGGTCTCACTATCAGCCATGATCTCTCTTAGGCAAGCCACATTTCAAAGTTGGCCTCTATGTCTATGTCTCTCTGAAAGGATCGTCTGGAACCCCCCCCCTCCCCCACCAACCCCATATACTTTCTGAACATTCCCCTTGAAGAAGTCCTTTCATTCAAGCTTTTGTGTCTCACTATCAGCCATGATCTCTCTTGGGAAGCCACATTTCAAAGTTGGCCTCTATGTCTATGTCTCTCCTAAAGGATCGTCTGGAACCCCTACCCCCAACCCCATATACTTTCTCAACGTTCCCCTTGAAGAAGTCCTTTCATTCAAACTTTTGGGTCTCACTATCAGCCATGATCTTTCTTGGGCAAGCCACATTTCAAAGTTGGCCTCCAAAGCCAGATGCCGACTGGGCGTTCACCGTCATGCAAAGTCATTTCTTGAGCTGAGAATGAGTCAGCTGAGTCATGCACACCTGAGCTCCTGTCCACCTACAAGGCTGTCATTCGCAGCTTGATGGAGTACTACTCTCCCCTCTGGGCTGGCTCCGCTGTCTCACATATTGCTCAGCTTGACGCCATGGAAACCAAGGCTTTCTAGATCATTAGAGTATCTTGCGATGAAGCTGAGTCCATGGGCCTATCTCTTTGCTATCACTGACAGGTCGGTAATCTCTCTGACTTCTTCCACCTCATTCATGGTTTTGCACCCTCTGCCCTCTCTGTGCTTTGTACCCCCCTCAGGTCACTGCAGGACGTACATGGTCCACCGGTAGAGCCCAGGGAGACATGGACCTAAAGTAGTTGGTAAAAATGTTCCTCAGAGTATAATGGTAACTTATCGTCAATCATGGGTGAAGAAAAATAAAACATTGCCAGAGGTTACTCATCTCATCCAGGAAGGTATAAGCCAGGCTCGGGGGTGCAGCATCATGCAGACTATGCTGTTATATTTAAGTGTAAAGAGCAAGGATGTTTGCTTTATTTAAAATGACTTGTTATGCCTTTTGTAGTTAGTCTTGCTATTTACTGCTTGACAATAGATGATAGAGTCATCTATTTCTCCCACAAACCCGATGAGAGCAAATTGTGTGCAAATGTGACATGATCTGGAATTGTGTAGGTACAGGATGCCTAAGCAAGAACTGGAATGGTGTGAGTGAATAGTGTTAACACATTTTCACCCAGAATACTCTGCCTGAGTGCAGAGGTGATTCCAGCTGCAGGAAAATGTCAGCAGAAAGACTGAAATTTGGCTGTCCCATTGGCTCTTGCTATTGCCAATGGGACCCCACATTTAGTACTTCCTATGGATTTGTGATTGAAACAAGAGCTGAAACATCTTGAATGGGGAGTGAACGAGGAGCTGAGATACATCACAAGCTGGGAGTCACTGTGCAGAAATCATTACAGTGTGAGTAGCCGGAAACGTTGCGCATCCACTGAGTTTGGAGAATATTGAGTGGTGAGAAATCCTGTTCAGTGTGGAACGTAGGGCGTTTATACCTGGACACATGTTTAGCTCAACCTGTACACACGGTGTCACAGTCATGAGTGAGTTGGACCCACAAGGCCATGCCGTTGCTCCATCCGATACTCAGAAACGATATCAGTGACCTTTTGTTCACCGCTACGTCGCCTCCCTTCGTTCTGCCCAGAAATCCATGCCCAAGACAAAGAGAGAAACAAGAAGAAAATCCGAGGCATTAAATTGCTCTCATTGCCCATTTTGCATTCTCCAGATGTTTGTCTTGTATGATTTCGTATAAAATCAAGATGTTCTCTTCTATTCACCTGTGCATACTCATTGTTTATACTCCTGAACTGTTTAGTATCATTTTCAATTCTTAAAATTTAAAATTGTGTTGAATTTTATCTGAAATCAATTTTATTGCTTGAATAGCCATGCACGGTGAATTTAAATTGTGTGTAATAAATTCCAAGTTAGACTTTTTGCATAACTTGTGAATCTTGTCTGTTGATTTGCCAAGTGGATTTTCGAGTCTCTCTGCAGGATTAGTCAGTTTGCTACATTGCACTTTATATTTGCAATTGTCATCACAGCTTGGTTACTCTTGCAACGGGGTTAGAGCGGGCATGGTCGTTATGACTGCATTAATTATAACAAGGGAAAGTCAGCATTAGGAAAGTCTTTAAACGGTCCCTAATACCTTGTTCCACTCTACTCAGGTTTCAGGGTAATCAGACATACCACTGTCAGAAAATAATTGAACATGTGCCAATGCAGTGAAATTAATTGAAAAAAACGACCTTTATCTATTTTAGACAAATAGCCATTATGAGACAAAATTGAGAATTGGCAGTGGTCTGGCATGTCTGTAAAATATATAATGACTATGTAACGTGTCGGTATAGTACATCCAATAAAAGACAATATAAAAATAACTTTCTAATCAGAAAATTGAAGGCTGGTGTTCGCTTCGTGGTTAAGGAGGCTGGCTTGGGACATAAGGGTCCCGAGCTTGAACCACTGTTTACCGTTGAATTAACACCAGGTCGGGTTGACTCAGCCTGTCATCCATCTGAGGTCGGCGAAATGAGTACCAGTATATTGGGGTTAATAACCATTCAGGGTAACCTGTGTCGGAGTGGCGACCCGTCCAGGACTGTACTCGTTGCCAATGAAACTGCGTCGGCAGCCCTATGTGCCTTTATGGCACAAAAGGAATGGTATCTTTTCTGTTCTTGCGTATGGCAGCTTTCATTCCTTGGAAGCACGGCTGTGCTGCTGATGCTCTGCGCCTCCAACAGTACACTGGTACTCATTTCACCAACCTCGGAAGGATGATAGACTGAGTCAACCCCCACCGGGTGTTAATTTAGTGGCCAACAGGGCTTGAACTCAGGACCCTAAGATCCCAAGCCAGCCACCCTAACCACTAAGCCAACACCAGGCTTAGGAATGGTTTTATTATTATTATTATTATTATTATTATTAATAATAATCGGTAAAATGACAAAGTTGTAGATGTGACAAAAACTTTTTCAATCATACATGAGAACAAATAGTTGGCCCAACATTTATGAATAACTCAAAGAGACGACTTTTGGAAAGTGTTGTTCCAAAGTGCCAAAGACGATTGAGTGAACCTGCAGCGATATTGTCCTACTATTATGTCAATAAGCAATGTAGTTTGAGGGCAACAAATCAATTCACGTTCAACAATCATTGAGCGATTATTTAATTGCTGGAAGAGCTGTTCAACTGCAATTTTGATCGAAGTTATCGAGTAATTATTTAATTTACTCATACTTCTGATAAAATTCTGTTGATTGGTGATATATTTGGGAACACAAGAGGAGGTTGTGTGACCTATCATACCTGTGCTATATCCATAACACATTACTTAATCAATTAATTTACTTATCTTTTACATATCCCATTCTTACCATCGACTTTATCGATAATAATGTTCAGTCTATAATGACCTTGTGCCCCAATGAATCTTTAGGCAAGTACGAGTATTTGAATTACAGAAGCAACACATAATTCCCTTCTTCGTTTTGAGAGCTAGTGTGAGATCTCTAAAGTCCAAGACCTAAATTAAATTGGGACAACTGGCTTTCGAGACTACCATACGGATCACATGCTCTAAAAATGCAGCACTTTACCTTGATGGCAGTTTTCTATGATCCAACTCAACAGGGAAACAAATCCATGACTACAATCTCATCACACAGTGGCTTAGCAGCTAAGGCTTTGTGATTAATTGTCCTAGCCAGTGTGGGTTCCATTTTCAGAGCTGCTCAGTTGGGCAGGCAATGGCAAACCACTTATTATTTTCCTTGTCTTGCAACTGATTTGGCAGAGTATGGTATATGAGAGGGGGGTGTGTGACAATAGTTCTGATGCAAGCGCATTATCAACTGAGCTATCAGGTAGTCGCTCAGCCTACAACAACTGGTCATTCATGAAGATTTATGATCATCAAAGTACAGATGAGGCTCAACTCTGCTTATTTTGTGAGATCTTATGGGAATAGATTTATTCTAAACTAGAAAAGCATTCAGTAGAACGCATACCACTGCCAGGCTTGTCATTGATTTTGTTTGTCATTGTGAGCAAATATCAAAACATTTCTGCCAATTTGCAACATTCTTGTCTGCGTTCTTTTGATGCCGATCTTTTAGGAAAGCTCAAACACTGCAGGAAACAAATTGCAAAGTGACAAACTGCTGAAGAGCTTTCTTGCAACCACCATTTTAAACAAAGCTATTCAAGTCGGTCAATGCCATTTGCTGGCTGTCGTGACCCAAGATAATAAGCTGTACTGTTGAAGCAAAGATTGTCAATTCATTTCTTCAATGTTTCTGTCGAATTGATGAATCACCACTGAAACTATCTGATTTGATCTCGGATTGATTGGTCCCCTGCTATCAATACCATAATGTAAATGTCTTGTTGTTTCAGCAGCCCTTTCCTTGCAAGTGGTTAATGCACTTATTATGCTCATGATATGCAGGGACGATGAACTGTTTGTATATATTTACCGGATTCTCTTTTTCCTTTTTTCTTCTATTTCTTGTCAAGTTTTAGTTGTTTTCTTGCTCTTTCTGTTCGTATTTTTATTCCTGCCTTTCCTTTTTTGCCTATCATTACCAGTAAAGATTTTTGTGTTTTTACCATCTTGGATTCATTGCGTCCTTTAGCCGATTATGGGATTTTTTTTATTACGGAAGCCAATTTTATGCCATTTTGATATAAAGTCATCAAGGCAGAAAAAAGTGCTGTCTAGAATTGGTGTTAATATGATAACAAAATTTGCAATTTGGTGTCTGTCTGTCTGTCTGTCTGTCTGACCATGATATATTCGGTCGTTACTTATCCAATCTTAACCAAACTTGTCGTGATTTAACACGACACGATGGAGGTTGTTGCGACTTAACCTGTCCCCCTTCCAACAGAGGGATTTCCACATTGGACGAACTCCATGTTAAGGTGTATAAATAGCTCGGTGTGGCATTTCATGGGGTACAGTATCAACTCGAAGTAAAAATTATGATAACCACAAACTATTCTGTCAATTATTTCCATCGTATAATTACCTTTTTAAACAGTCCCTACTGTTAGTTGTTGTTGTTTTTAAAACCATCGCAACTGAAAGAAATTTGGAGCAAACCAGATGTATTGCTCCACCAAGAAGCTTGCTGTCGCTTGCCAAGCCAGCCATTCCTTGTTAACTATTTCGATGGAGTGCTTGCTTGAGTGCTTAAACCGGTTGGTGAGTGCTCTACAAGCTGATTGGTAATGGAACACGCCCCACATGTCCTTGAGGCATTCTATGCTAACAAATCCAAACCATCTCAACTTGCTAGGCATCTAGGTAAGGTGCTCAAATGAGTCTTTACACATTGGACTTTCAGTTACAGTTTTTGGGGTGACAGTTGGTTCTCTCCAGGGGGTATCTGGCGACTTTCTCAAAGCTATGTTTCCGGTCAATGTTTGTCACGCTTTGACTGTTTATTTTGTTGCCTCCATGTTTACTGCGTGTTCCCAGTTCGGTTTTGTTTCAAAACTTGTGCTATTTGGTGAGTTTTTGGCGGTCTTGTCATATCAGGTTTTCCTGAGGCCTACCTGTCTTCCCATCGACGTGCACGATCATGTATTTTCTCCTTATTACCATCAGTTTTTCTTTTCACCACTTTTTCCTCCACCCTCCTTCTTCTTTCCCCAACTATACCCTCCATTTCATGTCTTAAAATATAAAAAAATACAACAAAAAAAATATTTTCCCTTCTCACCTTATACCCCACGAAGCCATGCGACTTCCTGTCCCGACTCTTCTTCCTTCTCCTCCCTCTTCCCTGCCAATCCCACTCTGATCGTGAAGGTTTTCACTACACACCTTCACGACCTTTTTTTTCAAGCTTTTCCTTTCCTCTTCCCCCCTCTTCCCGAATCTTCAAAAAAAAAAAAAAAAAAAAAACAGTCTACAATGCTTCAACTTCCCCTCTTCGCCCCATTCTTCTTATTCAAAATATTGTGTTCAATTCGACCTTTCTTTCATCCCATGTCGAAAAATTCCATCTGTTACAACGCTTCCTTTCTCCACTCTGTCACTTCTTCTGCACTCCATCCATCTTACAGTGTATTTAAACGAATCTCTGACCGACAAATTTTCATAATCCCATTTTTCAATACTTGTTCATCTTCCATTATTAAACGTTCTTTTTTTCCAACTTTGGTGCAAATTCATCCCACCTCCTTAAATCTACCTCCTCCGAACTCCTTCCCTGTTATACCGTATCCTTACCTCTCCCATCTTGTCCCCCATCCAAGCATCTCTCCACTGTCCTCTGCCTTACTAACAGTTCCTCCTCTGCAATCCCAATCTGTGTGGTTTTCAAATGTCTTACACTCTCATTCCACACATTGCTCAATATCTCAAACACACTCTCTACTCTCTCTTTCTTCTCAGAACATCTCCTCCTCTTCCCACCCCCTCAAATCTTGTTCCTCCCTCCACCCACTCCCACCTCGACCATACAACTATCCAATCTCATCCCCCACCCCCACCCTCTCCCCACTCTTCAATTCTCCCTTCTCCCCATGACCATCTGCTCTCATTGTCTCCCCTCCCTCTCAAAGCTTCTCTCTCACCCCTCCCCTCAAGTCAACCACCTCCTCCCTCTTCAAAGCAAACTTCTCTCTCTTTCCACTCCAAGCATCCCCTCACCTTTCTCAAAAGCTCCCACTACACCTTTCTCCCTCAATTCTTCCCCTCACCCTTCTCCCTCAATCCTCCCCCCTCACCTCTCCCTTTCAAATTACACCCCTCACTCCTCCTTCACATCTAGAAAGCTGCCTCCTTCCCCAAACTCTCTCTTCCAGCTCATTCCTCCACCTCCTCCAATCTCCCACTTCCCTTTTCCCCCTCTTTTATTACCCCCCACTCCTACTCATCCCTTCACCTCAAAGCCCTTTGTCCTCCTCCACATCTGACCCTCTCTCCAAGCTCTTTTATAAACTGTCATCAACTGTCAACAACTCTCACTACCTCCACTTCTCCTCCCTCACACTACCCTCCCCCTCCTTCCCCTCCACTGCACCCAAAGCCTCCTCCCCTCCCTCTTACTTAACAGTGTGGACCTCAAACATCCGGGGCCTTCAACCTCACCTGACTGATCTCTCCATACAGGTTGCCACTGACAAACCATAGTCTGCTTAACAAAAACTTTGCTCCTTCAAAACGTCTGACTCCTTAGTTTCTCTCCCAGGTTACTCCCAACTATGGAATGATAGACCTGAGCCTCGTCCTGGTGGAGGAGTTGCTCTCTTCATCAAAAACTCTATTCCTCACTCTCCATGTACTGCCCTCACTCCCCCACACCCCGAGAATACCTCTGGCTATGGCTTCCCTTCCACTCTCACCTCTTGTTTATCTGTGTTTTGTCCCGGCATCAAACAGTGATGACTCCATTTCCATCTCGCTCACTGAAAACATGGACCAACTTATATCCACTCCTCCAAACTCTCTGTGCCTCATATGCAGTGACTTTGATTGCAATCATGCCAGTGGGCTGGGTGTGGGTACCTCCCTCACCTGACATGGCACTTCAGCAAAAGCTGTCTCCTTGGATATTGGACACAATCCTGGACAGGTCGCCACTCCGACACAGGATCTCAGCAAGCTGGCACTCATTTTGCCGACTTCGGAAGGATGACAGGCAGAGTCACCCCAGCTGGTATTAATTCAACAGCCAAGGGAGATTTGAACTCAGGATCCTCAGATCCCAAGCCCACCACCCTAACCATTCAGTCAACACCAGGTACCCCCCCACCCCATTCCCCATCTCCATTCTCAACAATCCCCTTGAAGAAGTCCTTTCATTCAAGCTTTTGGGTCTCACTATGTGCCACGATCTTTCCTGGGGAAGCTACATCTCCAAGCCGGCCTCCAAAGCCAGTCGCCGACTGGGCATCCTTCGTCATGAAAAATCCTTCCTTGGCACACCTGAGCTCCTAACCACTTAAAAAGCTTTCATCTGCTATCTGATGGATTACTGCTCCCCGATCTGGGATGGTGCTCCTGCCTCACACCAAGCTCAACTTCACTCTGCGGAAACCAAGGCCTTTGGGATCATTGGTAACTCCCGCGATGAAGCTGAGTCTTTGGGTCTGTCACTGTCTCAATGCAGGCAGGTTGGTGGTCTTTCTGTCTTCCACCATCTCCTCTCTGGCCTTGCCCCCTCCTCCCCACTCTGTCTGCGATCTGTCCCTCCTATATTTCCTCAGGGTGCTCATGATCCGCCAGCAACCCCCTTCTGGTAAAACTACCAAAATCAAGAATCACTCCTCACCTTCACACTTTCATTCTTCTTTTTTCCCACCTCTGGAACAAACTTCCACATGCTCTTCAATCCCATTCTTCCCTTCAGGAATTCAAAACAGCTGTTTACCGCCATCTCTTATCTTTCCCCATCCAAAACCACAATCTAACCCCTGCTAATCCACCCCAAGCCCACCTCCTTCAAATTCCCCATTTTCCTTCCTGAAAGTCCCTGTAGTACATCTTGTTTACCCCTTGTACCCCACCCCATCCATCTTCCTTCCACAGAAATCCTATTCTCTTTGCTCCCCACTATTTTGTGCTTCCCTCTTCCACCCCTCTTGTCTCCTGCCTTGTATATTTCTGTGTTTTCGCTCTTACACGAGCCTCGACTTGTGATACAAAAAAAAAGAATAATGATGTATCACATTGCCTGTCTGATTTTTTTGGACTGTACATGGATTGTTTTTCACATATCTTGGAGCCTCATATGTCATTTCTCCCAGCCATGGCTTCAAGTGTGACATGTGATCTTGCCCCTGAAATCCTTACAGCACAATTCTGACCTGTATTCGATGCATCACCCCATTCGTAATGCACACTCACCTCTAAGCTGTCCAACCTGGGTTTGAATCTCGATCCAGCCATAAACTGACGTCCTAGTGTTTCACAGGCAGGGTGATTCATCAATCTGTGCCACCCCTCAGATGGATGTTAAACCAGGCATCCCATCTGCCAGCGTAAGTTGGTGCATGTTAAAGACCCCATGGTGTTTTTCACGAAGAATAGGCAAGCTATGAACAAATTCCAAACTCTAACCTTCGTCGAATATAAGGCCTGGGCAGCTGGTTCGTGAAACACTTTACCTGTCACAGGAAATAACTGAGAGCCATTTGATTATATTTGTATTTACAGAGGGGAGGAGGAGGACCTGTCACATCCTTGGAAATTTGAGGGCAGTGGTGAAAGTGAAACAACTTGACCTTGCAGAGAAAATCTTCATTGTTGTGGAAGAATGACATTTCTGGTGTTGACTTATATGAGGAAAGAGGTCCTGACTGATCATTTCTACACCATGAAGATGTGCACATTCCATTTTAGAATCCCAACCAAATTTGCTTAACATCTTCCTTCGACATCACACCATGCAGCGGTTCAATTAGATCTGATCGCTCGTGCAATGTCCTCTCCTGCAGAACCACTCTGCTTTGGGATACGAGCTTCCCTGTCTGTTCGACGGGCACAGCGCGGCACCATACTCTCAAAATCCAACACAGTCGCATACATGCACCCTATCTCCCACAATGTGACCTCCAAAGCAATATTTCCCCTTATCCACAACCAATTTATCCTTGGTACTGTCTCCCATAGAGGTTCATATAGCTTTTTGTCAAGGAACAATTTAAACCAAAGTATGTTTCTGTCTATAGTTTGATATTAAAGGGGTGGACAGACATACCAGTGATGACTTTGAAAAGGTAAAAGGGGGGGGGGGGAGGGGGTAATTTAACATTCATGAGCTAAATATATAAAAATAAATTATTGTTTAAATTAAAGTTTTTTTATATTTGTAAAATGAGCATTGACATGAAATTATAAAAAAGTAGTAAAACAATAAGTTAACGTTAATAGATAAAATAATAAGTTACAACAGTCCATTCTCGTAAGTTATTTTTAATATTCAAATAAATTAGTTTTTCTTAGTGGATGAGCAGGTTTTTCTCTTTTCTATACCACCAAAAATGAAAAATAAAACAATTTTATGAAACAAACATTTTTCTTACATTTATGTTCTTTGGATCATCCCCAGCCATCGTGAGGGATATACACGCTTGCTGGATATTTAGAAGTGCCCATTATGTAGACATTCCTGGAGTTGTAGTTACATCTTTCCCAGTCATGTACATGATGAATACACTAAGTTTCCACACAGACAAGCGTCAAAGCACATCCTCGGTTTTCTGAATCGAGAAGTATAAATTACGTTACTCATAAAAAAAAAAAATACCTCCTGAATAAGACAGCGAAGCATGCCCAACAATTCAATTTCCAACTGCTGAGATATTCTGTAAATTGTGTTTTCCAAGCAGGGACTTAAACTACATCACAATTCACGGCATTGCTGGTGCCCCGGTCGGATGCACAAACACCCAATCTCATCCCATGGAGAGAAGCAGCTTGAATGGAAATCTACGTAGGTCAGGTATGGTCCGTCTTCTTTCCCTCCACTATCCACATCGACATCTCAATTTTATCACCTGTCACCCTTACAAATTCCACCTAACTGATTCATTTATGCATTAGACCATCCACTCCTTCACTCCGTCCTCGAATGCCATGCATTTCCTCAATGTTTCACCGGCCAAACTATCTACGACATGCTCATTTCTAAACGACAGCGAAAATAAGCCACTTCTCATCTACCTGGAAGATATTTTTAATGCAAGAAAGACCTGCATTCTCTCTTCATCCCTCCAAAAGGACTGCCTGGCAAATACCTCAACATATTTTAGTCATGAGCCTCTGGGAGAGCTACAGTCTTTGGAGCTCCTCGGCCACATTTTCAGCTATAATCTGTCTTCCACGGGTCATATCTCAAAGCAGGCCTCCAAAGCCAGGCGCAGCCTCCCAATTCTCTGCATCCCACATCCCAAGTTTTTCCTTTGCCATCCCTAGCTTATAACAGTGTAAGAGTGTAAAATGGCTTCGTTTTGTGTGTTTGGACGGCTGCTTGTCATATTGCCCCCCTTGAACCTGTGCCATCTAAGGCCCCATGTCATTTGCATCTCACGATAGGAGGTCAGATTGTCAGGGTCAACTTTATACTCATTGCAAGCAGGTCGGTGGCCTTGTAGTTTTCTACCAACTCTATTTTGATACTGATCCTCCTACCCTCTGACCTCTCTGCTCAACCGCTGCCCTTCAACATCATAGGTGCTCTACCGAAACCCTTTCATCGTTTTCTTCCCTCTGTCTAAACTTAATGGTCTCCTCCATTCAATCACCTCTCCCCGACTCTTCTTTCACCCATGGAGTTTTTCTTCGTAAGTCTGTTATCTCAATATCTTCCCTCCAGGTTTTCAGTCTGCTGCCCACCACAATCACATACCCTATTTCTTCCTCTGAGCTCCACCACATATGCTGAGACCTTGTCCCTACCCTAATCTGGAATTATTCCTCTTGTGCTGTGATGCATCATTATGGTATTCCACTGTTTTACTTTCATCACATTTTGTGTTTATTGACCACTGGCACACTGTTATTCTGCTGTTCCATGAGCCGTGATACCTGTATTAAAAAAAAAATAACGATCCTAAATACTCAGTGACTCTCCCTACTTTCACTCCTTTTACCAGATCTCCCTAATTCCCCCTCACGCACTCACTTTGTGACAATTATGATACTTTCCCACATCCTCATTATTTCCAGATACCAATTCATAATATCTTCTTTATCAATTACCCCTGCCCCTTCCAGCATGACCTATTGGTTCATGAAAAAATATTTTCACAAAAAAATAAGTGACCACTATATTCGTTTTTGTTGTGTGTCTGTCTGTCTGTCTGTCTGTTGGGGAGTCGATTGAGTCGAAAAAAAAAAAATTCGAAAAAAAAAGTTTTTTCGATAAAAATTTTTGGGGGGGATCAACCCTTATTTGTTGATCGTGGTGTCAGTCTGTCCGTGTGTGTGTTTGTCGGGGGTTTTTGACCCCCTTGCAGTTGTTCGATTTTGATGAAATTTGGGTGGTAGGACCAGTTTATGACCTCGTTGTGCCGCGTACGTACTGGTTGCAAACACCCCTTTGGTTGCCGAGCAAGGGGACTTTGAATTTTTTTTAAAATCATAAAGAAATTATTTTTTCGAAAATCAAAAATCGAGCCACGAGCGACTGTGGGCAGTACATTCAGCCATATTGTCAAAAATTTCCAGCCGGATCCTATGAAAACTGTCGGAGAAGATTGACTTTGAATGAACCCTGGTCGAAAACAATAAAAAAACGAAGTTCGTTATATCTCAGATATTGAGTCAGATATACATGAAACTGGTATGGTAGGTTCATGGTATGTCCGAGTTATGTGTGAGAAAGAACCGTTGCTATGGACCCCTCCGTTGCCGAGCAACGGCCGAAAAACCTCTAAAGGTGGGGGTATTTTAACGAAAAAACAATCTGCAGCATTAACCCTTGAAGCTGGAATCATGAATTTTCTTGTGCTTAATCCTCAGGTCATTCCCCATCAAACGCACCCCATCGCGTCAGGTTCTATTGGGTAGTCGACTACCCATGTCCGTCTACCGGCTTGTCTGTCTGTCTGTCTGTCTGTCCTGAGCATAGCCGTGTGGATTTTGATCCGATCCTGATAAAATTTTGGTGGGAGGTTTATATCATGATCTAGTTGTGTTTTTCTGAGAATGAGCGTGGTGCGCCCATTATGGGCGGAGCCACACCCAAAAAACATGTGTTTTAGGGGGTAGCCGATTTCAATTTGTATCTTCTCCAAGGGGGTTTGTCGAATCTGACAGGGGTTTCGGTATTTGGTTAGCACAATGGCACCTGCATAGCCCCACGGAGCTCGATTTTTCATTTTCATCCCAAGGTCAAGGTCACAACATCATGAACTTAGAAAATTGCGAATTTTGACATAAAAAATTATCTTCTCTGAGGGGTTTGTCGAATCTGGCTGGGTTTCGGTATTTGGTTAGCCGAATGGCACCTGCATAGCCCTACGGAGCTCGATTTTTCATTTTTGTTCCAAGGCAAAGTCACAGGGTCACGACCTTAGAAAATTGTGAATTGTGTTTTTAGGGGGTAGCCGATTTCAATTTGCATCTTCTCCCAGGGGGTTTGTCGAATCTGGCAGGGGTTTCGGTATTTGGTTAGCCCAATGGCACCTGCATAGCCCCACGGAGCTTAATTTTTCATTTTCATCCCAAGGTCAAGGTCACAAGATCACAAACTTAGAAAATTTTGAATTTTGACATAAAAATAGAAACGACCGCCCAAACTTTGAGAGCTCGGATGACAATTTTTTATGCATAATCTTGAGGTCATTCCCCACCTAAAGTCTTGAAACCATTTTGCTCAACCTCGAACACCTTGCCCGTGGCGCCTCCTTCAAGTTTGTTTTTACGCTGATTTCATCAAAGTATGGATAATCCGAGGAGTGCGAAATGCCATATAGCCTATTTGACGTTATATTGTTCCTGGAATGTTCCAGAAGAAGTTTTGCACCAAAGGTCATAATGCTTGACCTTTGACCTTTAAAGTTCACAAATGTCAAATTTTCAAAGTTGTGGGAATCGAACCGGGTTTTCGACCTTCTTCGACGAACTAACTCCAATAAGCTATAGCACGTATCCTGTTTCCTTATTTTAATGTCCACAACATTGCTTTGTGACCTTTAAAGGTTATGCAAAGGTCAAATTTTGAAAGTTATTGAACGAAACCGGGTTTTCGACATTTTGCAGCTAATAACCTGTCACTCGTACCACATCATGTTGATCATTTTTATAACTTGGTCAAAAATTATCACATTGTCTCATCCTTGACTTCTGAAACAATCTACATCGTCAAATACCGCTCGTGAACCATCGTCGTCTTCAGACTTGTTCATAACTTAAACTTCTCTTGACACAAATGTGTATTCTAACATCAAATTATTTTTCTCGACCATTTTTAAATGTTGATCAACAGATTTCAAAAAAAATCCGATTTTACAATCCTTTTCATCCCTTATTGTACATATTACTTTCAGAACCAGCTACAAACATGGTTTTTCTCCGTATTTCGCTTTGGAAATGCCCACGCCATCCAGTGTTGTGATAACAATCACAGTGTCTCTCATTATATTGACCGCATAGCGATGACAATATGATTATGAGTAAAAAAATTTGATATCACTTATAAATTCAAATTAGGCATTCTTCTCACCATGGCTGTCTTGTGTTTTAACAAGCACGTGCTGCAAATTTAAATGTGCTGAAGATGTTGGGGGGAAAAAAAATGTTTATATCCTCGGAGACAGCTTAAATCATTCAGATATGCCCTGGCTTGTGGCTTTACTCCCACCCTGTGGGGCCATGCAAATGGCACGGATAGCAGTGGCTTCGAGAACAATCGATCTATGTGGACGGTGCTGTAAGGCGAGAAAGGCAGGAGATCACTGGCCACAACTCTTGTTGCACTTGAATGAACCTTTTTGATTTCTGTCAAATAGAAAATTGCACTTCTTTGGCCTAGAAAGTTTCACGGAATTCGAGTTGTTTTTATTTTGGAGTGCAAAAGATGAAAAATGGGAAGAAATAAGCTGCAGAGAATAAGATGTGAAGTGGGATGAAGTAAGAGCAAAAGGGAAGAGAGTCCACATTAAACACTAAGTGCAACAGTGAGATATATGAGGGATAATGGATGGAGTGAAAGAAGTAAAGAGATCACCAAAGGCTTATTTATATCATGTTATAGAGCACCAACAAAAAGATAACTGTGCAATGATCATGTGAGTATGCCTGGTGTTGGCTTCATGGTTGGGGTGGTGGGCTTGGGATCCTAGGGTCCTGAGTTCAAATCCTGCTTAGCTGTTGAATTCATATCAGGTGGGGTTGACTCAGCCTGTCATCCTTCCGAGGTCGGCAAAATGAGTGCCAGCTTGCTGGTATACTGTGTCGGAGTGGCGACCCGTCCAGGATTGTGCCGAATAGCCAAGGAGACTGCTTAGGCAGTATCAACGCCCTACACAGAGTATGGTCCCAATGGATGGATCATGTGAGTGAGGACATACAGTCGTTGGAGTTCGTGGGAATGGGAAAGTGTACATGGTTTGGTAAGAAGCAAAAAAAGTGTGCCGAGATAACTCAGGTGTTTTTCATAAAAGATTAAAAGCAATGTGGAAAATAAGAAAGGAGTTCCAGGTGGATAGGAATAGATTAAGGGAGCATCAGAATTATGTATAAAAGTGGAAATACAATAATGATGAAAAATGGAAGGTTGTGCAAAGTGTTCAAAATAAGTCTGTGGAATAAAGAAGGAAATACAAGAAAACTTAGGTGCAGGAAAAGGTCATTTGGCACATCATGCCCATGTTTCATCTTCACCCATTACCTTAATCGCTCTCTCTTCTACATATTAACCCAATTCTCAACATTACATTAAGATAACTTACGCTGGTAGTGGACAAATTCAGTGATAATCTGGGGCTCGAGGTGGCTGTTGGTACCATTATACATTGCGATTTGGTTGACGTCAGTCGCTGTTGACAGCGAGATCAACTCAGATGGCAAAGCAATCGACCACGTGCAATAAATGGAAGACCGGTCCACATTGATCTCCCAACTCACTGCCATCAGGAGTGAGGCAACCCGCAGGCAATAGGTAATCACAATCTTCCTCATCCATCAATAGAACCATTCCACAAAGCAGCAGTCAGACTCATTATACCAATCGTTCATCTCATACGTTTGACAGGAAATGGTGAATTATCTCTGAAAAACCAACAAGAACATCGAATTGACTTCTGTGCAACTCATTACAAAAAAAAAAAAAAAATGCTAATATTCTCACACCCATGACTGGCACGTAGCAAGCACAATGTCACTGCTGGAATTTTAGCAAATAAGATCATCTCCAAAGATCGAGCTTTAAAACTGTTAACTCCACCAATGAAATCATCTTGGAGATTGCTTCGAGGTCGGAAAATGCCTGTATCACCATGGTGGAGATTTTCATCATTAGACCTCTGTGTTGAAGAGGCAATTTTCTCCTTAATACCCTACTGTTTGCCTTTACGGGTATAGTATTGGCTTGAAATAAACAGCTATTGAAGGTTCAAAACCCAATTGTTTTCAATCACCATTATAACATTTTTCCTCCTAACAGTCACTTGACTGCTTATTGCTAACTCACCGAGGATGATTTTATCTGCTGTTTTTTTTTTTTATTCTTTTTTGATCAAACTAAAATTTTTAAAGGCCATCGGCATATTATGCGCACAGATCCACGGAGGAGGGGGAGAGGGGAATGCATTTAATGACATAAAGAAGAAAAAAACAAGACAATCGGACAAGAGAGAAATGGAAAGAAGCACTTAGGAAGAAGAATGAAGGAGGAGGTATGCATTGGACTTCCAGGGAGGTAAAAAGGAGGAATCAAAATTTCTGCCATATTGGATAATTATTACTATGTACATTACGCCTTCACAAATGGTGTGCACATCTTCCAGGCAGGGACTCTTTCTTTGATACAGAGAGACCGATGTTCTGCATGATCGGCACGATTCACAATTAGGGTGCAAATAATTACCAAAAAATTAGAAATTCTCGCCAATTTTGTGAATCGATTGTATTTCCTGCGGCGTCGCGTCAGCTCCGCAACCAGATTTCTGATTCTCCGGGTGTGGGTGACCCGGCGCTGAAATCAAACATCAATTTACTCTGCCCTTTATGGCAGTGGAAATCGATGGCATCCCTTTTAAGCTTTCGTCACCAGCACATAAGGAAGAAGATTTCTGCTTGAGCTTTTTTTTTTTCTTCCAACATAATATCTTTCATGGTATGAATGATAATAAGATAGTGCTTTTTACACACTCCTTATAGTTAATAAGCCATCGAAAAGAAACTTCCATCGTCTCTCGCTGCAACGACCGTGCATCTCCAGTGTGCATGTCTTCTTTGAAGTCTAAAACAATTTTTATCTCTGAGCATAATAACCCAGGGGGCTCATCCGTATTCCTTTTATTTCTCCTTGTCATTGGTTTCTCTAAAATCCATTCCATTCTTGGCCATGCTCTTTCCAGAGTGTTGTCATTTCTGAAGCGGTCATCAGACAAAAAACACCAGGATAGGTGCCATTGGTCTACCGAGTGGTAGTCTGGACAGGAACTTGTACAATGTCCCGGCACAAATACTCTTTTCAAAATGGGATCTTTAACGTCCATCAGTAGACGCTAGCAGATGGGACAACCAGCTTAACATCTTTTCAAAGACAGGACACTCATTGATGCAATGCCCTGCCTGTGAAGCACCAAAGTGACAGTTTATGGTCGACTCAGGAATTGTGTGTAGTCAGACTCGACAGATTGGGAATAGATCCATACTTTGGGCAATGTACGAGCTATCCTGTCAAACCTTTTGTAAAACCCAACAACTAAAAAAAATTTGACTTTTTTTTTTTTTAATCTCATTTGATAATATTCACTGGTGTAATGGTTGGAGCATTCGCTTTGATTCTGGGAGCTCCGTGGTTCGAACCCTGTCCAAGTCATAACAAAGACTTTTAAAATGGTACGTGCTGCTTCCCGGCTTGCTGCTCAGCATTTAAAAAGCATAGATCACAGAAAAACAACCATAAGTTGGCAAGCTTTGCATCGGCTTTGATCGGTACAATGGCCTCTTCCTGCATTGAAGTTCCTTCCTTGTAAGTGAACTCATATTTATCGATTGGATGCAAGGTCCTTCAAGTCAATGATGTCTTCATACATGTATGGTGCCCTGTAATAACTCAGTAATACGAAATATACGGTAACTGGATGTGTAGTAAAATAACAACTGCAGTACGTAATGACATTACACCACAGTAGTCACTTTCCAGCACTCTCCCACATTCCCACATTTGTTTCACGCCATTACTAATCACGTTATATTGGATTACATCGATTTCATTTGATTGGATTGCATTACGAACGATTATATATTACTCTATGTGCTCCTGCACTCCCCCGCCTATACACACACCCTCCACCCCGCAGCATTTTTTGTCGGGCTGTTTGATTTCATATGCTAACGGTTGAAAGTCAGAAGTTTCCAGGATACGGCTCTGATTGGTAGTCAGGCTTGCCCCAACAACCCCCCCCCCCCTCTCTCTCTCTGGTTGATAGTGCCAGTTTAGAATAATTTTCTTCGTGGAGGCACATTTTGTTTCACCCAAATTTTGCATTTCACGCAAATGCACCAACCAATCAGCATAATGCTCAAGACATTTTCGATTTCCTTCATCCATACCAGCAAGTCGATTGAGCATGCACACATTTGTTCTTAAAGTGAGCATTGAGCAATGTCGCCACAATGGAGAGTTTTTCATGCAGGCATTGACGATCCACCCAACCAACCTCCAATTCTCCCCCCCCCACAACCACCAACTCTCTCCTCCCCCAACCTCCAACCCTCTCCTCCCCCAACCTCCAACCCTCTCCTCCCCCAACCTCCAGTGACCCCCCCACAAAACCTCCCTTATTACACCCCATCCCCTTCCCATACCTCCTCCTACCCAACCCCACCTCCCTCTGGACTGCCACCTCACCCTTCTCCTCCCTCTCCCCACCTCTTCCAACCCAACCCCCCTCCCTCCTCCCACCCCACACTTTCCCCTCCCTCCTCAATCCTGTGAGGGGAAGGGAAAGCAGTATGAGGGGAGAGAAGGGAAGACAGCATGAGGGGAGGGAAGAGAAAGCAGAATGAGGGGAGGGGAAGGGAAGGCAGCATGAGGGGAGGGGAAGGGAAGACAGCATGAGGGGAGGGGAAGGGAAGGCAGCATGAGGGGAGGGGAAGGGAAGACAGCATGAGGGGAGAGAAGAGAAAGCAGAATGAGGGGAGGGGAAGGGAAGGCAGCATGAGGGGAGGGGAAGGGAAGACTGTGTACCGGGGCATTACCAAGGCGATAAAATGTGCCCAAACAGCAACGTTTTCTTTTTAACTGCCAGATTCCATATAAAACCATGCGGGAGCATTTGAACCCCATGCTATCTACCTGGCAAAGGCCTGCCTGCATGCATGCATGCTCGCACAAACAGCGACCTTTGCACTGCACACACATATATCTCCCATTTGAGCACTTGCGAGTGGGCTGTTGTGACCGAGGCACTGCGCTCTGTTTCAAGTTCCGTGATGGTAATACACCACAATAACACACGTGGTCAAATGTACACATGCATAAAGTGCATAAAAAGGACAAACGCAAAGATTTACCTTCAAACAGAGTTCTTTGAAAGAGGAATTCAAGTGGGAAATTAGCAAAATTCAATTCAAAAATATATCAAGCCACAGAGAACACAAAATGTCAGTCTCGGATTTTCACAGCTCGAACCAACATGCCAAAAGTGGAATTCCGAACATGAGGTCGAACGACGTTATTTTTATATGTATGTATGGCAAAGTGACGGGTGGTGTAATGAAAGCAGATCACACAATAAGGTGAAACAAAGCCATGTTGTGTAAAAATACAACTCCACAATATTTTCAGTGGGCAAGGCACTGCTGGAAGCACCGCACAGCACCGCAGAGCCCAATGCAGGTGGGTGGGGCCTGAACTTTGTACATTGATCAATGTTTTCAGTGAGAGTGTGGGTACTTTTGCCATGTATTGCCAGAGCATGCAAACAAACACCAGGTAGCTTGTAGGAGGAGGAGGAGGAGGAGGAGATTGGGACCATACTCTGTGCAGAGCGTTGGTGCTGCTTTCGCAGTCTCCTTGGCTATTGGGCACAATCCTGGACGGGTCGCCACTCCGACACAGTAAACCAGCCTACTAGCACTCATTTTGCCGACCTCGGAAGGATGACAGGCCGAGTTAACCCCACCTGGTATTGATGCAGCAGCTGAGCGGGACCCTCGGACCCTCGGATCTCAGGACCCTCGGATCCCAAGCCCACCACTCTAACCATTAAACCAACACCATGCATGGTAGCTTGTAGAGCGTTTGCCAAGTAGCTTAAAGCACTCAAGCAAGCTCTCCAATGAAATGATTGATAAAAGAATGGCTGGTTTGGCAAACGATAGCAAGCTGGTTGGTAATGGGACACACTCGCAAAATCCAAAACATTGCGAAATTTCTTTAAATTTTCAGATTTCACTCCAGATTTTGACAGTTCTTTCGTCCACGTGATCCGATCCTCAAATTCGAAAGAATATTTCAATCACATACATAAATTAGTCTGTGACAGTCCATCGTGGTAAATGACATTATATAATGCATGAAATCGCTCCAAGCTCAAAATTAAAAAACTACAGCACCTACAAAAGCTATGTATACAGCGATTCGTAAGTATGACGATCAGGCATTCGATGGCATGGAGTGAGGAAAGTGAAAAAAACAAATTTGAGTGTTTTATTCTGAAGAAACCATTGCAGCCTGCTCCGCGTCAAGGCATTGTTGAACAGGCTGAACAAAATGGCAGCTTAAGACCACAGGGAACTGACAGAGGACTGACCAAGATGGAGTGCCACCATCTTTGTGAGGCTTCTTTTGTGGTATTTTTTGTGAGGAGCACCCTGTAAATTTCCTTAAAAAGAGGTGTTTAAATTTACCCAAACAACCAATTTATATTTATACACTCCCTTGGAGTTCACTTAGTATGCATGCAAAGGTTGGGGCTGCTAGTTTTCAAGGTTTTGGAGTTATGTAGATACACACTGACATTTATTATTTTATAATTATATTCATATATATGTATATATTGTATATGGTCACACAATGCAGATGGCATATTTCATCTGAGCTAATCATTCACAGCAGTTTAATCACAAACCTAAACTTTTTATGGATCAACTTACCCCCATTCCAACAAAAAACCCTCACAGATTAAACTTTCCAAGGAGAGAGGTGCTCAAGAAAGTCTCGGCCTACCTGTTGTTCCGTGAGCAGGTACAGGAAGCGCTTATCAGGAGAAAAGGCAATATCCCTTAGGAAGGGCCCGTCACTCACACCACGTATCTCTTCATATTGCACTGCAAAAATTCCAGGGCCCACAGAAGTGTCCACTCGGATCTTCAGGACGTGAGGGGTGGTGTGGAAAGAAAGTGATGGGAAAAATTATAATTCATCAATAGCATAATGAAATTAGAGACCATGGGTAGGATGCATTCTTCATTTGACAAATAAATCCATAATTTAAGAGTAAAAGGCACAACATTATTTTCCCTGAAGGAAATACTTAAATTTATTTCAAATTTGATTATTACACGTATATAATAATTTTGACTCGTAATTCAGGGAAACTCGTCAAATATTGTTGCTCTAAAGTCTAAAACAAAACCAATGCACTACGTAAATTATAACCTGGTGTTGTCTTAGCGGTTCGGGTGGTGGCTTGGGATCCTAGAGTCCTGAGTTCAAGTCCCATTGGCTGCTGAATTAACACCAGGGGGTTGACTCAACCTGTCCATCCTTCTGAGGTCGGTGAAATGAGTACCAGTGTTGCAGTCAAAAAAGGCTGCACAAGAAGGGATGGGGTATCAATAGATTGACTAAATCTGGTATTGGTGTGGTACAGGCATGATGGGCCAAATGGCCTCCTCCTGTGCCTTAATTCCTTGTAAATAAGATATAAAGAAAACAGTTGACAAATGAACACAGAGTATTCAACATATTAATATCCTTTCTTCTTAGAGCACTTGGTGTAAAAATGTTGAATCACTTACCACTTCCTACCATACAGGGAGATAATTCTACCATCTATATATTAATACTGAAGGACCAATTTTGTGCTCCTCCGAATGGTTGCGTCACGTTTTTCTCGGTACTGTGACCTGGACTGAAAGAAACTTCCTGGTGTCGAACACCAAACCTGGTGTCGAACACGTCCCCAACCATTTCTCGGACATGCATTTTCCGATCTTATTCAAACTTGGCAAGCAGATAATGAATGGTAGTTGACATAAGCATGTCTCTTTTTTTGCAGAATAGATCCAAGATGACCGACTGGCGGCCATTTTGTTACTTAAATGTGTCCCCAACCATTTCTCCGACAGACATAGTCCAAATTTGTTCAAACTTGGCACAAGCACACAACATGATGGCATACATGTGTATCTCACTTTATTTTGTGATCTCATTAAAGATGGCCGACTGGTAGACTGGCAGCCATTTTAGTTGTACATAAATATGGGCCAGCCCTTTAACTCCATACAGCAAAATTACTGAAACAATGGGGGCGATGACATTCCATGTCTTTTCACTTGTTTCTATTACTTCTCCTCTGAAGTATCGTACTTTGCTTTAAATTAGATTGTTTTTAACATCATATTGAATTATAAAATATTACAGTACATGTTTTGTCCTATAAATTGTAATGTTGTATAAAGGATCACTGCCATAAAACATTTTTTGCAATGTTTCCTTTACTCTTGCTATTATAAATCAAATATTTTGAGAATTATACAGGAGGAATGAAACCCCCAGTAATTGAAAAATTCATCCTTAACGATTTCAATAATACATTAGAGACAATTACTTGCAAAGCCATTCATTACTGGTTATCATTAAGGATATTGTCATCCTTCTGCGGTCAGTAAAATGAGTACCAGCTACTGGAAACAGGGGGATTGCATCAGCGGCATGGCCACACTCCCAGAAAATGATGCAACCAAGCAGCCATAGGCTGCATACGAATCAATCAATCAAATAAATAAATAACCAAGTATATCATAAATCTATCATGATCATCACCAATGTACCATACTCTTGACAAAGCATCTGTGTTGCCAAAGCAGTCTCTTGGCAAGAACTAAACTGGATTGTTTGCTGTTAAAATAACTTTCCAGTAATCAGTCAGGGTAGGAATTTTAAATTTGTTCAGGGTGCTGGCCCTAACGAGCATACTCTTCGCGAAAGAAACTGTCGGAAGTTTAATGCCTAGCAATAACCAGTGCTGGCAACTTCCTTCCTATGAATAGCACACATGTTGATGTGTCACCCTGCATGTGAAACACCAGGATGACCCTTTATAGCTCATGGGTCGAGATTCAAATGCAGGCTAGACACCTCAAATGTGAGTGTCAATACCTCTAAGCTATCTCAAAAGCCCATTTAAAATCAATTGCATCTGTAAGAAGTAACTGGAAGCCAAAATAACAACCCAAACAGTAAATCAAGACCACCATACTGTTTTCTGTAGCTTCGGGCATTGTTAAAAAGCCAGGGCTTGCAATATCCGAAATTGATTTAGGTTACGTACTGTACACCCACGTGATTTCACCTTACTCTCAGCAAATTTTGTTGAGGTATAAATCACCTTCAATACTCTCTACATCTGTCATCAGAGTCTTCCTCTGCCCTCATCATAATTAAGACCTATTTCCTATGCCTTATGCATGCATGCCAAACATGTGACACAAACAAGGTTGGCAGCAATTGAGAATGTCTACTTACGGAACACTATACCAATATGACAAAGTAACCAATATGTGAGGACTGTGCACTTGAGAGAAACCTAATTTGCCGAAATGAATAGTGGGTGCGCACACGTGTAGAGTCATATGTGATAGACGACCACAAACTGTACAAACGAGTTTCCCACATTTGGGGAAATCACAAGCCCAGTGTGCAATGGGTAGGCCTCACCCTAGAGAGCACTGCCTTAGTTTAGTGAGCATGGTATCTCTCCCATCAGGTAGTGGAAAATGAGGGAACAAATTAAACAATTCAACAGTGGATAAATATATACAGGTTGTCCGAAAATGAATATACCAAAAAGACCGTTGAATAGTTTTATTGTTATTTGAGATACTAACATAAATTTGAAAACAAAAATGCATATGGCTTGTAGATTTCACATTGTTGTGAATAATGATTGTTATTTTCTTTCTGTTTCAGGAGAAACCGCATTTACTGATATAATGACAAGTCCTCAACAGAAAGCAAAATTTGTGAGATTTGTACATGAATATGGTTCAATCATTCAAGCCCAAAGGCGTTTTCAATGTGAAATGAACAAACCAGCGCTTGAAAGACACCCCGTACAAAGATGGGTGGATCATTTTGAGGCTACAGGATCTGTCCTGAAGGGGAAATCTGTTGGAAGGCCAAGAAAGTCAAATGAAAGGGCAAATGCTATCATGGAGGAATTTACCAACAGCCCAAAAAAAAGTCAATTAGGAAAGAGAGCAGCACTTGAGTTAAACATTCCAAAAAGCTCTGTTCATGATATCCTTCATAAATAATTGATGTTTACATGTTATTAAATGCAAACAGTTCATAAACTTTTAGAAGAGGATTATGAAACTAGAGTAAATGTTTGTCAGTATAAAATTGAACGGTTAGAGTAGGACTTACATTTTTTGTTTTTAATCAAACCTCATTTTTTACTGATGAGGCTACATTTCACATATAAGGCAAAGTTAATTGTCACAATTGCGGATATGGGGAGAAGAAAATCCACATGAATTGTACGAACACAAAAGCGATTCGCCGAAAGTAATCATCTGGTGTGCCATGCTACGTTCTCACATCTATGGACCCTATTTCCTTGATGAATTCACTTTCATCAGCATTTTGTACCTCAACATGCTACGAGAGTTATTTATTCCAAAACTACAAGAAAATCCTGACTTGTTACAAAGAGCTACTGTATCTTTCAACAGGATGGATTGAACCACCTCACTTTCTTCGAATTGTCAAAGTGTTTTTAAATCAAACTTTGCCAGATCGTTGGATTGGTCGAGGAAGACCTATGAAATGGCCTGCAAATTTACCCAAAATTAACACCATTATATTTTTGTCTCTGGGTGTTTTTATTTTATTTTAAGTAAGGTCTACACGAGCAAACCAAGGGACCTTGATGAACTTAAACATCGTATTTGTTGATGCTGTGTCAGCTGTGGTGGAGAATGTTTTCTCATAATTTCAACACCGAATTGATTATCGTGAATGGTGGATGACATGTACAAGTTTATTAATAATTGGAGAATATCTAAACGAGACCAAAAAAAATGAAATGAACAAAAACTTACAAGTGTTTTACATGTATTCATATCAACTTTATGTCAGTATCTCAAATAACAATAAACTATTCAATGTTCTTTGTGGTATATCCATTTGCGGACACCCTGCAAAAAGAAAATGCTTTATTACAAGACAAAATTATAGATATACCAGCAGAAAAGCCTATTAAAATGATGGGCGAACCATCTGTATTTCCACACTCTTCAACCTTGAAAACTCGAGTTAAAACCGAAGTTATGCACAAAAACCTTCAAGTATTAAACAAATTGCTCATCTCTTTATTTGAGTGGCGTATTGGAAATAGACTGCTGCAACCCAGTTTACATTCAAATACATGAAGTAAAAACATACCACATGATTATGACAGATGACCCTTCTGTATCTTCACACCAATCAGCTTTGAAAAATAACGCTAAAACCGAAGAACATACAAAAACCTTAATTTATTTACAGTCCAACACATGAGACTTTCCTGAGGGAGGATTAGAGGTGAGGGGAGCAATTTGTCAATGAAATACTCCGTTTTGTTATACACAACAAAACACATTACCACAACAAACCCTATCTTCAAAACAACAACAATTACAACTCCAATAACAACAAAAATTGGGAAAATTTCTCATTCCCTTATTTGGATTACATACATGAAGGAAAACCCTTCTGGGTTGTCTTTTTAATACTATTCAGCCTTGAAAAGTCAGACTAAAACCAAAACTACACACAAAAACCTCCATTTGTAACACAAATTGCTCATCCCTATATTTGGGGGTGTATAGGCTAAAGACCACTGCAACCCTGATTGCATAGATGAGGCAAAAACATGCGTAATGCTTGGGATGGGTGACCATTCTGTATTTACATACTAATCAACCTTGAAAAGTTACGCTAAAACCAAAATTACACGCAAAAACCTTCATTTATTACACAAATTGCTCATCCCTATATTTGGGGTGTATAGGCTCAAGACCACTGCAACTCAGATTACACAGATAAAGCAAAAACATGCGTAATGCTTGGGATGGACGACCATTCTGTATTTCCATACCAATCAACCTTGAAAAATTGCGCTAAAACCAAAATTACACACAAAAACCTTCATTTATTACACAAATTGCTCATCCCTTTATTTGGGATGTTTCGGCCAAAGACCGCTGCCACAACCACTCCCAAAAAATAATAAAAACTGGATGGTAGTCAAAGAATACTTATCGTCCGCAGTCAACAGTTTTGGAGATAAAGAGGTGCAACGTTTTTCAGTTTTTCCAAGATGGCGCTTAAACCACATGACCTATGACATTATGATTATCATGAAAATATTCTACAGGAGGAGGCGCTCCAATGGTGAAAATTTAGTGCAAATCAGACCAAGAATTGCAGAGAAATAAAATTCATACTGATCGAATCAAGTGTTGTACTTGTCGAATTATGACGTCATAATTAAGGTACCGATGACATCATCATTAACAAGCCTTATTCCCCAAGGGGAGTACTTAACAATAAGCCATGTTTCAATTTTTTTCCACAGAGCGGTTTCGGAGATGTGGAGGTCAAACTTTTTTCGATATTTTCCAAAATGGCACCTGTACCACATGACCTATGACGTCAAAGTTATCATTAAGATATTCTACCGGAGGAGCCGCTCTATTTCTGACAATTATGTGTCCATCAGACTAACAGTTGCAGAAGAAATTTTTATTTTCACACTGATCAGATCAAGTGTTGTACTTGTCGAATTATGACCTCATAATGAAGGCACAGATGACATCATCATCTACATGTCTTATTCCCCATTGGAAGTACTATGCAATGAGCAATGTTTCAACTTTTTCCAATGAGAGGTTTGGGAGATATAGATGTGTAACGTTTTTCCAAGATGGTGTCTGTACCATGAGGCCGATGATGTTATAATTATGAATAAAAAAAAATTGACAGGCGGAGGCACTCCTATGGTAAAATTTCGTGTCAATTGGACCAACAGTTTCCAAGAAAATGAATTTTTAAAATGCAGACACGCACATATGCCACACGTGCGCACGTAAGCAAATGAATGCCTAACCCTGGTTTTCGCTTCGTGAGCACAGGGCAATAACCCAGGGTACATTCATGAAGTAAAACCATGCCTACTGCTTATGTGCATATATAATACATCAAATTTATATAGCTTTGATAATTACCCCATGCACACGAAGCATAAAGTTGGTTCACTTATTTCTGTCTGTCTGTCGATCTGTCCTTAGCGTCGGTCTACAAACGTTCGTTTATGTTTGAGTAACAACTTAATTTCAATTGAATGTTATATTTTGAACACAAATGGGAACATGAATTGGAAAACAAACATGCAGTTTAGCAGTACTTTGGCTCTGATTAAAATCCAGATCATGCATGCGCAGAGGAGTCAGATAATATTGTTTTTACTCAGTCTGCATGTTTGGCAGTCAAAGAAAATTAAAAATCATTCCAAACAGGAAAGTTACTGTCTTACGGACAAAAAAATAAATAAATAAAGGTAAATTAAAAAGGACACCAACAAAATTACCCCCGTGCGGGAGTGACGGTCATCTCTGCGAGAAATAATACCACAAGTTCTCAATGTTCAGTTATGACCGAAGACTACTGCACAGTTCTACTGCGCAGCTCCACTGCGCAGCTCGAACTGTGCAGTTTGGTTAAAGATGACTCGGCATTTTGGTGCGCGTGCACGAAATTATATTTTGAAAATAAATGCCGACGTTTACATTTTGGGTTTTGAAACTTTTGCACCTTTGGCGGAAAATGTATAAATATATAAAATTACCCCCGTGCGGGAGTGACGGTCATCTTTGCGAGAAAATATATAGCCTCCTGAAGGTAGGGCAGTTTTTGCAAACTTTGAAGTCACGTGACGCGAAAACGAAAGCGAATATCGAAAATCTGGCCTGACAAAATTTAGATATTGTTCCATAGATTTATATGCCCCAATCAAATTCAAGATTGCTTGAGAAATGTAGGAGGAGATAGATTTTGAAAATCGTCATTTTCGCATGAAAATCGTCATTTTCGTATTTTTGCCAACTTTGAAGTCACGTGACACGAAAACGAAAGCGAATATCGAAAATCCGGCCCGACCAGATTTAGATCTTGTCCCATAGATTTATATGCCACAATAAAATTCAAGATTGTTTGAGAAATGTAGGAGGATATAGATTTTGAAAATCGTCATTTTCGCATTTTTTGCCAACTTTGAAGTCACGTGACACGAAAACGAAAGCGAATATCGAAAATCCGGCCCAATCAAAATTTAGATATTGTCCCATAGATTCATATGCCACAATCAAATTCAAGATTGCTTGAGAAATGGCGGAGGAGATAGAATTTGAAAATCGTCATTTTCGCAACTTCAAAGGCCTCGTGACCTTGACCTTGACCTTCGGTGACCTTGAAGGTCATACCATTGTGTACGTCTCATCGACCTCTATCAAGATCATTAATGACCAGATCTCCCGCTTCAACTTCATTCTGAACGGAAGGACGGACGGATCGAAGGACATCGACACCCATATTATTAGGTCATGCTCGAAGAGATGACCTAAAAAGGCATGAAAAACTCATTCAATGTGAATATAAAAGGTAGTATATAAGACACTGCATCAATGGTGGTAATGTTGCAGAATTTTTTTTCAATGACTTTCAAAATCGATATTTTATTTAAATTTAATTATACGAGCAGAGAACCCGCCCTACGGGCGGTCGTGTTCCAAATATGCAACACATTCTTGATGCATATCATTATTTTTGGCAATGTATAGGCAACTGACAGCTCTGTATGCACAAAAAAAAAACATGTTTCGTGCAAAAAGCAAAAACATACCGACTGCTTATGATTCAAAACACCTCAATGCACTGGACAACGTGGGGACAGGAATGGTGCACTGTAAATGGTGGAGACTTGTAATACCCTCCTCCACCTGGAGGTAGCGCGACACAATACACATTTACAAAGACAATTTGTGTCCCCCCCCCCTTCTCAGTTCCCCCACCCCCCCCCCAAGAACACCAGCAAAGATAAAAAGCACCCATATACATTAACCGGGGTCATGCTGATCCTCTGTAGCAAGTCTGGATGTAATTGGCCCAGAACTGTAGGAGGAGTTAATGCGACAAACAAACACACAAACACATAAACAATGGTGGGTGAATTATAGTTAGGATACTTGAGCATTGTGGAACACAAATAGCCATTTGGACACTTTCAAAACCCTTTCATTAGCAGAACTTGGACAAAATATTATGACATTTTACGTCATCACGGCCAATCAAATTTGCCTCTCCTTGACCCCGCCGACATCCTTCTTTCTCATGGTAGTGCAGAGTAATGTTTTCTATGAACTGTAGTTCCAATTGCACTGGGTCATGGGCTTATACCCGAGACCTACGGCCTATGGCCTGAGCCTTCAGCCTATGCGGCTACAAAAAATGGCGGCCATATGATTTATTTTTCAGTCTTTTTTTTTTTTGTTTCAGCTATCCAACCAATCGGGTGACAACAATCCGTCCACACATACATGGTCCAAAAAAACAAACTCCTTTTTACATCGTGTATGAGGTAAACAGTATGGTATTGGAAATAATGATTGAAACAGATGAGGAACTGGGTATGAAATGCAAAAAAAAACAAAAACAAAAGAGCAATCAAAGGTTGATTGCAAATCCTTGCCAGGACTTGTTTTGTGTGGTGTTTGGGTATTGGTGTGTTACGTAATCAACAATAGACATAACTAGAACTGCCACTTTATAACTGTGGCAATGATGACCAGATATCAAGTTATCCCACTTTGATGCAACACCGCTTTGATCGGACACCTGACCCTAACCCATGATGTTTATTATTATTCAATTAAATTCAGATTTGGATTAAAATTAATTCAATTCAAATCAAATGGAAGACCAAATAGACACAGACCTGCATTGGAGTAATCAGAAGGAACCCAAACAAGCAAAAAGCAGAGGTGCAGTCATCAGGAGGAACCTGGATAGGATTCACATTCCAGCTGCTACTACTCATTTACCCTCACAGCCAAGTGAGCCTTATTCAAAAACAAAAAAATCAAAAAGAACCCAGATACAAAAATATTAAAAAATTCTGATTGGCAGACCATGTGTCCGATCAGGTTGAAATTTAAAACATATATTCCCCTTCAGGAATAGATCATAATTTTGAAGTATGATGTTGATTGATGAAGTGGTTCAAGAGAAATAATTTTTTTTAGATTTTTGTTCAATCCAAAATGGCTACCAGACCATCTGACTTATCAATTATTCATGAATATCCAGGTATCCGCAAGACTTGTGAAACATTTGTGTGAAGTTTCCACTTGATCTGTCCAGCTGTTCTGGAAAAGAATATTTTTTTATAGGTTTTAGGGTAAATCCAATATGGCTGCCCAACCATGTGACCTATGACATCATATGTGTGAATGTTTTGTTCCTCATGGATAGGTGGTCATATGTGGAACGTTTCACCTCAATCTGTCCAGCCCTTTCAGAGAAGATGATTTTTGAAGGATGTATTTTTTTAAGAATATGGCTGCCGAATCACATGACCAATGATGTCATCATTTTTTGGGGGGGGGACCAATTTATCCCTAAATGACCCTCAAAATTTTTCATACTGATTCGATGCAGCATTCTACATATGTGATTATGACGTCAAAATAAAGGCACCTATGACATCATTAAAAAAAAATCACGCACATTTTCCCGGAGGAGTACGTGCCATGTGCCAAGTTTCAATTTTTTACTTTGTGTGGTTTCAGAGATACAGAGGTCAATTTTTTTCCCATTTTTCCAAATTGACTGCCATGACACATGACCGATGACGACATAATTATCATTACAACGTTCTACATCAGTCGTCGCTCCAATGGTGAAAATTTTGTCTCAATCCAAAAAGCAGTAGCAGAGAAAAACACTGAAGTTCGGTGCAGACATACAAACAGACAGAACAAGAAGACGTCTTGCAGAACATGATATTTGCCAAATCCATAAAACAAATTTGACCTCAAAAAGAATTGATGGTTGCATTTAATGACCAAATATGCAAATCCTCTTCAAACTTCAAGTCAATGGGATGAAAATTTAGGATTTTCGATGTGCATATGTACATGTATACATGTGTACACATATACATATATACATATACATATATACATATACATATATACATATACATATATACATATACATATACATTAATACATATACACACTTGACTTCTCCTGGGAATTTTTTCAAAGAAACTTGCTCGCTCTCATGCACAGATTTATCCTCTCTCGTCTGAAGTTGTCCACCCTTCCTCTCGCTTGTGGTTCACTCAATCTTGTGGCGAGACAGTTATCTTGAAACAACTTACCTTTGCCTCATGGAAAGCAAATCCAACTGAGGGTAATCTCAGTTCGTTCCATAAATCTCGGAACAAGTGTCTGTCTACCCTCAGGAGAGCCAGAAAACAACATCTCTCTAATCTCAAGTCTGAACACTCAAATCTCTATCCCTCCTCCAAATCCTGTTGGTGTGTCATCAAATCTGTTTCTGGTGTACGTTCTCCCTCCATCCCCTCCCTTACCTCAAATTTCTGCACTGCTGACCACACGTGAAAAGGCTGAATGCCCAACCTCGGTGTTTGCATCGACATCTTGTGTCCCAAACTCATCCCTTTCTGTATCCACCTTGCCAGGTCACGCCCAACTGTCCCTGGACTCTGTGTCCTTTTCTTCTGACAAAGTGGAGAGCTTGCTGTCAAACCTCGACTCAGATTCTTCAACCGTTCCAGACGACATCAGCCCACGTGGCCAAACAACCTGCTCCTCTGCTCTTGCTCACCCTCCGCTCTGTTCTATTCACCCTCTCATTTTGCTCAACGTCATCTGCCATCTGCTTAGAAATGAGCAAACATTACCGCTCTGCATAAAAAGGGTGCAAAAACAGATCGCTGCAATGACAGATCAATCGGCCTTCTCCCAATCATCAGCAAGGTTATGGAATCCATCATCGCTTCAGACAATAAATCCTTCCTCTTCTCCAATGGCTTGATTTCCGATCATCAATTTGGTTTCACACCAGGTCACTCTACCCTAAACTGGCTGCTCCTGCTTTCCCAACAATGTATGGAGGTCCTCAATGCCAGACATGAAATCAGAGACATATCCTGAGACATATCACGTGCTTTTGACACGGACTGGCACCCTGCCATGCTGATCAAACTCTCTTCCGATGGTATCCAAGGCCATCTCCACTCATGGCTCACAGACTTACTCTCCTGTCGCAGTCAACATGTGGCCCTAAATGGAGTTCTTTCATCCCCTCTTCCTGTCCAGGCTGGAGTTCCTCAAGGCAGTGTTCTGGGCCCTGTTCTTTTTCTGGTTTTCATCAATGATCTCTCCGACTGGAAAATCCTCTTTATCTCTTTGCTGATGACTCCAGCCTCTGCCATACCATCTGTCATCCCTCAGACCGGCATACAGCAGCTTCTTCGCTCTCTGCACATCTGGATAAAATCACAAACGAGTCCAACACGTGGAACATGTCTTTCAATCCTGACAAATCTCACAGACTGACAATGTCTCTTCAAAAGGACCGTTTAGAAAACACCCCATTACTTTTTCAACAATCCTCTGGAAGAAGTCCTTTCATTCAAGCTTCTGGTTCTCATGATCTGCCATGATCTTTCCTGGGAAAGCCACATTTCCAACCTGGCCTCCAAAGCCAGTCGCCGACTGGGACTCCTCCGTCGTACAAAGTCCTTTCTCGGCCCATCTGAGCTCCTGACCACTTACAAAGCTTTCATATGCAGCCTGATGGAGTACTGCTCTCCCCTCTGGGCTGGTGGTCCCACCTCTCACCTTTCCTGGCTCCACACTGTGGAAACCAAGTCATTTAGGATCATTGGTATCTCCCACGGTGAGGCTGAGTCTTTGGGACTCTCACGCTCTCACCGATCTTTCTGTCTTCTCCCGTCTCCTGTCCGGTGTCGACCCCCTGCTGTGTCTGCGATATTTCTCCCCCCATATTTCCACAGGGCGCTCAATGTCCACCGACAACCCCCTTATGGTAAATTACCAAAATCACGAAAATTTATAAAACACCAGCAACAATTATAATTGAGAGTACATTAATATAATTATTTTCTCCCACAATACTCACCTTCACTCTTTCATTCTTCTTTTTCCCCACCTTTGGAATAAACTTCCAAACTCTCTTCAATCCCATTCTTCCCTCCAGGCCTTCAAAACAGCTGTTCACCACCTCTTATCTTAGGCCTAAGTCACATTTGCTCTACGGCGAGGATACGGCGGCCGTACGCCCTCTGAATTGACAGAAACGTGCGGCGGACGCAGAGTTTCTGCGGTGGCCTCAGGGTGGCCCTACGCTGTTTGGCTATATTTTAGAGGCCGTAATGTCGCCGTGGAAATATAACGCGGCTATAACTTTTTTTCATTTCTACGTTCACCGTAGCAATTCGACAAGCCGAAACAAAAGAAATGGTAAAAAAAATAAAAAAAAATTAACCCATTCGTTACCGTCCGTCTGGCCGCACGTTCACCTTAGGGCCCCCCGGCAGTCGCCTTGCGGGCACCTTGAGGCTACCTTGCGTCTGCCTTGAAAATTCTATGGCCGCCGCAGGGCCCCCTGAAGGTCACCGCGCGACATCAAATCAAAGACCGTACGGCAACCCCACGTTTTCGGTCTCCACAATTTCTAAGACCTAAGGCCTAAGTCACATTTGCTCTACGGCGAGGATACGGCAGCCGTACGCCCTCTGAATTGACAGAAACGTGCGGCGGCCGCAGAGTTTCTGAGGTGGCCTCAGGGTGGCCCTTCGCCATATGGCTATATTTTACAGGCCGTAAGGTTGCCGTGGAATTATAACGCGGAGTTATAACTTTTTTCATTTCTACGTTCACTGAAGCAATTCGACAAGCCGAAAAAAAAACTGGTAAAAAAAAAAAAATAATTAACCCATTCGGTACCGTCCGTCTGGCCGCACGCTCGGCTTAGGGTCCCCTGCGGTCCCCCTGCAGTCGCCTTGCGGTCGCCTTGCGGGCACCTTGTGTCTGCCTTGAAAATTCTATGGCCGCCGCAGGAATGCCCGAAGGTCACCGTGCGACATCAAATCAAAGACTGTATGGTAACCCCACATTGCTCCATATCCAGAATTGTTCAGAATACATTAGTCAACATATGTACCAATTTTTGTGCTTTTATGAAAAGTCTAACAATTGGTTTGCTATGCTGCAGTACTTGTTGTCTGCTTATCACTGTATCCACACTTGGGGTTGGTGTGCTAAGACGTTCTTCCAAGACCAGTGCGGAGCACACGTTTCCACGAACCCTGGCAAAGTGATTAAGCAGGAGATGATGCGCCGACTCCTGAGGTGTGATCGCTCAAGCGGAGCAATCCACGGAGGTACACGCTACACTCACAGGCCTACACACGACTCGGCTGGGAATCTTCTACCTTACGCATCTTCTCTCCTCTCTTTCTTTCCACCCCTCTATCTCGTCCCCTTTGGACATACAAAAGAGCATCCATTACTGATTTGCAATCACAGTTTCCTCTGGCATGACACCGCACCCCCTACATTGCACCACACCACACCTCCCACTCCCATTACTTAGACACCAGTATTTCTCCCTCCTACCTCCCCTAAAGCATACTGGGTTGTGTTGGTCGGCTGACTTACTGCGCCAGGTATTGCAAGGCCCTTCGTCCTCATCTGCTCTCTTTCTTTCTGGCTATCTTATCTTCCTCAGGTTTGCGTGTGTTGGTGTATGTGATGGCACCTGTCATCACACAAGTTAAGATTGTAGAAGATATAATGGGATAAGTCTGCTCTGTGTCTGCTTTTGTAAATCGCTTGCCTTTTGTCGCACCCCACGAATTCCTTGCTGTCTCTGCTGTACATACGAATAAACCCCATTCACTGCACCACGTACCTTTCCTCACCCAATTGTCAGCAAATGCTTTGTGTAGAAATCTTCCCATCTCGTTTTCATCTTTTCCTTCATTGGTCAATCATGGTTTGTATTGTAGCTTAGCCGGGACGTTATCCCCCAACGATCTGTGTTTCTAGCAGTTACGTCCTTGGGCAGTTATGCTCGGCTGCATCTGATCCGGTAAGGTGATCCGGTTTGAACAAGGTATACCGAGGGTGCGTCCCCTGGTAATTAAAACACATGACCATTCAGTAACCGGTATTCATTAGACGGATGACCCTATGTCACGTGGTTGAGTTATTGGCATTCATGGTCGATTAGCAACCCGCCACGTCACGGAGTTATCCGTGTGCAATAGCCTGCGATTCCAGGTAGTCTGGTGGGAACCCGAGGTAGCCCCCCCCCCCCGCTTTGTGGTCTTCTCGCCCCCCCCCCCCATGTCCACAACAATATATAGTATGATTTAACAATTTTTGGTGTGAATTATGACTGAATGAGGAGTTTAAATATATAACATACATCTTGCATGTGGGACTGGAATATTAGAAAACATGAATGCACTTTAATCTGAATTACCGTGCAGTACTTTTGGAGACAGTGGACCAAGCAAAAATGGAGAGAATATTTTGAATTTGGAATGCTCGCATCATAAGGTGTATGGTATGCCAAGGTGGGACTACCATACAGGCTAGTTTTGAAGTACAAAAGAATAAATCCACTAATTAGAGTAAATCTTGCCTGTGTGGAGATAAAGGCCATTTCAACTTTTCAGAAGCGTCACATCTCATGTTCAATTATCCCTCTTTTGCAAAGACAATTGTATTTTCGAACCATATTTCTAAAAATTCATTCACTGTCTTTGTCAATGGGCTCACTGCATATCTAATGTGTTAATAAGTAGATAGCCCCAAATAGTTAAAAACAATAGGCATCACAACTGTATGATTCCTAAAATTTGATGACTTAACAAAACAAAAAAATCCTGTCATCTCCCCATGAGGTTTAACTGCATTCGGTGGGGTCTGATTTTGAGACTAGAGGAAATAAGTCGTTTTTATATTTTCCTCTCGGGGTTTTTCACTGCAATTTTGGCTCCATATTGAGCCGGTGGTCAGACAGCTGACAGCCCAACTCCCTTCCAAAAATCTCTGGCGGGGCAGCAGTGAGCAATTGAGCTTCACTGACCTCATGGTCGGTTGGTGATTCTGGGTTTAGAATTTAGACCCTGTCTTCAGGGAAGGAACATGGTATGATAGAATATGCTGCCAGCATCAATTTAAGAATGTGGTCTCAAAAGCCCTGAGCTGAATCTATTGGAACTTTTCAATTCCCGTGTAACATCCAGGAACAACACAGCTCGTTGGGGGGAATTCAAAGACATTTTATCAGTGATGTTCCTGAGTAATATTGATAAATACACCATCAATGGTGACAAAATAAACACAATAGCTCTTCAATGAGCTTTGCTCTTGTCGAACAAAACTGACATCATTGTTTGTGACTTCCGCAGCCCTGTGAATTTACAATTGTCTCGCTTCTGTGTTTTCAGTTGGAACTTGATTTTGAAACTTTCTCCAAGGAGTAAAGCTTGATCTACACCAACCAATCACACCAAATATGACCATTAGTGACTTTAATTCAACTCAACTGTTGACTGAGTGATTGGAAATGTAATGTAAGTTTCTTGGGCGGGCAAACCTTTCAAGTTAAATGAATGTTCAAATTCGGCCGATGGCAGGCAAAGTGGGGTTGAGGTGTGTGAAACACCCTGCAACCTGTACGTGAAAACCCTTGCAACCCCATGCTTTCAGAAAACAGACCTTTTGGAATTCCAGCTACATTTTCCATCCAATCATCATGACATTTTGTTTAAGAATTATCCATGAGTAGGCATTCCTCCGGTGGCATGTAAAAGTATTCATACACCCCATACCAATAATGCCACATTTATATGAATGGACAAATTATGTATTTAAAAAATGTCCAAATGAACGAATTTAATCATAACGGAAGAGAACAATCTAAACACTGTTGTAGTTGAAGTAGGTTACATGTCGGGAATACCTTCAAAAAACATGTGTACAAACAGGAACGGCACTCGGGAGAGAGCATAACTCTGCCAGGCTGATTAGTTTACGTTTTTTATTCTACTGATAGGACGGATCTGGATTCGGACCTGAACAAAAATTTAATTGGCTTGTTCTTATCACCTAGCCAACTCATCCACCAAGTTTCGTCAGAATCCGTCCATAACTTTTTCAGATATCCTGCTGTATATCGTTTTTGCCCCATCACTCGATGGTAAAGAATCGCTCAAAAAAATTATCGCATCCGGATTCGGATCTCCACCAAAATCGAATCAATTCTTCCTTGTTACACCACCCAAGTTTCATCCGAACCCGTCCACAACTTTTTGAGATATCGTGCTATATATCGTTTTTGGGCCAATCTCTCAATGGTGAAGAATCACTTTTAAAATCCTAGTAGTCAGATCCGGATCTGGATCTTCACCAAAATCTAATCGGTTCGTCCTTCTCACATTCCCAAGCTTTCCACCAAAATTCGTCCAAATCCATCTACAACCTTTTGAGATATTTTGTTCACAAACAAAGAAACAGGTCGGGGTGAAAACATAACCTCCATCCACCTTCGGTGGCAGAGGTAATCAAAATTCACTGGTTGTAAAAGTATTCAGCCCCGTTGGTCAGTATTTGGTGGAAGCACCTTGTGCAGCAATAACTGCTATGAGTGTTCTGGGTCAGGTCTCTCTACCAACTTTGCACAGTGAGATGGTGAAATCTTTGCCCATTCTTCAGGTGAAAAATATCTCTTGTTCTGCCAAGTTTGTTGGGGATCGTCGATGGACTGCAATCTTCAAGTGTCGCCATAAATGTTCAATTAGGCTCAAGTCAGGACTTTGACTGGGCAACTCAAGAACATTTATTTTCATCTTATTCAGCTACTCCAGCATGACTTCAGTTTTGTATTTCGGATCATTGTCCTGATGAAATGCAAATCTCCGACCCAGTTTCAGATTCATGGCTGACTCAAGCAGGTTTTCATCAAGGATTCTGTACTTTGCATCATCCATTGTCCCTTCTATCCTGACAAGCTTGCCAGTCCCTGCTGATGAAAAGCAGCCCCACAACATGATGCTGCCACCACCAGGCTTGACAGTAGGGATGGTGTTGACTGGGTGATGTGCAGTGTTCGGCTTGCGCCAGACGTAAAGCTTTGAATTTACACCAAAAAGTTCAATTTTTGTCTCGTCTGACCACAAAACTCTTCTCCACATGCGTGTAGTATCATTAAGGAATAGCTGTGCAGTCCAAGGAAATACAAAGAAAGAATGAACTAAAAATGGCAATTCTGCCAATCTCGCTGACACTGTGTCACCACCGTATGTAATACAACAATGCACACATTCCTCCTCCGAATCATAACACGAGAACAAAAGTCAGTTAAAATGGAATACAGTGCACAAATTTGTCTTTCATTTCATTATTGTCATCTCGTAATAATAAAATGTGTTTTACAAGTTCAAATGCAATTGTATTCTTGTTCTTCAACTCTGAAATTAATTAAACTGTTGTTTGCAGTGCGAGCCCATAAAATATCTCATTACAGCTGAAGAACGTGTAATATGATAGGGTTAAGATGATTTAAAAAAAAAAAAATTTTTTAATAGCAACAGCCAAGAATTAATGCAATAGAAGCAAAGTTCTATTATCTATTGAGTAATGTAATAAGATCACAGCTGTTGAGATTCAGAATCCAAGGAGCCAGCCTTTCTTTGCATGATTGTAAAGCAGACTTCAACAAGAATAACAACAAAACAGTTGTTTTATGGTTTGAACACTCCTTATATCAAGAATGCACAGGTTCAAATCCAATACATTTAAACACAAAGTTGCCAATTTAGTCCACGGCTCACCAGATTCAGTGGCATTGTGGTTCAAACATGTGTTCCGAGTCCTGGACGATAGCAGTTTGATTTTGGTTTTTTTTTAACTGTATGTTGCGTTAAGGCTTGTGGATGAGCTATAACACAGAATGGATCGGGACGGAACAGAAAAAAAGGAACAGTAGAAAGAAAGGAACCTGGTGTTGGCTTCGTGGTTAAGCTGGCTGGCGTGGGACCAAAGGATCCTGAGTTTGGCCCGTTTTGCGTTGAATTAACAAAAGGTGGGGTTGACTCAGCCTGTCATTCTTCCGAGTTTGGCAAAATGCGTACCAGTGTACTGGGGTAATAACCATTCAGGGTAACCTGTGTCGGAGTGGTGACCCTTCTCGGACTGTACTCTTTGCCAATGAAACTGCCTCAGCAACCCTATGTTCCTTTATGGTACAAAAGGAATGGTATTATTATGATTATTATGATTATTATTATTGTTATTCGAAAGAAAGGGAGAAGACATAGCAACAACAGGACAGAATAGAGGGAGACTTGGAGAGATAAGAGAAGTAGGGAAGAATGCGGACTAGAAGAGGACACAAGGGGTGAACAAGAAGGATACAGCCACAAACTCTCCATCACAGATGTGGAAGTAAGAAGTGGAAATTGGTTTTAAGTGGAAATTTTTTTTTATTTCAATTATGTAAAAGACTTTAAAAACGTGAGGTGCCTCTTCCAAGCTTGATGCTCAGGATTTTGTGGAATCGAGCACAGACAAACCCTCGCGGGTCGGCAATCCTTTGAGAGGGAGATTTCTCCCGAAAAATGTCCCAGCCACTACAGATTCCCCAAAGTCAATGTCTCTGTGTTGTCTGATGTTAAGTTAGTGTGTGTGTGTGTGTGTGTGTGTGTGTGTGTGTGTGTGTGTGTGTGTGTGTGTGTGTGTGTGTGTGTGTGTGTGTGTGTGTGTGTGTGTGTGTGTGTGTGTGTGTGTGCGTGCGCGCGCCCTTTCATGAGCCTTAGACTGTAGGGAAAATAACACTTCACCACACTTGGCAAGTGCAAGTTGGTGAGAGTGAGTATCCATAGGAATCGAGGACACACCTGCCGGTGAAGTAAAACAAGTCATTAAAACACTCAAACAGTCACATTCACAAACACCATTTAAAGTTTCTTATTGATATTTTTTTCATCTGAGGCGTTCCAATTCGCTTTTGCTTTTCACACAACCTATGAACAAACAAGCTTATCTGATAGCAGAGTTCAGATGTCTTGTCTAACCTTGCCTTGCCATGTCTTGCAGAGTTCAGATGACCTTTGATTTGAATACCATCTGATTACAAAGTATGTTTGCGGCGTTGTGCAGGCACCTCGAGCGTCTGCAAAACACCACAAGCACATTGCATCACAGAATACGCTATCCCTTTGGAAAGGCCACATCTATCCAGCTCTGTTACTTGCTCACACTCTTTGGTCGACCATAAAAATCCTGTTTTATGTTTTTCAAACATAATGACATTGTGTGCCACTGCTCTGGTCGGTTCCTGCCTTTTCATTCTGGACTGGGAAGGAAGTGGTAAGGCAGTCAGTATGTTCTTATTGCAAACAAATAAGTTTGTACCCTCTCTTCACTCGGATGAACAGTACGTATCGGATACACCCTCTCTTATCCATAAGCTTTAGATGCTGTTAAATTGGTGGCAGTGATGTGACATGGTAGTGATGGTATTGCATGCTTGTCATGACTTTATGGACTGGATTAATGGTAAAGCAGAAATATTTTGATAGTTCAAGTTAAACAAGCATTGTACCCTGTTTGAAGAAAAACAAAACCATCAAAAATTTTAACAGCTACCCTCATATGTCGATATGATCGTGCAACAGTGTCTTATTTTGTCCGTCGTACAGATGTAGCAGATGCAGCTGCCACAAAGATAGTCTGACGAGCAAGGAGCAATTTTTTTCCCTCTCTTTGTTACCTCTATTCTCCTCTACCCCGTTGTCAGCGTGTCGGCCTTCCATCCACGGTTATCGAGCTCTTTCACAAACTGCCAAAAAATAAACTCGATCAGCTATAAATTTACACTTTTGGACTTAGTCTTTTTTTTCTCTCTCTCGTTTAAATGGCACATCAAAACATTATGTCTTCCTCAGTGTCTACCTCATAAAAAGGTTGACTATTAGGATCGAAGATAGCAAGTCCGAGTGTAATTCTAAACCCAACCGATATTTTGAGCTCACACAATGCCTTGTACTGCTGAACAGGAGCTGTGGTTTCTGGGGTAAACGAAAACTTTTGGCTCGAGTGAAAAAAAATCTTGAAAAAAAAGATTTTCTAACAAAAACATAAACAGCATCTGCCATGACAAAAGCCTATACATCAAGCATACGTTGGACATGAGCCTGAAATGATAGCCGATTTTTTTTTTGGCCGTGCAAAAGGCCAAAATGTTCTTCACTGTCCATCTCCATCAATGCCAAGGCTTCGGCACCGCTACAAGCACTCGTCTGGTGACGCTTCGGCCACTGCAAGCTGGCGAGATAATTGTGTCTCGGCGATTGAGCACACGGAAAATAGCAATTCTGCTCCGCCACGACCCTTGACCCCATCCCGGCTGTGGAGCAATCCATCTCGCCAAGCGGGCCTGCTTAGCATGCCGCGAAGACCGACGGGCCAAAAAGTCCTGTATCGGGCCTTGCAAGCTTCGTCGAACATGTGACGTGCAACCAGAAAAGCCAACATTTAATGTGGAACTTAATGGTGGGATAATCACCCACACCCCTTCAGCTTTTCAGAAACATCTCCCACCTTGAGGCGGCAGGTACGACTGAAGCTCAATTGATTATTTCTGAGACGTATCACAATTCAGTTCATCAAATGATTCATCATGCATTCAATGACGATCTACAGCTCATGGGCTTAGCGTTATCGATCCAGACGTTATTGATGTCGTGACATTAAAACAAACTGTATTTTCTGAAACCACCCTCTGACATACGAAGATATCAAAGCGGTTGTGACAATTGGCTGAAAGTTTCAAAATTTCATCATGACCGATTGAGTCAAGTATTATTTCGAAAACAATTAGTGCACAAGCGCTTTTAGATCCATGTTCATAACAGTGATGTTTTGAATTTCTAAACGACTATGTTGATATTTATTTATTACCGTCAATATGTCTGTGGGGGTTATTTCTCAACGCCCCAGTTGATAACTCAAGCTCACCCGTGATAATTTCGATGTAAAACCGTTTTCACATGACCCTGCCATTTGTTGCTGACCCTGGCATTTGGTGCTACTATGCAGAACCCGTTAAGCACATGACAGAATGACGATTTTTTTTGGGGGGGGGGGGGTCATGAGGAACATATCGGGTTCACTAACAGCTCGGTACCTGCCGTTTCACTTCAGAAGTTTTTATTTTTATTTCCATTTTTATGCACTTAATGAACAAACACGTGCTAATGCATTCCTGCTTCGCCTGCAGCCAAGCACTTCTGAACTTAACTTAAACACATCTGGTTTGTATGGAGCTTTCAAACGTTTCTACGATCGAGATGCTTACAATAGTTTAAGAAAGAACATGTTTTATGTTTTTTTTAAGATTTCCCAAGTATATGTACTAATTAGTGAGGAATATGTTTACCACTGCCACCAAAGGTGGGCAGAAATTATGTTTGTACCCTTGTACGTCTATTGGGTCGCCAAAATAGGTGATCTAATTGTCAGTAATTCTGTCTGTTCGTTTGTCATCAGCATAATTGGTAGTAAACGTGGGCGGATTTTGACCAAACTCGGGTGGTCGGTACATCTTATGACCTAGTGCTTTGGAAATTGTGATGGTTGCTAGGGACGCTTTGGTTCCCTAGCAACAGCCGAAAAACCTTCAAAATCGGTACCGTTCATGCGAAATCAATTCCAAAAGCCATTATCCCACGTAGGGTTATGAAATTTGGCATGCATCATCCACAGGTGATGCTCTACCAAATATATTCCGGTTTTTGTGATATATTTAATAGTTCACCCGCAGCGCCCCCTACAAATGGGGCATGCCCGAAAATTGGCGCAAATTGAAGGCTCCCTAGCGACCAGGTGAGTGCATCGATCCAAATGAAACTTTGCAGGTTCATAGCACGTAATGAGTACTACAACTTTGCCTCAGGACATATTTACCGATATTGCTTAGGTCAGGGGTCAAAGGGCAGAAATCGATAATATGCGAGAGCTGGAGGTGCCTTCGCGCCAAATGCTACTCCTCCGAGGGTTATGGGCAGATGGTCATGAAAATTCACACTAATCATCTGGAACACATTGTGCACAAACGATCGAGCTGGATTTTAGATTTATATCTTTGTTCACCCACAGCACCCCCTCAAACTTTGGGAATTTCCGATATCAAACCGCATTTTAGGTACTTTTCATTAAAATTGATACCGAGTAGTTATCAGTAGATGGAACTCGATGAGATTTGGAATGCATAATCTTAAGGTGATTCTCTATCTGCTATATGACATCCATTTTGCTCTATATCTTATAGTTTCCAAATGGTAACCCTCTCAACTTGGGTGTCCGAGGGCCATTGAGCATTCCCACTGAAAATTCAAAGTACACTAGCTCCAAGACAGTTGAACTGAATGGAATGAATCTTTACATGCTTATAGACCGTAATGAGTACTACAACTTTGCTCATTTGCATAATGACCTATCTCGAGTAGGTCAGGGGTCAAAGGTCAATGAGTGCATTTTTTGGGCAAAATGACCATTCCAATCCCCCTTGCTCCTACACGGGTTAACCGATATGAATGAAAGTTCATAGGTACAGAGTACTCAATGGGTACTACAACTTTGCTTCAGGACATATTGACCTATCTTGGCTAAGTCAGGGGTCAAAGGTCAATGAGTGCATTGTTCAGGCAAAATGACCATTCAAAGCCCCCTTGCTCCTACACGGATTAACCGATACGAATGAAAGTTCATAGGTACATAGTACTCAATGAGTACAACAACTTTGCTTCAGGACATATTGACCTATCTCGGCTAGGTCAGGGGTCAAAGGTCAATGAGTGCATTTTTCGGGCAAAATGACAATTCAAATCCCCCTTGCTCCTACATGGGTTAACCGATACGAAAGAAAGTTCATAGGTACATAGTACTCAATGGGTACTACAACTTTGCTTCAGGACATATTGACCTATCTTGGCTAAGTCAGGGGTCAAAGGTCAATGAGTGCATTGTTCGGGCAAAATGACCATTCAAAGCCCCCCTTGCTCATACACGGGTTAACCGATTCGATTGCAATTTCATAAGTACTTAGTACTAGATTAACTCAGATCAGGGGTCAAAGGTCATCGGATGCTCGGCGACCCATGGCTGCCTACCGGCTTCTCTGTCTGTTTGTCTGTCTTTGAGCAGGATATCTCAAAAAGTTATGGATGGATACGGAGGAAACTTGGGAGGACAGGTTGGGTGTTTGACAATGACAAATTAATTCAATTTCTATGAAGATCTGGATCTGGATCCAGATACGATAAAAAAAACTTTTTTAGTCATTCTTCACTATTGAGAGATTGGGCCAAAAACGATATACATCACAATATCTCAAAAGGTTATGGACCGATTCGGATGAAACTTGGAGGACAGGTTGGGTGTGTGACAAGGCCGACTTGATTAGATTTGAGGTCCGGATCCAGATCCGGCCTATCAGTGGGATACAAACCAGAAACTGTTCATCCTGGCAAGGATATGCGCCTGACCGAGTGTCATTATAGTTTTCTTTTTAATTATACATACAGCAAAGCCTACTTATACATTGAGATATTTTAAAATTCTGGTGTTTCTTAGATAATTGAAAGCTTCTTATCTGTGGAATATTTGAACGCCCCTCGCAGTCTCACACATACATACCAATTATATGATTTGTAACTGATTTAAACGATGTTGTAAAGACGTTTTGTTTTGAACGTGAGTTGTCAACAACCCACCGAACAGAGCGCTTTGTTTAGATGCTGAAAAAGTCACAGAGTTATGGGTGGTGTAATCGTGGCAGTAACAATGTGTGGTGCAAAGTGAACATTGATTTTTGAGTGATGTCATGTGATTAAAATATATATGTATATATATATATATATATATATATATATAAATATATATATATATATATATATATATATATATATATGTTATAGCCACCATAATAGGTACAGATTCCAAAGTGAGATGATTTCTGAAAAAAGGAAAGGAGAACATGGTGGCATGGATGGAAAACTGATGCCAAAATGGCTACCTAACTGTCAGACTGTCGAGAGAAAGGATTAGGGAAATCGCCGAGTCATTAAAAAGTCACGGCTCCATCAGCCACTCGTACTCACTCAGTAATTAGTTTAGCACAGTCAGTAATCCATCTTCCCTCGGCTTAATCTTCTGAGAGCGATTAAAATGTTAAACCATTTTGGATTTTGTGAACTCCGGTCCAGGGCAAAACCCCGATTTGCGTCAGGCTATGGTGATTCTGGGTTGGCAGGATAGCGCAGAGGTATGCACACTTGCCTCTGAGCTGTCCAGCCTGGGTTCAAATCTCGGCCCAGGTGTAAGCCGTCTTCCTGGTATTTTGCAGGCGTGGTGAAGCATCAATGTGTGTGCCATCCATCAGATGGAAGTCATACTGAGCGTTCCATCTCCTAACATTAGTTTGTGGATGATAAAGATCCTGTGGTGTCCTTCACAAAGAATTGGCAAGCTATCACCAACACTGGCTATATTCCAAATTCCTGCTCTTACTGACCATTGGGAAGGCAATGGCAAACCACCTAGCAGAACCCATGCCAAGAAACTGCTTCGGTAGCACCCAATGCTCTGTAGGGTGTATGGTACATGTCATCTCAACTCACGTCATGGTGATTCACGAAAACAACCAGGAGAGGTTTGTATATCTACTATTTCAAGAAAACAATTGTGCAGACAAAGATGATCACAGCCTTTCGAACACAGGCCCAGCAGACTGTATTCTGTTAAATTTATCTTCAGCAGACACGAAAGTTTCTGGGGTACAAAGTAACTGGTGCTGACATCAACAAACTCATGGCTAATGCATGCCCTTCGAAAGCCAACATGGGGGTCAGGGTGAGGAGTCTGCCCACACATTTTCACTAAGTGCTCAACAGAGATGGGAAAAGGATTTCATTTCATCATCAGAATAATTGAAACAAGTATCTTGTCAAGATGTTGCTCACACACATATGCAAGCAAGAAAGGGACAAAAGAGGGGTTTCCTGCCTCTCCCAGAACATAGCCACAAAACTCGGCCCAACAAAAAGCCAATTCTCACAGATCGCAGCTCAGCGTATGTTGTCCGATGCCGATTATAGGCTCAGTTACAGAGCTGATTCTCTGGATCCTGAAGACGCATGCGCACTCTCCCTATGGGGGCAATTAAAGTTTGAAGTTGGAGTTTAACTGGTGCGCACTCAAATCAACAAGCGGTTGTTATAGGTTTTTTTCCCCCCCCCAAAGGGAACGGCAAATAAGGCGCATTTCTCATAATCCCAGCCGGGGCAGTTTCGGAATTGATTCACCATGGCAGAAAATCAACCTCAAGATATTTCTTACAAACTCGAAGACAAAAAAAATGGATGCAAAAAGTAAAGAGCTGAAAACACTCCATGACCCTGGTTAATGATTTGATAAAGGGTTCTCCAATCATCATGCATCCCACCATGCCAAACACGTGGATTTGTACAATGGAATAAAAATAAGGGTAGGCCTATGAATTATTCTCAATATCTGACAGCACAAGTACTTATTGTATTTATACATATATATATATATATGAAAATGCTTGAATTTATTTTCTGTTAAATCATCATCACTCGTTTTGGAGAGCTTTCACACAAGACTCAGTTCAGTGATGTGTGCGATGGAACATTCTGGTTCACATCAAACTATATTAACTGTCGACGTCTTTGTTTGTATAAGCACAAAGCTGTGGGTTAGCATCAGTTCTCGCAAGGCTGCAACAGTGCTGCCGAATGCAGGACCCCTGTAGGCGAGATCAGTAACTTCAAAATTTACCAGGGTGCTGGCGAAAGCTCATCTAATTCTTTGAGAAGGACACAATGGGATCTTTAACATCCACCAAGTAATGCTGGCAGATAGGATACATGGTTTAACTTCTATCTGTGGGACAGCACACGTATTAATGCCTCGCTCTGCCTATGAAGCACAAGGATGATTCAAACCCTGTCCGCAAAGCTCAGTGGTGAATGCTCATACCTCCTCTAGGCTATCCTGCCAGCCAATATTAACTGTGTGCAGATATGAAATAACTTTGCTGTGTTTTAATGTTTTGTCATATAGCCTATTAATTATTGTGCTTGATACTATCTCGAATCGTTCACAGTATTCCTAACACATGAACATAGTTCTGGTGAAAGTTTCACATTTAAGTTGGGCATACACTGGCAGATATGCAAGGATAATGTCTCTGAGGGACATGTACAACGTTTTTTTTTTCTGATGGAAGACAACCTGCCAACATCGGCAGACATTTATTTTTAATCTATGGTCGTAGCATTCAGTGAATATTAAACCATCTTAAAATTGATGTAGTAGGCATTCAATTACCTCTTAAAACTCTGTCTGTTAAAATCTTATATAATGTCCACAAACGTCAAATTACCCAATCTGCAGGCAGACTTGAGAAGATGCGGTTCGAAAGATGAGCATTTTGACTGTCAAATAATGCTTAGTTGTCAATAGGGTATTGTACTGTTTCTTATGCCTGGCTGAATACCATGAAGGAGGACACTGTGAAAAATTCCGGATAATAAGGTGCAAATTCAAACTCGGCAGTAATGGTGAAGAGTCTGTAGATTAAAGTTTGAATTACTGTTCTAATTTTCACAGGGCTCTGCGCTCGATGGAATCCCGCAATGCCAGTAATGCTGAAGCGACATTGATCCACTTAGAGGATGCATATTCCATTCTGGATCAAATGATAGTTTGAGATTATTTTGCACCTTGATTAAGATTAAAAAAACATATATATATATATATATATATATATATATATATATATATATATATATATATATATATATATATATATATATATATATATATATATATTGCAGCTGTCTGGAGCAGACCAAGGCATTGACCAGCCTTTATGACCTGCATCTGTGTAACACGTGATGCTCTTGATAACTTTCTGGTGAAAGTCAGTCCTCGAAGCTCAATTTCTTTTACTTCATTCAGATGGGTGTTGAACTAACAGAGAGGAGGATGAAAGTTGCTGATATCTTGGCCCAGATATTACTTTTCTAGTTTCAAAAAAAATTCCAAGTATTCACCCATCTCATCTCTCAATGTGTTTCGCGTCAGAATTCAGGGAATCGGCTGCCTGGCCTCGATGAAGCTTGTTTGATATTGCTAACCACTAAGATTATGTAATCTGCATACAGATCAGTCCAATCATTCTCTCAGTTACATCATGTACAGTGGATGAGAAATAATTGTGGCCACTGGATTGAATCGTAATTGTTGCACACCTGCATTGACAGTCTCCGTGCTGAAGGATGTTTCTCTCGTTCTCTCGGTGCAACCTTCAAATGTCTACCACAAAATAGTCTGAGAAGCAGGTGAACAGCAGTCCTCAGAAAGCCAATCTTGCACTCATATGCAAAGGACCTCCATGACATGGGGAATCACTTCATGATTGTTTGGAGGTATAATCATAGATTGGCTAAAAAAAAAAAGATGAGAATCTTAAAAACGTGAAATGTTAACAAATCTACTAGTTCATCTTTCCTTTGAGTGGTGAATCCAATTTGATGATGACCAAAAGGATGATGTCACTGATGGATTGCGTTTTGCAAGTGACGCATCCCAATCGACTTTGCTTCCGGGTATCCAACAACTTTATGTGGTGTCAAACAAATTTATAGCTTGCCCTGTAAGCTCAGCAATTTAAGCTCATTATGTCTTTTTGATTGTTACCTAAAAGCAGAAATACACGGCCAAGTACAATAATTAGAATGCTGAGCTTGTGCGCTTTCCCATAAGTGGTCATTGCTCTCCATTGCAAACCGGACCAGGATTCAATTACAAATTTGAATTCAGACCGCTGGTTGCATCATTACCAAGGCACAGCTGTGCATTCAGTGCCCATGCACATTAGAGCAGGAATGTAGAATTTGGTCACATTTCTGGTGATAACTCTACGTTTCACCAAAAGACACCGTGAGACCTTAAACGTCCACCAACTATAATGCTATCCCCCGAAAGGGGTCCTCAATCTTGAGGTCCATCCGAGCACACAATAATCTACCAACACAAAACATTATTGTGCAACCTACTACCTATGATTCGACTCAAAAATAAAAATTCCAAACCACAACGTGAGACCTCATTCACAAGAATAATTACTTGTAATATTCCACAAATTGAACTAATAACAGCCCCATCAACATGAGAGATAAGGCTTCCTATTTCTCACCAGCTATTTTTGTGTGAAAAAAAAATGCATTGTGTTTGCCAAAGTAATTACATGTTTTGTATGA
>NC_140962.1:92219230-92274230 GCF_056783735.1 Eptatretus burgeri | reverse complement strand
TGAAGTAGAATTGTATAAGTGTTGCCGTGTGCTCGGTAGTCGGTATTAGCTCTGCACTGTGTTTTCACTTTTATGTTTGCTTTTTGTGTAAATGGAATTGTGTTTTCTTTTTTTTGTGTGCATTTGGTGGAATTGTATTTGTGTGCTTTCCGTTCGTCGCGAATAAATGTGCTTTATTGTTGAACTGTTCTCCCGCTTCGCTTCGTCTTTCCTCCATTGAATCCCCATCTTGCTTCACGTAAAGGGTTGGTAGTGGGCTGAATACGCCCGATAATTAATCGAACCGTCGAGGTCGACGATAACACCGCTCGGTTATTCTGATAGTACGGAACGGGTCGCTTAAGTGGCCCGTGTCCGAAGTCGACCTGCGGCGAGGTGCGATCGCCCGGTCTACCCTCCGCGTGGGTACTTAGGTAGTTCGAAATTTGGCGAGCAACCCTATCCCACGCGGTGCTGATTGGCTCGATCGCGGTGAGACCGAAAGGTCCACCCGTGACTGGTTCCCGGCGTTAGTCCGAGAGGGTCACGACTGGATTGTCCGTCCGGTGGGCGACGTGCCGCGATTCGAGTTACGTGGCCGTCGCACGCCGGCGGGCGCGAAATCCGCAACACTGGTGTCAGGAGTGGGATACAAATTCATCGCCCTCCTCGCGGCACTGGTATCGGAGAACAGGAAAACGGGCTCTCCTGTCTCCGGCTAAATTTACGGGAATCGGTCCAGGGGTGAGAGAAGCGACCCCCGATTCCCTCCAAATTACGAGCGAGCAAATTAACCCTTCACGAGAAGCAAGATGGCGTCTCAAGGCGAGCGGGAGCCGGGGGTATTAGAAATGTATATGTGTAATAATGTAGAGTCCATGGTCCAGGATGGAATCCCCGAGCAGGAAATGTTGATTGTGCAGGAACACGGACTCGCCCAACTGAACCCAGGGCCCGAGGTGGGTGCGGCAGCGGCCGCGGTGTATGACACCTCCCCCCCCCTCTCCACCAAGACCCTTCCCCAACCCTTGCCGAAACGGCTCAGCTGAGTGCATCCAACATGGCCCAGCTATGCGCCATGCTGGCGGCAATGAACAAACAAATGAATGAAGTGAAAACGACGATGGATACAAATACAAATGAAATGAAAAACGAAATGAAAGGCATGAACAAACAAATGAACGAAAAGATGGATACAAATACAAATGAAGTGAAAACGACGATGGATGCGAATACACAGCAAATGAGGGAAGAAATGAAAAAGCTGCGGGGTGAGACGCAGAACATGGGCCGAAGCCTGCAGGCGGGCATGAAGGCCGTGACCGGGGAGATAAAAATGGCGACTCCACGTATGGGAGCAAACGAGCTGGATGGGGGTGCAACGGCTGACAGGCCCGCGGTGGAGGCGGGTGAAAAAATACCCGTGGAACGTGTTGGGCGAGGGTCGTGACGATGACCGAAAGGGAAAAATTAAATGGGGAGACCAAAACGTGTGAGACGAGACACGAGGTGACGACAACAGAAATAATAGTTGAGACAAGGGAGGTAAAGGGTGAAGAGTTGGCAGAGATACGGGAGATGGGAACGATAGAGGGAAGACTACACGATGAAGACGGGGTAAGTGACGCACACACACACACGGAGGTAGTGGAGGATAATGGGGGTGAGCTGGCGGACTGGGCAGGGACCCGGTGCGAGCAGTTGGATGGCCTCCTCCAGGAACGAGGGGAGGGAGTCTGCCCCCTTGAGGCGAGTCACGACCAGGTGAGTTCGGTCGTGCTTTGCGAGGTTGAGGGGACGAGTGCTGTGGACGGGTGCACGGAGAGCTTGGGGGGTGTAGAGGCCCCGGAGACCCTTGTGGGGACACAAATCCCCAGTGTGGTTGTCCCTGTGTGTGTGGTGCAAGGTGTGAGTGCGGCACCGTGTGTGGAAGCGACCCCGTGTGTGAGTGGTGTGGTGGCGATGGTGCCAGAGTGCGTGCTTCCCAGCACGCCGGGTGTGGATGGGGCACCGTGTGTGAGTGAGGCCGTGTGTGTGAGTGAAACGGCCAGTATGAGTGAGGCACCACGTGTGAGTGGTGTGGTGGCGATGGTGCCAGAGTGCGTGCTTCCCAGCACGCCGGGTGTGGATGGGGCACCGTGTGTGAGTGAGGCCGTGTGTGTGAGTGAAACGGCCAGTATGAGTGAGGCACCACGTGTGAGTGGTGTGGTGGCGATGGTGCCAGAGTGCGTGCTTCCCAGCACGCCGGGTGTGGATGGGGCACCGTGTGTGAGTGAGGCCGTGTGTGTGAGTGAAACGGCCAGTATGAGTGAGGCACCACGTGTGAGTGGTGTGGTGGCGATGGTGCCGGAGTACGTGCTTCCCAGCACGCCGTGTGTGGATGAGGCACGGAGTGTGAGTGAGGCACCGCGGGTTAGTGCCCCCGCGTGTGTGGGTGAGGCACCGTGTGTGAGCGAGGGACGGTGTGTGGATGAGGCACCGCGGTTGAGTGCCCCCGCGTGTATGAGTGAGGGACGTTGTGTGGAAGAGACCGCGTGTGTGAGTGTCGCCGTGTGTATGAGTGAGGTACCGCGGGTGAGTGCCCCCGCGTGTATGAGTGAGGCACGGTGTGTGGATGAGGCACAGCGGTTGAGTGCCCTCGCGTGTGTGGGTGAGGCACCGCGGGTGAGTGCCCCCGCGCGAGTGAATGGAGCACCACGTGTGAGTAGTATGGTTTGTGTGAGTAGTGAGGCACGCGTGAGTGAACGGCCGTGTGCAAGGTCGCTGTGTGCCAGGGAGACCGTGTGTGTGAGAGAGCGGTATGAGAGGGAGATGTCGGTTGGCATGCGGGAGCACGCAGCCGCGTCTCCCCGTGTGAATGTGATGGAGTGGACTGTGTGCGTCGTAACACGCAAGTATGCGTGTGTGGAATGGAGACGGAGACGGCGACAGAGGAAAGAAAGCCGAGTAGCGGCTGTGGTTGTTTCGGGGACCGTGCCGGGTTCACCCAGCAGTGAGCACGCGGTCCGTGCTGTGCAACGCACGAGGCCACCACGTGCTCGCTTGCGAGAGTGAAGTCCCGGTCCGGAAACGCACGCGATGGATTTGCCGATCCCGCGGACGGACAAAGTTTAGGCAGGTAAATGGATTTGGACCGGACGGGTTCTCCACGCGATCGTGTGTGTTAAGCTCCAACGGGCAAAGCACATGTGTTCGCGTGGGAAACCCCTCGAGACGTGGGGCTTGTGTTTTTTTTATGCGCACGGTGACGTCATGGCTGCACGTGTGGTTGGAATCCGGCAGGAGTGGTATCTCTGCCGGATGGTCCCGTCCAAGGAGGGACGAGGAACACGTGCAGCTGCATGACGTCACGGGCAGGTGCAAAGTGCGCGAGCTCTGAGTTGCCGCGCTGGCGCTGCGCATGTAGAAAAAAAAAAAAAAGGAAAGCCAAGCCTCACTTTCGGGTGCAAAGGATTCCTGGGCAAGGGGTGGAAGACCCCCTTACCTGGGCACAGGATGGAAACTAGTTAGGGGGAAGGGTTAGCTTAGTTAGACCGACTCCATGGGGCAGGGGTAAGTCCTCATGGAGTCCGTGGAATGGATTAGTTAGAGGGATTGTAGCCAGATTTAGGTTGGGAAATAAAATGATTTATTTGGAGACATGGACAGACTTATGAATGTGTAGAGGGGACGTAGCTTAGCTACGTAGTGTTAAAAGGAACGTGCTACTAGTTTAAGGGACGACGTGGGAGCACGAGTTAGTTAGGGGGTGCAGATAGAAGGATGGCAGAGTTCAGTGGTGTGTGTGTTGAAGAGTTGGTGAGTGAAGTGGAAGCATGTGCTTGGTGAGTGAGTGAGGCCAGCGGGTCTGTGTGTGTGTGGAGCGAATGGGGAATGCATGGTGCGATGAGTGATTGGGGGGAGGAGTGACTCCCGCCCAAGGGACCCCGGGGTCAGTATAAAGTGAGTTAGCTGGGTTAGTCAAATTGAAAAATGGAGGTCGTTTTGCTGTTGGTGGGAAAGTAGGCTCGAGACCCATTTGGAGGGGTGCAGGAGCCCTGTTGACGGGCTTGGGAGCGTGGCTGCGAAAGGTGAGTATCGCTGAGTGGGTACCCCGGGCACCAGGCTAGTCGGCCGCGGTAGGCCATGGGCCCATGGGGGGCCGGGATAGCGTAGTGGGCACGGGTGCGCCTGCTTGGTGCGGGGGCCCGGGGCGCCATTAGCCGCGTGGGCAGTGCAGTGGGCACGGGTGACCCTCGGAAAGGGGCCCGGGAGGCCGGCCTGCCACGTGTGCGTTTCAGGGGAGGTGCCATGGGGGGCACTCCCCGGTGTTAGGGAGCTGGTAGGCTCGGAGGCAGTGTAGTGCCCGGGGGTGCCATAGCGGGAGATTCGGCAGAGGGTCGTGCCTGCCAAAGGGAGCCACGTGTCCCAGCCAGGAGACCGTGTGAGGGCACGGAGAGAAAATTGGGGGGCGAGGCCCGAAATTGTGAGGACACCAACACAGGCGACGGGAATCTGGGTTGTTAGAACCAATAGTTTAAGCGAGAGGCGCTTGTTGAAAGCCCCGGGGTAGTTTAACAGTTAAATGGTTAGGGTAGATTAGGAGATGTACCCCTCCGCACCATCCATCCCCTCGCTCTCGTTGTGGGCCGCTGGACCTACTTTGGTTATAGATCGCCGAACTCTGGGGAGGCCATTCTGAGGCTTTGCTGGGCCTCGACACAGGTCGTTAGCTCTCCCTTGTTCCCCTCCGGGAAGGGAACGTAGGGGTTGGGAGTAGGCTAGGTGACAGGATAGGGTAGCCGAACAAGGACGATAAAGGGGGTTAGGGGACGATTTATAGTGGGGAAGTAAAAATAAAAACAACAAAAAAAATAAGTTGGGGCTAAATTGGGGTTTGACAAATTAAGGGAGTGGGTATGTACAGTGACAGGCAAAGGCGATAGGTTGGGAGGGAGACAGGTAGGTAGGTCCGAGCCCGCCTTCCAAGTGGCCAGCACCACCGCACTCCCTCCACCAACCTCCATTGAACGGCAAAGGCTGGCCAACTTCATCGGCTGGCCGTGTTTTGCTTCAAGGCGGAGGCCGGCCAAGTTCATCGGCAGCTGTGTGCTGCAAGGCCTGTGCCGGCCAGTTCATCTGCCGGCTGTGTTTGCCTGCAGCGGCCTTCTTCTGCGGGCTGTGTTTGCCTGCTGCCTTTGCCATGCCATGCCCACTGCCCACGTTCACCAGCCCCGTTCAATTTTTGCTTTGCCCCCCCTGTTCATTTCCATGTGCGCCAGGATCCGCAAGGCAACAGTTTGCAAGCTGCGAGAACTGCCCTGTTGGCAGCTACAACACGGGCCTGCAGTGGCGGCCCGTGCACCGTGTTTGTGTTCATGCATCCATTCGTTGTGCTCATTGCGTGTGCCACTTGAGCTGGCACGGAGACTGCGTTGTGCGGCCCAAGCACCGTTGTGGTTCACTGCGTTCAGTTCAAAAGGGAAGGCCTTGGACTGCGTGTGAGCAGCCAGCCACGTTCCCTGTCACCTGCATTGTTTTGAGCCAGAGACTGCATGTGGGCAGCCTGGCTCCCTGCTAACTGCTTTCTTTTTGCAGAGTCAATGATCCTGGGCCATGGTTTAGTGTAAAATTTGTAAGTTAAGGTTAAGATGTACTGTACATATGAGTGCGCCCCCGGCATGTCTGTCTAGCGCCGGCAATTTTATTTAAGTCGTCCGTGTGAGTGAGTTTGTTTAGATAGTTACGCAGCCCTCAGGTTATTTATTTTGGGGACACGAATACCATGAATGTCGCACTCAGGGATCCGTAGGTAAAATGTACTAGGGGAAAACTACACATGATGGCACACGAAAATTTGACGACTCGGGACGAGTCTGTAAAAAGGGGAGGGGTAGTGTTGTGGTTACCAGATTCGCAAACCACCATTCAGGTCCCTTAGGTGAGGTATCTCGGTAAGTGCATGTGTAGTTAGGCCCAAACCCGTTGTCTAGTGGGAATACATGTCATTTATACGTGCTGCGACTCTTCAGGATAGCCGTTTTTCTTTTACTATCTTTATTTTGGACCAACCGCCATGATCACAACCACAACATCAACCACCAACCACAACGCCGCTTCACCACAACCGCCACGACCTTCCCGTCACACCTCGCAACCGTAGCATCGCCACCGTTCTTGCCCCGCTGTGGGTACCGGTGTTGGACTCATGCAGAACGCGCGTCGAACAGCGTGTACAAAATCACGGATTTTGTGCTTCAAAAACGGATCAAAAACGACACACGCCCACTTTTTGCCGTCCAATCGGTGAGCGAGGGGCGATTTGGCCCCGCCTCCAGAACGATCGATATATGCAAATTTGTGGATCAAAAAGCCTTCACGCCCACTTTTTCTCGGGCCAATGGGGAGCGAGGTGAAAGGTCAAAGGGAGGGGGTCAAAGGCGAAGTTACGGGGGGATAAAAGGACGGTGTTCGTCAGTCAGAAGAGAGTCGCAAACGAGAACGAGAGAGAGTCGCAAAGGAGAGTCGCAAAGGAGAACGAGAAGGAGTCGAGAACGAGAAGGAGTCGGAACGGAGGGGACGAGTGTGGAAGACTGGAGCCCGAAGCCTGCAGTGGCTGGAGAAGCTGAAGAGAGTCGGACGAGGGGGTGCTCGCGTCGGTGCCAGGAGCTGCACGCCCGAGGGAGGCCGGCAGCGCGACCTGGCCGAGGTGGAGACGCACACCAGGGATAATAAAGATCCTCTATACCCCGAGCATCAGCAACCCCCTCCTGTTTCCCCCCCCGCGCTGAGATAGTGCGACCAAGGGGGCCCCGTTCCCACCCCCTGCCAGGCACTGTCCACGAGGCCCGCGGGTTGCGGGGCCATCGCCGCTCCGCGTCTCATCACCAGACGGGTAGGCCCGACCCGGTCTCGGCCTCAGGCCTACCCCATTCTTTGGGGATTTCTTTTCCTTGGTTTTGGGTATGTGTTGTCGGCGCCGTCTGTGAAGTAGAATTGTATAAGTGTTGCCGTGTGCTCGGTAGTCGGTATTAGCTCTGCACTGTGTTTTCACTTTTATGTTTGCTTTTTGTGTAAATGGAATTGTGTTTTCTTTTTTGTGTGCATTTGGTGGAATTGTATTTGTGTGCTTTCCGTTCGTCGCGAATAAATGTGCTTTATTGTTGAACTGTTCTCCCGCTTCGCTTCGTCTTTTCCTCCATTGAATCCCCATCTTGCTTCACGTAAAGGGTTGGTAGTGGGCTGAATACGCCCGATAATTAATCGAACCGTCGAGGTCGACGATAACACCGCTCGGTTATTCTGATAGTACGGAACGGGTCGCTAAGTGGCCCGTGTCCGAAGTCGACCTGCGGCGAGGTGCGATCGCCCGGTCTACCCTCCGCGTGGGTACTTAGGTAGTTCGAATTTGGCGAGCAACCCTATCCCACGCGGGGGCTGATTGGCTCGATCGCGGTGAGACCGAAAGGTCCACCCGTGACTGGTTCCCGGCGTTAGTCCGAGAGGGTCACGACTGGATTGTCCGTCCGGTGGGCGACGTGCCGCGATTCGAGTTACGTGGCCGTCGCACGCCGGCGGGCGCGAAATCCGCAACACTGGTGTCAGGAGTGGGATACAAATTCATCGCCCTCCTCGCGGCACTGGTATCGGAGAACAGGAAAACGGGCTCTCCTGTCTCCGGCTAAATTTACGGGAATCGGTCCAGGGGTGAGAGAAGCGACCCCCGATTCCCTCCAAATTACGAGCGAGCAAATTAACCCTTCACGAGAAGCAAGATGGCGTCTCAAGGGGAGCGGGAGCCAGGGGTATTAGAAATGTATATGTGTAATAATGTAGAGTCCATGGTCCAGGATGGAATCCCCGAGCAGGAAATGTTGATTGTGCAGGAACACGGACTCGCCCAACTGAACCCAGGGCCCGAGGTGGGTGCGGCAGCGGCCGCGGTGTATGACACCTCCCCCCCCCTCTCCACCAAGACCCTTCCCCAACCCCTGCCGAAACGGCTCACTCAAGCGCACCCGACGTGGCCCAGCTATGCGCCATGCTGGCGGCAATGACAAATGAAATAAAAAACGAAATGAAAAGCATGGGCAAGCAAATGAAAAAAGAAATGAAAGAACTAAGGGGTGAGACGCAGAACATGGGCCGATGCCTGCAGGCGGGCATGAAGGCCGTGAGCAGGGAACTTAAAATGGCGACTCCACGTGTCGGAACGAACGAGCTGGAAGGGGGTGCAACGGCTGACAGGCCCGCGGTGGAGGCGGGTAAGGAAAAAGTAATTCGGGAGACAAGAGACGAGGTGAAAGTAATTGCGAGGGAGAGAAAAGAACAATTAATACGGAGAGCAAGGATGAGGTACGCGGAGATCGTGAAAGAGCAAGGAGTGAAAAACAGGGAAGGACGGGAGCGACTTAAAGAGAAAGCAAGGTTGACCTACATAAAGATAAGGGAAAGACGCCAGAAAGAAGCAGAGACCAATAAACACGATGAAGACGGGGTAAGTGACGCACACACACACACGGAGGTAGTGGAGGATAATGGGGGTGAGCTCGCGGAGCGTGTCGGGACCCAGTGCGAGCACCTGGATGGCCTCCTCCAGGAACGAGGGGAGGGAGTCTGCCCCCTTGAGGCGAGTCACGACCAGGTGAGTTCGGTCGTGCTTTGCGAGGTTGAGGGGAGGAGTGCTGTGAACGGGTGCTTGGAAAGCTTGGGGGGTATAGAGGCCCCGGAGACCCTTGTGGGGACGCGAATCCCCAGTGTGGTTGTCCCTGTGTGTGTGGTGCAAGGTGTGAGTGCGTCCCCGTGTGTGGAAGCGACCCCGTGTGTGAGTGGTGTGGTGGCGATGGTGCCGGAGTGCGTGCTTCCCAGCACGCCGTGTGTGGATGAGGCACCGCGGGTTAGTGCCCCCGCGTGTGTGGATGGAACGGCCAGTGTGGATGAGGAACCGCGGTTGAGTGCCCCCGCGTGTGTGAGTGAGGCACGGAGTGTGGATGAGGCACCGCGGTTGAGTGCCCCCGCGTGTGTGGATGAGGCACGGAGTGCGAGTGAGGCACCGCGGGTGAGTGCCCCCGCATGCGTGAGTGAACGGCCGTGTGCAAGGTCGCTGTGTGCAAGGGAGACCGTGTGTGTGAGAGAGCGGTATGTGAGGGAGATGTCGGTTGGCATGCGGGAGCACGCAGCCGCGTCTCCCGGTGTGAATGTGATGGTGTGGACTGTGTGCGTCGTAACACGCAGAAATGCGTGGGTTGAATGGAGGCGACGACGGAGACATGTCAGGAACGAAAGCCGAGTAGCGGCTGGAGTTGTTTCGAGGACCGTGCCGGGTTCACCCAGCAGTGAGCACGCGGTCCGTGCTGTGCAACGCACGAGACCACCACGTGCTCGCTTGCGAGAGTGAAGTCCCGGTCCGGAAACGCCAGCGGTGGATTTGCCGATCCCGCGGACGGACAAAGTTTAGGCAGGACTACGGATTTGGACCGGACGGGTTCTCCACGCGATCGTGTGTGTTCAGCTCCAACGGGCAAAGCACATGTGTTCGCGTGGGGAACCCCTCGTGACGTGGGGCTTGTGTTTTTTTTTATGCGCACGGTGACGTCATGGCTGCACATGTGGTTGGAATCCGGCAGGAGGGGTATCTCTGCCGGATGGTACCGTCCAAGGAGGGACGAGGAACACGTGCAGCTGCATGACGTCACGGGCAGGTGCAAAGTGCGCGAGCTCTGAGTTGCCGCGCAGGTGCTGCGCATGGAAAAAAAAAAAAAAAAGCAAGCCTCACTTTCGGGTGTACAGGATTCCTGGGCAAGGGGTGAAAGACCCCCTTACCCTGGGCACAGGATGGAAACTAGTTAGGGGGAAGGGTTAGATTAGCTAGACCGACTTCATGGGGCAGGGGTAAGTCCTCATGGAGTCCGTGGAATGGATTAGTTAGAGGGATTTAGTGAGCTTTAGGTTGGGAAATAAAATGATTGATTTGGAGACCGTGACAGACTTGTGAATGTGTAGAGGGGACGTAGTTTAGCTACGTAGTGTTAAAAGGAACGTGCTACTAGTTTAAGGGACGACGTGGGAGCACGAGTTAGTTAGGGGGTGCAGATAGAAGGATGGCAGAGTTCAGTGGTGTGTGTGTTGAAGAGTTAGTGAGTGAAGTGGAAGCATGTGCTTGGTGAGTGAGTGAGGCCAGCGGGTCTGTGTGTGTGGAGTGAATGGGGAATGCATGGTGCGATGAGTGATTGGGGGGAGGAGTGACTCCCGCCCAAGGGACCCCGGGGTCAGAGTAAAGTGAGTTAGGGGGTTAGTCAAATTGAAAAATGGAGGTCGTTTTGCTGTTGGTGGGAATGTAGGCTCGAGACCCATTTGGAGGGGTGCAGGAGCCCTGTTGACGGGCTTGGGAGCGTGGCTGCGAAAGGTGAGTATCGCTGAGTGGGTACCCCGGGCACCAGGCTAGTCGGCCGTGGTAGGCCAAGGGCCCATGGGGGGCCGGGATAGAGTAGTGGGCACGGGTGCGCCTGCTTGGTGCGGGGGCCCGGGGCGCCATTAGCCGCGTGGGCAGTGTAGTGGGCACGGGTGACCCTCGGAAAGGGGCCCGGGAGGCCGGCCTGCCACGTGTGCGTTTCAGGGGAGGTGCCATGGGGGGCACTCCCCGGTGTTAGGGAGCTGGTAGGCTCGGAGGCAGTGTAGTGCCCGGGGGTGCCATAGCGGGAGATTCGGCAGAGGGTCGTGCCTGCCAAAGGGAGCCACGTGTCCCAGCCACGAGACCGTGTGAGGGCACGGAGAGAAAATTGGGGGGCGAGGCCCGAAATTGTAAGGACACCAACACAGGCGGCGGGAATCTGGGTTGTTAGAACCAATAGTTTAAGCGAGAGGTGCTTGTTGAAAGCCCCGGGGTAGTTTAGCAGTTAAATGGATAGGGTAGATTAGGAGATGTACCCCTCCGCACCATCCATCCCCTCGCTGTCGTTGTGGGCCGCTGGACCCACTTGGTGTTAAGATCGCCGAACTCTGGGGAGGCCATTCTGAGGCTTCGTTGGGCCTCGACACAGGACGTTAGCTCTCCCTTGTTCCCCTCCGGGAAGGGAACGTAGGGGTTGGGAGTAGGCTAGGTGACAGGATAGGTTAGCCGAACAAGGACGATAAAGGGGGTTAGGGGACGATTTATAGTGGGGAAGTAAAAATAAAAACAACAGAAAAAAAATAAGTTGGGGCTAAATTGGGGTTTGACAAATTAAGGGAGTGGGTATGTACAGTGACAGGCAAAGGCGATAGGTGGGAGGGAGACAGGAAGGTAGGTCCGAGCCCGCCTTCCAAGTGGCCAGCACCACCGCACTCCCTCCACCAACCTCCACTGAACGGCAAAGGCTAGCCAACTCCATCGGCTGGCCGTGTTTTTCTTCGAGGCAGAGGCCGGCCAACTTCATCGGCAGCTGTTGTGTTGCTGCAAGGCCTGTGCCGGCCGGATCATCTGCATCTGTGGTACTTCAAGGCCTGTGCCGGCCAGTTCATCTGCCGGCTGTGTTTGCCTGCAGCGGCCTTCTTCTGCGGGCTGTGTTTGCCTGCTCACCTTTGCCATGCCATGCCCACTGCCCACGTTCACCAGCCCCGTTCAATTTTTGCTTTGCCCCCCCCTGTTCATTTCCATGTGCGCCAGGATCCGCAAGGCAACAGTTTGCAAGCTGCGAGAACTGCCCTGTTGGCAGCTACAACACGGGCCTGCAGTGGCGGCCCGTGCACCATGTTTGCGTCCATCCATTCATGCATCCATTCGTTGTGCTCATTGCGTGTGCCACTTGAGCTGGCACGGAGACTGCGTTTGTGCAGCCCATGCACCGTTGTGGTTCACTGCGTTCAGTTCAAAAGGGAAGGCCTTGGACTGCGTGTGAGCAGCCAGCCACGTTCCCTGTCACCTGCATTGTTTTGAGCCAGAGACTGCATGCGGGCAGCCTGGCTCCCTGCTAACTGCTTTTCTTTTGCAGAGTTCAATGATCCTGGGCCATGGTTTCGTGTAAAATTTGTAAGTTAAGGTTAAGATGTACTGTACATATGAGTGCGCCCCCGGCATGTATGTCTTAGCGCCGGCAATTTTATTTAAGTCGTCCGTGTGAGTGAGTTTGTTTAGATAGTTACGCAGCCCTCAGGTTATTTATTTTGGGGACACGAATACCATGAATGTCGCACTCAGGGATCCGTAGGTAAAATGTACTAGGGGAAAACTACACATGATGGCACACGAAAATTTGACGACTCGGGACGAGTCTGTAAAAAGGGAAGGGGGTAGTGTTGTGGTTACCAAATTCGCAAACCACCATTCAGGTCCCTTAGGTGAGGTATCTCGGTAAGTGCATATGTAGTTAGGCCCAAACCCGTTGTCTAGTGGGAATACATGTCATTTATGCGAGCTGCGACTCTTCAGGATAGCCGTTTTTCTTTTACTATCTTTATTTTGGACCAACCGCCATGATTACCACCACAACCACAACATCAACCACCAACCACAACACCGCTTCACCACAACCGCCACGACCTTCACGTCACACCTCGCAACCGTAGCATCGCCACCGTTCTTGCCCCGCTGTGGGTACCGGTGTTGGACTCGTGCAGGGTGCACGTTGAACAGCGTGTACAAAATCACGGATTTTGTGCTTCAAAAACGGATCAAAAACGACACACGCCCACTTTTTGCCGTCCAATCGGTGAGCGAGGGGCGATTTGGCCCCGCCTCCAGAACGATCGATATATGCAAATTTGTGGATCAAAAAGCCTTCACGCCCACTTTTTCTCGGGCCAATGGGGAGCGAGGTGAAAGGTCAAAGGGAGGGGGTCAAAGGCGAAGCTACGGGGGGATAAAAGGACCGTGTTCGTCAGTCAGAGCCGTGTGGAAGTCTGGAGCCCGAAGCCTGCAGTAGCTGGAGAAGCTGAAGGGGAGAGTCGATCGGAGAGTCCAATGAGGAGAGCCCAAAGAAGAGTCCAGAGTCGGAGAGTCCAGAGGCGGCAGCGGCGAAGGCAGACGAGGGGGTGCTCGCGTCGGTGCCGGGAGCTGCACGCCCGAGGGAGGCCGGCAGCGCGACCTGGCCGAGGTGGAGACGCACACCAGGGATAATAAAGATCCTCTATACCCCGAGCATCAGCAATCCCCTCCTGTTTCCCCCCCGCGCTGAGATAGTGCGACCAAGGGGGCCCCTCTCCCACCCCCTGCCAGGCACTGTCCGCGAGGCCCGCGGAGTGAGGCGCCATCGCCGCTCCGCGTCTCATCACCAGACGGGTAGGCGCGACCCGGTCTCGGCCTCAGGCCCGCCTCATCCTTGAGGGTATTTCTTTTCCTTGGTTTTGGGTATGTGTTGTCGGCGCCGTCTGTGAGGTAGAATTGTATAAGTGTTGCCGTGTGCTCGGTAGTCGGTATTAGCTCTGCATTGTTTTCGCTTTTACATTTGCTTTTTGTGTAAATGGAATTGTGTTTTCTTTTTTTTGTGTGCTTTTGGTGGAATTGAATGTGTGCTTCCCGTGTGCCGCGAATAAATGTGCTTTATTATTGAACTGTTCTCCCGCTTCGCTTCGTCTTTTTCTCCCATTGAATCCTCATCTTGCTTCACGTAAAGGGTTGGTAGTGGGCTGAATACGCCCGATAATTAATCGAACCGTCGGGGTCGACGATAACACCGCTCGGTTATTCTGATAGTACGGAACGGGTCGCTTAAGTGGCCCGTGTCCGAAGTCGACCTGCGGCGAGGTGCGATCGCCCGGTCTACCCTCCGCGTGGGTACTTAGGTAGGTCGAATTTGGCGAGCAACCCTATCCCACGCGGGGGCTGATTGGCTCGATCGCGGTGAGACCGAAAGGTCCACCCGTGACTGGTTCCCGGCGTTAGTCCGAGAGGGTCACGACTGGATTGTCCGTCCGGTGGGCGACGTGCCGCGATTCGAGTTACGTGGCCGTCAGCACGCCGGCGGGCGCGAAATCCGCAACAATATATATACATATATATATATATACATACATATATATATATATATATATATATATATATATATATACACACATACACATATATATATATATATATATATATATATATATATATACACATATATATATATATATATACATATATATATATATATATATGCCTGGTGTTGGCGCAGTGGTTAGGGCAGCGGCTTGGGATCCAAAAGGTCCTGAGTTCAAGTCCCGTTTGGCCACTGAATTAATACACCAGGGGGTTGACTCAGCCTGTCATCCTTCCGAGGTCGGCGAAATGAATACCAGTGTACTGGGCCGGTGTATACCCCGGTTAAAATAGGTGTGCCATATCCCTGTGTCGTAAGAGGCGACCAGGGTTGCGTCAGGAAGGGCATCCGGCGTAAAACATGTGCCAAATCACGATGCGGATCATACGGATGATCCGCTGTGGCGACCCCGAACGGGAGCAGCCGAAAGAAGAAGAAGAAGATATACATATATATATATATATATATATATATATATATATATATATATATATATATACAGGTTATATATATATACAGGTTATATATATATATATATATATATATATATACATATATATATATACATATATATATATATACATATATATATATATATATATATATATATATACACACATATATATATATATATATCTTCTTCTTCTTCCTCTTTCGGCTTGCTCCCGCTAGGGGTCGCCACAGCGGACCAACTGTCTCGTTTTGTTGTCCGCATAATGATTTGGCATAGGTTTTTACGCCGGATGCCCTTCCTGACGCAACCCTGGTCGCCTCTTACGACACACAGGGATATGGTACACCTATTCTAACCGGGGCATACACCGGGCCCAGTACAACTGGTGCTCATTTCGCCGACCTCGGAAGGATGGCAGGCTGAGTCAACCCCCTGGTGTTTTCGACTTGGTTCATGTATATTTATATATATATATATATATATATATATATATATATATATATATATATATATCTTCTTCTTCCTCTTTCGGCTGCTCCCGTTAGGGGTTGCCACAGCGGGTCATCCATATGATCCGCATCGTGATTTGGCACATGTTTTACGCCGGATGCCCTTCCTGACGCAACCCTGGTCACCTCTTACGACACAGGGATATGGCACACCTATTTTAACCGGGGTATACACCGGCCCAGTATACTGGTACTCATTTCGCCGACCTCGGAAGGATGACAGGCTGAGTCAGCCCCCTGGTGTATTAATTCAGTGGCCCAACGGGGCTTGAACTCAGGACCTCTTGGATCCCAAGCCGCTGCCCTAACCACTGCGCCAACACCAGGCTCATATATATATATATATATATACATACATATATTAATTCAGTGTCCCAACGGGGCTTGAACTCAGGACCTCTTGGGTCCCAAGCCACTGCCCTTACCACTGCGCCAACACCAGGCTTAATATATATATATATATATATATATATATATATATATATATATATATATATATATATATATATATATATATATATATATATATATATTAGGGTGTTCCAAAAAAATGAAAGTTTGATTTTTGCTGCTCCCTGATTTTGCCTTTGTTCCAATACCCCTTAAGAACTTATAGCTCAAAAATGAACAAAATTCCATGATATTTAGGGGTTCCTCAAGTTGGCACAATTATGTCCATTATGGAGAGGGCATTTTGCACTGCAATGTCAAAAAGCTCATCTCGGTCTCCTTGGAAAAACTATTCTTTCATCCTATGACTGCTGTGGTTTTTGAAAATATCAAACAACCATATTAATTGTGAAGTGTACTGTGTTGTGCATATTCGACGGCAAGTTGTCAGTTGCAGTTTGGAAAATTTCAACCATATTGTGCCAACTTGAGGAACCCCTAAACATCCTCCAATCTGCTTCATATTTAGTGTGTATGTTTCTACTGCCAAATGGAACAAAGGCACACTCAGGGAGCATGAATATTCATTCTTTTATTTTTTTACCCCCTATTATGAAGCACCCTAATATATATATATATGTATATATATATATATATATATATACATATATATATATATATATATATATATATATATATATATGTATATATATGGAGGAACTATAGTAAGGGTTTGAAACGTGTGTGTGTGTGTGTGTGTGTGTGTGTGTGTGTGTGTCTGTCTGTGTGTGTGTGTCTGTGTGTGTGTGTGTGTATGTGTGTGTATGTGTGTGTGTTTGTGTGTGTGTGTGTGTCTCTGTGTGTGTGTCTCTCTGTGTGTGTGTCTGTGTGTGTGTGTCTGTGTGTGTGTCTCTGTGTCTGTGTGTGTGTGTCTGTGTGTGTGTGTGTGTGTGTGTGTGTGTGTGTGTGTCTGTCTGTGTGTGTGTGTCTGTGTCTATATAGATATATATATATATATATATATATATATATATATATATATATATATATATATTATGAATAGCATCTAATATTATGAATACTGTTAATAATATTGGTGCCGAGATAGATCCTCCATACTGGAGACAAGACAGCCTTCTGCCCATCATGAAATCATATAATTGTTGTAAACCTGATCTGTTCTCCAACAATTTGATCAGAGTCCACCATTTGGTTGCAGTAATATATGGATGCAGTGAATATCAAGGAAGAGGTGAGGGCTGTCTCTTTGGAAACAGTGTTTCCCATGCATGCTTTTTATAAAAGATCTTGACTCATGAAAGAGTGAGGTTACAGAGGGTGAAAAGATAACATCCTGACAGGATGACAATGGGGCACAAAAGGACAAAAAAAGTAAAAAAAAAAGAAGAATGAACAGGAAAAAAGAAGAGAGAGTGGAGATGAGAAAACACAGCACCCTATAAATGGGGAGGGTAAGAATTATTATTGGGGTATATAATATCATGAGTACGGATGGGGGGGGTGACGTGAGATGGAGGCACAGTGCCTGTTTAAAGACCTGGAGTGAAGATTGAGATTGGGTTGACTCCAGGAAGCAGTTGCATGAGCAGGAGAAAAGAAGAACGAGAGAGTGGAGGAGGGCGGCAAGCCTGGATTTTGGGACTTGAACCAGGAGGGGGCTACTGGAATAACATATGCATGCTGGAGTAGTTGGGAAGGTTTGGTGGGCTGAGAGAGCAGAGGGAGAGGCAATAAAAAAATAGAGGCTACCTTCATGTCTGTGATGTGAATGCAACTATTCTTGTGTTTCGGCCTCATCATAGGAAATACCAATATTGTTGAGAGCTCTGGATTCCACAGAATCCAGGAGAGACGTGTGATTTTGGGGCCCAAGACAGATTTAATACAAGCATCCAGCTCTGCTTACTAAGTTTTCAGCAATGACATCTGGAGTTTTCTTCTTATCTTGCTGGTGGATTTTCCTCGATGCATGCAAGCAGTGCATTTGCACTCTAGACTATAGCATTCTTTATCCTGATCTTTCCTGGAGGGCTGATGTCCCTCAAGGTAGCCTGCATCATGGGTCCTCTCATATTTCTAGTTTACATCAATGACCTCTCTGCACATTTGGAAAATCCTCCGTAATACCTCACAGATCATTTAATCATGTATTCCTCAGCCCAGTGGCAGGCAGAGTGGAGCTGATTAATCAGTTGCTGATATAGAAATGATTATAAAAATAAATTGGTCAACCAATTTATCAAATCATTTCTACCAGACTCTCGGTGCTATAACAGTTAGAACGTCCGCTATTAGTCTGTGAGGTCAGCGGTTTGAATCCCGGGAAAGTCATACCAAAGACTTTAAAAAAGGTAACTGATGCTTCCTTGCTGGACACTTATCATACAGTAAACAAGTGAAATCCTTCAATACAGCACATGTGGTGAAGCAAATGAGTACACTAATGTTAAAATATGCAATTTATGCTTTTTCAGTTGAAAAACAATTAAAAAGCATACTTAATATTTGAAATGTAAACGTCTTATTATTATTGTGATAAGCACCTTTATATATAACAGAAGGAATGAAATCGTTCGATACAGCATGGCAGGGGAAGCAAAAGAATGATAGCATAAGATTAACTTAACTTTCAGCATTCGGCGATCGGCGCGAAATGCGATGGTGGGCGGAAATGACGTCTTTCGGCGCGAAATGCGATGGTGGGCGGAAATGACGTCTTTCGTTCGTTCGTACATGAGAGATGCGCGTTTCTTGGTTTTTTTTCCTGTCAAGCAATAAATTAAATGGTTTTCACATATATAACACATTAGTTTCACAAATTTCCATTGAAACACTCGGGTATTTCCGTCAATTCTCGCTATTTCCGTCTCGGTTACGCACTACCATCTACCGGACAGCCGACATTGGCTGTCTTGAGGCACGTGGGGGGGGGGGGGACACCGGAGACGTGGTAGACACCAGGGACATTTCAAACTCGATGCAATTGTATACAGCGCACGCGCTGTAAAAAGGACAGAGCACAGACAAACAACCATAGGTTGACAGCCATTGCACAGACATTGATTGGCCTAATAGCTTCCTCCTGCATTGAAGTTCTTTATCAGGGAAGTCATGATATAAATACCACAAAAATGAAATATTCTGCTCTAAAATATCACATTCTTATTCTGTCTCCACATAATCACACGGTTAAACAGTCAATTCTCTGCCATAGTAAATCTCTGCTGGAGGTGCAGTCCTTAGAGCTCATTGGCCTCACAATCCACCATTCCCTATTGTGAGAAATTATTCTCCAAGCAAGGCTCTAAATGTAATGCCATGCATTATGGCTCTCCTGTGTGGACTGGTGCTGCTACATTTCATCTTGCACCACTTGAGGCAGTAGAATCTAATGTTCGAAATGTACTTCTTATCTCTCAGTCAGAGGCTGAAACACAGGTACTGCTTTGCCTTGCTGACCTGTACTATCTCAAATGTGGTCTTGCATCCTCTTCCCTTTCAACTATTTCCCCAATTGTCGCTCTTCCCCCAAACCCTTTCAGGTTGCATTTGCTCATCCAGAAACCCCTACCTTGTAACAATTTCAAAATTTGGCCTAACTGCTCACCTTAATTCCTGCATTCCCCCTTTGACATACGTGTCCATTCCCTTATGTGCTTCCCTACACTCCTTTCAGGTAGAAACCCAATGCCATCTCAAATGGTCTCTCATGTTTACCTGAAATCTTTTCTATTCTCAGTTACCTTTTTCCTTTGTACACCAGTATTTTTTACTGAGCGAAAAGTGAGATTAAGCAATTGGTTCATGTGTGTCTGCCCATCTGTCTGTCTGCTTATCAGTTTGTAATTGTCAGATTATGATCTATGAATAACTTATTTAACTTTGAACATGAAGCGGAACATGAGTCGGAAGACAAACCTTCCATTTAATAGTGCAATAGCTCTGAATTTGTTCTGATTGTGCATGTGCAGAAAGGAATGAGATAATTGTTTTAGAGTGCCTGTCTGGCAGTGAAACAAAATTGACAATCATTCCAAACAGGATACTTACCGTTTTAAGGATGTTATAAAGGACACAAACAACAGTCATGAATAACTAATGGAACATGTTAGAGTGATGTATAGACATTGGGTAAAACTGTGGTAAAACTCAGAATTAATTTATTTCTAGGCCTTTAAACCTCTTTAAACCTTGTTTAAAATTGAATTATATACTTGAACAATGTAAAACACAAATCACCTTCATAAAACTTCCAGGAACCACTTCGAAGAACCATGCTATGTATCGATATATAGCATGAGAGGGCATGGCATGTGAGTGGGTACAGTATCGGGGTGAAGAAGAGGCTGCCGATATGGCTATATATAATGCCGATTGATGCTGCATTCTCTGGTGATCAATAAACTCCCCATCTCTTAAACTGCGACTCAACATCGCCTTATTACATGGTGCAAGGGTGATCTATAACACTGCTTCAGTAGCACTAACCTTAAGGATTTTTTAAACGACCTTTAAATTAATTCTTTTATTAAAAATTGAAATACAGTCGGAGCCCAACATTCGCGGTTTATAAAATATGACCTGTTTCTACATTTGCAGCCCTGTGCTTCACATATTTGCGTTTTTTTGTAAATGTTTTCACGGTTTTTCGAACCTGCTTCTACATTTGCAGCCCTGTGCTTCGCATATTCGCTGTTATTCGTGGACGTATTTGTGGTTTTTCATGGAATTTTTTTATTTTCCCTTATTATTCATGAACCGCCGGGAACTTATCCCCCATTTTACCATTGAAACAATGCTCTGACATTCGCGGATTTGACATTAATGGCATTTTTCAGGAACGTATACCCCGCGAATATCAGGGTCCGACTGTATTTACTTCAACACTGTGTGGGGTAATATGTTCTATGAACTCTCTAGTTTCTTTATGTGTTTACCTTGATATTTTACTCTCCAATTTATTTGCACCCTGTATATCTGCCGATCCTCTTCACCTTTATTGTGCTGCATGCTTGCTTAGAGGGTCGAAAACTTGATGATGAACGCATCCGAGCTGATGAATCGAAGGGCCACAGAATCGGTCAGTCAGTGAATTATTCAGACCAATTATTGCTTTCATGTAAATTTTTGAATATTGGAAGAAATGTAAGTTTGCCTTAAGAATGGTTGGCTGCTTTTTGGATTCTCTACCTCAGTTATACGAGTCACAGTTAGAATTTTTGCTTGTCTCAAAATGTTGTGTCAAATTGCAACAGAAGTTGACAGAATGCTTTAGATCTCTTCTTATTGTTCAGCCAGTCTATTTGACCATGTCCCTCGCTAACCTCCGATCTGCTCCACTCTTTGTGCCTTGATATTTCTCTCTGTATTATCTTACTATTCCATGAACCTTGACTGCTTTATAAAAGAGGCAAAAAACATTGGCTTAGGGAAGTGATTTTGACATATAATGATGCTATCACATACTATAATGGGAATGGGAGGAAAAAATTATAGGAGTGTTTTAGTTATGGAAACGATCTGTGATTCTTGGCAATGTCAGCACATTGTATGTCCATCTCAGAGCTGGCTTAATATATTGTTACGTTTGAGGGGGGGTATGCATTCAAAGGGTAATTAGGATGTTTAATTAGGAATGCCATGCTGTTCGAGTTTACCAGGATCTCGATGTAATAAGTAGCAATTCAGTGGTGATAAGTTGTCTAGTAAATGTTCATTTATTCAAGGGGGGAAATGATAAATGTCACGTAATTAGATAGGGACACGGGATAGGGTAAGTGTGTCTGCGTAAACCCCTTTTTGGTATTCTCTGGAGACTGGCCGTGACGTCACAGGACAGTGCAGCGGATGGCTCCGCCCCGTGATCACGATTGGCGGAAGGCGATGGCGGTGGGCCAATAAACGGCTCGATTGGAAGTGACGAGGACCAAGGATAAAAAGGTTCTGTTCGGGGTCGAAAAGGAAGAGGAAGAAGATTACAACCAAAAGATCGTGTATTTTTTGGTGTGAAGGCTTGTGCGCGGAGAGTGTCCTTGTTGTTGTGCTGATTTGATCGTGTTCTTGATCGTGTCTTGGAGCCTTGCTGAGCCTCGTGCCTCACCTTGGTTGGCTCTGGGGTTCTGCTGACTCGGAGTACGGGGTCGAACGGCGGGCGGACCTGCCTCCCTCTCCTGCTCGCAACTTGGCGCCAGAACTGGTTCCCTGGCGGCTGTGAGCGGACGTGGGCCAAAACCAGGAGGTCGACAGCACCACGGTTTCTCCTGCCCCCCTGACGAGAGCAAGGCCAGCTCGTCCGACGCCGATCCAGGGACAGTTGCGTCCACACCACGGCCCAGCCTGACCACCAGAAATAGCTACTGTGTGTGTGTGTGTGTGTGTGTGTGTGTGTGTGTGTGTGTGTGTGTGTGTGTGTGTGTGTGTGTGTGTGTGTGTGTGTTTGGCGCCTTAGAAGGTTTGAGATCTCTATATTCATTGGAATTGTCTGTGTTTTTCCCCACGCCCGATCCCACACCATCCCGTCGAATCGCCCCGGATCCCTCTTCTTGCCGAGTCTTGTTATTTCTGTTAATAATTAGAAAAACAAATAAACATCATCAACTCAGTGAAAAGTGACTCGTGCCACCTTCCTCGTCCCGTTTGCGGTAGAGCGATTAGAACCGCCATGTTTGGGTTATAAATAAACAAACCGCCTCCATCGTTTCGGCTCATTCTACGTTGGCGGGACTGTTCAAGTCCCGTGGACGTCACAATATATTGTTTCACAATTATCACATCGGTTTACTTTATGTGGGAAAGAATTGCAAACAATATTTCTTCCAAAATAAAAGCAATCAAGGTGGCCTCAACAATTCACTCTCTGGCACAATACAACCATGTCTTCCACTTTCTTCCTTGGCTCATTTTTCTTCCTGCTAAAATGTCATCTACATTTCAAAGCAGTTAGAAAGATAGTTTCAGTGATACAATGTGAGTAAGTGTGCAGAAGCGAAGATGTGGCACATATTCAAAATCTGGAGGTTTCTTCTGTGAGAGTGACATCGCCTGTAATTATGTATGTTGACAGTTTCAAAAATTAAAGATAATTCCAAGATGCTGCCATTCATGCTTGATAGCAGATGCCCGGATTTTCTTTTTTTTTCCCCCATTGCCTTGTTTAGCAAAGAAATTGAATCTGAATCTCCATTACTCAAAACTAGACTTGAAAGAGAAGTTGAAAAACCAATTAAAGACGTGCAAAATCCCGTCGAGGCTCGAGCGCATTCCCACACACAAAGACACCAACATGAACATTTCTCCAGTGCCACAGCCGGATCAAATAATTGGGTCTTCTCGCCCTTAACCTCGTTAAGCTAATGGGATGGGCGCGAATCTGCGTAATGCGTGCCGAGAATCAACCTCCACCACTCTCGCCTTGCTGCACACCCTTTCTTTCTTCGGAGTAGATTGCCCACCCCCGCGCTTCCTAAACCACCCACCCCTCATAGCCGATGTGTGAGATTTGGACGTGCACTGCAAGTCAAGCGGAGCATCGGGGAGGGATCTGATCAAGGTGGTGTGGTAGACCAAAGAAAATGCCTGTGATTATATCAGATTGCAAAGACATCATTGGCTTACGAAAATCTTTAAGCAAGGACACAAACATAACCTAGAAACATCACGGATTTGTCACAGTAATCAAAAGGTCCATTAACTCATCTTAACATAGATTCCAGAAATTTTTCCAACACACAATGTCAAACAAATAAACTTAGAAACAGGAAGAAGTCATTTGTTTCACATCCACATCGTATCATGTATTTACTGAAGTTTAAACTTAATGTACCCCATTTGCTCAATTTGCCCCGTAAACCAGATTTAAACGTTTTTTTTGGACGCACTTACATTTTAATTACTGCACTTAAGGTCCAAGTCTCATTTTCCAACATAGACAGAGTCATTATGGCCAAGACAGCAGAGCAAAAAGGCCAGCTCTAGTGAAATATACCAATATAGACATTTTACATTCACCTGATTAGGACAGCCAGCTTAACGTCAACTCTGAACTGCTAGCTTCAGAAGGCAGCAACCCCTGTCAAAGCTTCACTCTGCAACACAGCTTTAAATTTGGATTCAATACCATCATGAATCAAATCCAGGAAACGGACAGCTCAGACACTGCCATCTGAGTTTATCTACAATCCACAAACCTGGCAAGCCATTGGGAAATGGGGAAAATGAAGGATATCAATCAACAAAGAAAATAATCCAAGAGTGATCAGAATATAAAAATAATGCAAGGAAGCCTGCAAGAATGGCATACCGTATGCTACATACCTCGTTATGACATACCATATGCTGTATTTACATCAACAAACCTTAAATATTTATTTAAAATGAAATGAACAGTAAACTATAGGCACATGGTGGAACTGTTGGGTGCAGTAAATGAACAATCTGAACAATGTGTTTGAACTTATGGTGATGGAGCGGGTTGGGGGTGAGGGGTGGATCTAATCGTGTTTTCTTGTAAACATGACATTAGTCTTGCAATGTTGAAGTCTAGTGTCTCTGTATTTGTTTTCTGAACTGTTCAACCTTTCAAGAGGTTTGAACAGGTAAGATAGTACATGTGAACCACCCCGTGAGGACTTTCGAGTTGTTTGCATAAATTCAGGCTTCTAGGTGCGTGACATAAGAGATCAGCAAAAGATCTTCCTGGCACTGTTTTGTGGCAAAAGGGTGTGAACTGAGGAGTGGAGGATGTGAACCTCAACACTTCTGCTTTGCCACCAATGAGCCAAAATGCAAATCTAAACAGAGGAAAGGGCATCAAGTGATCATGGCAGCACAATGGAGAGATCATTTGAGAATTTTCCTCAGTCACACAACAGGCCCCAACATTTGATGAGGCCCATTGATCAGGTCAACGATGACGTTATGGAAAATGCCACCGATTGGCTTGAACTGAGGTGAGTTAACAGTTAGTCTCAAATTGGTTCAGAGTGCCTGAAAATTTGAGAAGCAGGAGCAAATGGACATGAAAAATGAACATGACAAAGCGCAAAGAGCACAGTGCTTTGAGTGGACAGAGAGCTGGTTGAATGTTGCACTAACTCTGGAGGTTCGAGTTGGTGTGATTGTGACACTCTTGGTGAATCAATTGCTGCTGGAGAGTGATTGTTGTTCTGGTTATTCGTCAAGCTTTGTCTCACATCGGAATTGTGCTCCCTTGATTCACTGACACTCCTGCCTGCGGGGCACTGTGGACATGCTGTTTTGTGCGGAGCTACTGTTGTATGTTTGCACCTGGCTCTTCCTCTTCTGGGGAGCTCATGCTGCGCTTCAGAGCTGGTGCATGACTGAGTTACCAAAATAATAATTCCCACAGAATTTGCTGACTCGAAACACGCACTGGTCTAGACTTTGTGCAACTTCTTAGACAGAAAGTCCATACACTAACTGTCTGTCTCTCACATTCAGAAGTCTTGCACATCAGTAGACATTTCAATCCTTTTGGTTCTGTGAAAGAAACTCAAAACCTGCTACCAATCTCTTGTTTTCTTATTTATAATTAAATTTATATATTTTTCTCTGATTGATATATTGTTATGAATCTGGAACCCATCGCACACAACAGCCAAAGTCCTTATAGATCAGTTATATCGGTAGGTATGTGTTTCTAGGCAGGGTCCCGTCCTATGTTTAATGGGTGATTAATTGTACGTGCGCTGTGAATTATTTTATAGTTAGGATTTTTACATCACCTACAACAACAACTACAGCTACTACTACCATCCACTACAACAACGCCACTTTCCCGCACTTGACCGGTCGCCATTACGCACGTGTGTTTGGATGAGTACGTGGGCGGAGCCTTCATCCCCTCGGGTCGAAGCTCCGCTCCGAGGAGGGGCAGAGAGCCAATGAGCGGAGGGCGAGCACCACACGCGTGCCCCAGCCAATCGGGAGGCTGCCACGAGTCGCCTGACAACCCACCGTCCAATCAGGAGGCGAGTGGTGGGGAGAAGAAAACCCTCCCTCCTCAAAAAAGATGAGAGGACAGCAGTTCGGAGCATCGTGGCGATTGCAGCAGACGGTCGGAGATTGCCTTGGTCTGGACCAGTTTTTTGGGAGACCGTGTGATCGTGGCGACTGTGGAGGGTTCTGCAGACGGTCGTGGTCGTGGTTGGAGCGGTCTGCGGTCCTTTGGAGGGCAGGTCTGGTAGTCGAGCAGCCAGGATCCTAAGCCATGGACTTCGGGTCGTGGGTTCGAGTCCCACCAATGGTTCGGAGTCGGTGTGGCCGCACGAAGCGGACAGGTACCCTGGCCCGGCTTGACCGAGATAGACCCACGGGGTCCAGTTCTTTTGGGTGTGTGTGTGTATGTCCGTGGGCCCCGTCTGTTAAGTAGAGCTGTTTAAGAGTTTTCTTTTCATATTACATTTCTTTTATTCGTGATAACTCTGCTCGATGTTCCCCTCCCCGATTATTGTGATAAATAAATATCCCTCCTGTTGAATGTGCCAGCTCGTCCTTGTCTTGTCTATCATTGGTTTGCCGTGCTGCGAACAGGAATTAGGAGGCTTCATTGTTGCCGTAATCATGCAATTGGCCGGCAGGGTTCTGGTACTCTCTGCTCAGGGTACGACTCGGATCCGGCTCGGTAACGGCCCGGATCGTGCAGATCCTGCCGAGGGTGAATTTCCCCGGTAGTTTGACATGGGTATTTAGGTATATTGAAATTGGCAATTGACCCTACCCCACGTGGTCGACCGATTGGCGACTTTCGGATTTATCTGAAAGGTACGACCTAAATTCCGGGTGTTCGGTGGAGCCGACTCTACTGCTCCCCCTCGCGGTCGTGCTCACCCCCAAGTCCCGGCCCTACAACAATATACAGTGCTCCCTCACCTATCGCGGTTAATGCGTTCCAGACCCACCCGCGATAGGTGAAAATCCGCGAAGAAGAAACCACATATTTATTTAATTATTTAAGTATATTTAAACACATTTTAAACGTATTTTAAACCATTATACAGCATCCACACACTCTTATTAACACTCCCCACACACATTTAATCAGTTATTTTTAAAAAGAAAATTTAAAAATTTTCATCGGAAATGCGACTTCATGGGGCTGCAAGCCGAAGATCAAAAATAATTTTAAAAATACTGTATTGTACTATAAAATATAAAAAAAACGTATTATGGGTACTGACCTATGAAGATATGACGATGATGATGATAGCTGTGCAGTTTGATTTGAATATTTGATATTGTTACGTTTGAGGGGGGGGTATGCATTCAAAGGGTAATTAGGATGTTTAATTAGGTATGCCATGCTGTTCGAGTTTACCAGGATCTCGATGTAATAAGTAGCAATTCAGTGGTGATAAGTTGTCTAGTAAATGTTCATTTCTTCAAGGGGGAAATGATAAATGTCACGTAATTAAATAGGGACACGGGATAGGGTAAGTGTGTCTGCGTAAACCCCTTTTGGTATTCTCTGAAGACTGGCCGTGACGTCACAGGACAGTGCAGCGGATGGCTCCGCCCCCTGATCACGATTGGCGGAAGGCGATGGCGGTGGGCCAATAAACGGCTCGATTGGGAGTGACGAGGACGAAGGATAAAAAGGTTCTGTTCGGGGTCGAAAAGGAAGAGGAAGAAGATTACAACCAAAAAGATCGTGTTTTTTTGGTGTGGTTCCCTGGCGGCTGTGAGCGGACTTGGGCCAAGACCAGGAGGTCGACAGCACCACGGTTTCTTCTGCCCCCCTGACGAGAGCAAGGCCAGCTCGTCCGACGCCGATCCAGGGACAGTTGCGTCCACACCACGGTCCAGCCTGACCACCAGAAATAGCTACGTTTTGTGTGTGTGTGTGTGTGTGTGTGTGTGTGTGTGTGTGTGTGTGTGTGTGTGTGTGTGTGTGTGTGTGTGTGTGTGTGTGTGTGTGTGTGTGTGTGTGTGTCTGCTTGGCGCCTTAGAGGGATTGAGATCTGTATATTCATTGGAATTGTCTGTGTTTTTCCCCACGCGCGATCCCACACCATCCCGTCGAATCGCCCCGGATCCCTCTTCTTGCCGAGTCTTGTTATTTCTGGTGATAATAAAAACAAATAAACATCATCAACTCAGTGAAAAGTGACTCGTGCCACCTTCCTCGTCCCGTTTGCGGTAGAGCGATTAGAACCGCCATGTTTGGGTTATAAATAAATAAATAAACCGCCTCCATCGTTTCGGCTCATTCTACGTTGGTGGGACTGTTCAAGTCCCGTGGACGTCACAATATCATTGTGTTTGATTTGAAAACCCGCGATGTAGTGAAGCCGCAAAAAGTGAACCGTAATATAGCGAGGGAGCACTGTGTGTATATATAAATGTATGTGTGTGTGTGTGTGTGTGTGTGTGTGTGTGTGTGTGTGTGTGTGTGTGTGTGTGTGTGTGTGTGTGTGTGTGTGTGTGTGTGTGTGTGTGTGTGTCTTCTCCATAACTCCAAAACCATGAAACCTAGCAGCCTGAAACTTTGCATGCGTCCTAACGGAACGCCAAGGAAGTGAATGAGTGAAAATTGGGTGTTTGGGTTAATTAAAAAAACACTTTGGAAGATAACTAACGGCTTTATTTAATTATATCCTTTATCAGGCGAACCTCGGACACCTCACTTTATATGGGGTTTTAAGGCGTTTCCTGGATTACCTCGCTGGCGTCTGGCCTGCACAACCATACCTTGACTTGGAACAGGCCGCAATGATTTCTTAACGATCGTCTGTTTTTGTCACTTTCCTCACTCGTATTATTGAATATGTGTTCATCACAGCTACGAATCGCTGGGCACATTGCCATGCCTATAAACGCCCAGAGACGCAAGCGTTCACCCATAACCTGGAGAATCTCTTAAACGAAGCCCAATTACAATATTTATACTCCAGATTTGAACTCAGCAGCAGTTCTGATGCTAAAAAAAGTGTTCCTTTGTCCAATTCGGACATTTATTGGGCATCTCTGGGTACATAGTTTTGTCGACAGCAATTGGTAATCACTTGCAAAGTTGGGCATTCCATCGGAGTGCTTGCTTGAGTGCTTAAACCACTTGGCGAGCACTCACAAAGCTGCTTGATTGTTCATTTCAAAGCCACCAGAAGTAAGACCCGTCACAAAAATTAAGTTTCACCCTAGAAAAGTCGTGCGAATAAATTAGTGAAATATCAGATACTTTTTCATAAGCTTTTCGCCCGTGTTGCAAGTAGGGCGACCAGCTTTGTGAAGCATCAAAAGGTGGTGAACAATCAGCATTTCACACCCTTTAAAATTGGGCGAATAGACTATGGAATTAAATATCTTGTGTCCTTTTCTCACATGTGCAGCAAGTGGAGTGACCTGCTTTGTGATGGTGTAAAATGCATTGTATAATCAGCATTGTCCGAATATAATTGATGTGAGAAACAGGATTGAACGAGACTCGTATCATTATAAGTGAAGAAGAAGATGAGACTCACAAGATGGAGGATGAGATTTTCTGCCCAGTTTTATATTGAACATGTCGAATAAAGAGAAAATGCTATTTCCATCCATCCATCCATCCATTGGGACCATACTCTGTGCAGAGCGCTGTTGCTGCCTAAGCAGTCCCCTGCGCTATTGGGCACAATCCTGGGCGGGTCAACACTCCGAGGCAGGACACCTGCAAGCTGGTACTCATTTTGCAAACCTCAGGAGGATGACAGGCTGAGTCAACCCCACCTGGTAATAATTCAACAGCCGAGCAAGATTTGAACTCAGGACTCTGGGATTCCAAGCCCACCACTCCAACTATTAAGCCAACATCAGGCATACAGATGCTGTTTGGGCGTGTTTTATCACCCCGGGTAATGCCCTGGTATGCTGTCTACCCTCCCCTCATGCCCTCCCTTGCACTTGCACTGCCTTCATTCCCCTTACACTATCTTACCCTACCCACAGGCTGCCTTCCCCTTTCATGCTGCCACCTTCCCTCCTCTCATTGCTGCCTCCATCCCCTCCTCTCATGCTGCCTCCTTCCCTCCTCTCACGCTGCCTCTATCCCCTCCTCTCATGCTGCTTCCTTCCCTCCTCTCATGCTGCCTCTTTCCCTCCTCTCACGCTGCCTCTATCCCCTCCTCTCATGCTGCCTGCCTCCTTCCCTCCTCTCACGCTGCCTCCTTCCCTCCTCTCACGCTGCCTCCTTCCCTCCTCTCATGCTGCCTCTATCCCCTCCTCTCATGCTTCCTCCATCCCCTCCTCTCATGCTGCCTGCCTCCATCCCCTCCTCTCATGCTGCCTCCTTCCCTTCCTCTCATGCTGCCTCCTTCCCTCCTCTCATGCTTCCTCCTTCCCTCCTCTCATGCTTCCTCCTTCCCTCCTCTCATGCTGCCTCTTTCCCTCCTCTCACGCTGCCTCTTTCCCTCCTCTCACGCTGCCTCTTTCCCTCCTCTCACACTGCCTCTTTCCCTCCTCTCACGCTGCCTCTTTCCCTCCTCTCACGCTACCTCCTTCCCTCCTCTCACGCTGCCTCCTTCCCTCCTCTCACGCTCCCTCCTTCCCTCCTCTCACGCCGCCTCCTTTCTCCTCTCACGCCGCCTCCTTCCCTCCTCTCACGCTGCCTCTATCCCTCCTCTCATGCTGCCTGCCTCCTTCCCTCCTCTCACACTGCCTCTATCCCCTCCTCTCATGCTGCCTCCTTCCCTCCTCTCATGCTGCCTCTTTCCCTCCTCTCATGCTTCCTCCTTCCCTCCTCTCATGCTTCCTCCTTCCCTCCTCTCATGCTGCCTCTTTCCCTCCTCTCACGCTGCCTCCTTCCCTCCTCTCACGCTGCCTCCTTCCCTCCTCTCACGCTGCCTCCGTCCCCTCCTCTCATGCTGCCTGCCTCCATCCCCTCCTCTCATGCTGCCTGCCTCCATCCCCTCCTCTCATGCTGCCTGCCTCCATCCCCTCCTCTCATGCTGCCTGCCTCCATCCCCTCCTCTCATGCTGCCTGCCTCCATCCCCTCCTCTCATGCTGCCTCCTTCCCTCCTCTCATGCTGCCTCCTTCCCTCCTCTCATGCTGCCTCCTTCCCTCCTCTCATGCTGCCTCCATCCCCTCCTCTCATGCTGCCTCCATCCCCTCCTCTCATGCTGCCTCCATCCCCTCCTCTCATGCTGCCTCCTTCCCTCCTCTCATGCTGCCTCCTTCCCTCCTCTCATGCTGCCTCCTTCCCTCCTCTCATGCTGCCTCCATCCCCTCCTCTCATGCTGCCTCCATCTCCTCCACTCATGCTGCCTGCATCCTGCCCCACCTCTCATGCTGCTTTCCTCCTTCCTCTCCTCTAACGCTGCCTCTCCTCTAACGCTGTGATAGAGACACGTTTGTTTTAACTGAGGATAAGTACGCGAGTTGCCGTGTTATACTTTACACCAAGCAGAATTCAAACATTTATTTTGCAAATGTAAATGTAATATTCGTGATTAATTACATTTTTATAAGCAATTGAGGTTGAATATTTAAGTTAAAAAAAAACTTTTTTTTTCAAAAAAATTTAAAACAAATACCCTCCGGACATACACATGGGAGAGCGAGCTCGATGCAGCATATAAGTATGGTACAATTTCACAAAAGTTTTAGGGAGTAGTAGATGAAAGCTCTACATCACAGGATTGGACAGATGCTGCACACATATACCTCTCATTCCAAAATAATGAGTATTAATATCGAGTTGGTCCCCCCCCCCCTTGATGATAAAACAGCCTCCACTCTTCTGGGAAGGCTTTCCACTGAATGTTGGAACATTGCTGCTGGGATTTGATTCCATTCAGTCACAAGAGCATTAGTGAGGTTGGGCACTAATGTTGGGCGATTCGGTCTGGCTCGCAGTCGTTGTTCCAATTCATCTCAAAGGTGTTTGATGAGGTTGAGGTCAGGACTCTGTGCAGGCCAGTCAAGTTCTTCCACACCGGTCTCGACAAACCATTTCTGTATGGACCTCCCTTTTTGTGCACGGGGACATTGTCATGCTGAAACAGGAAAGGGCCTTCCTCAAACTGTTGCCACAAAGTTGGAAGCACAGAATTGTCTGGAATATCATTGTATGCTGTAGCGTTAAGATTTCCCTTCACCAGAACTAAGGGGCCGAGCCCAAAACATGAAAAACAGCCCCAGACCATTATTCCTCCTCCACCAAACTTTACAGGTGGCAATATGCATTCGGGCAGGTAGCATTTTCCTGGCATCTGCCAAACCCATATTCATCCGTCAGACTGACAGATGGTGAAGCAGGATTCATCATTCTAGAGAATGCATTTCCACTGCTCCAGAGCCCAATGACAGTGAACTTTACACCATTCCAGCCGACACTTGGCATTGTGCATGGTGATCTTAGGCTTGTGTGCGGCTGCTCGGCCATGGCAACCCACTTCCTGAAGCTCTTCATGAACAGTGTGTTATGCTAATGTTGCTTCCAGAGTTAGTTTGGAACTTGGTGCTGAGTGTTGCAACTGAAGACAGATGATTTTTCTGTGATACGCACTTCAGCACTCAGTGGTCCCATTCTGTGAGCTTGTGTAGCCTACCACTTTGTGACTGAGCTGTTGTTGCTCCTAGACGTTTCCACTTCACAATAACAGCAGTTGACCAGGGCAGCTCGAACAGGGCAGAAATTTGACGAACTGAATTGTTGGAAAGGTAGCATCCTATGACAGTACCACATTGAAAGTCACTGAGCTCTTCAGTACGGCCAATTCTCCTGCCAATTGTTTGTTTATGGAGATTGCATGGCTGTGTGTATATATAACAGCTTGTACATTTATACATATGTTTTTTATTTTAATATGTATTTTTTTTAATATGGATTATTTTATTTTAATATGTACATTTATACATGTATATATATATATATATATATATATATATATATATATATATATATATATATATATAAATACATATTAAAAGAAAAAACATATATATATATATATATATATATATATATATATATATATATATATATATATATATATATATATATATATATATATATATGTCTGTCTCTGGACATGTCCGCACGGTGTTTGTTTCCGAACTTGGCCGGGCAGTGTTTGCGTCCAAGTGGCATTTGTCTCCAGATGCATCCAGCCAGCATTTGTCTCCAAATGTGTCTGCGCGGTGTTTGTTTCTGGGCAGTATTAACACTATGACTGGTAGAAAATGGATTTCAGACATTACTTTGTTTTCAACTTCACTGTTATTCTATGCAGAAGCATTTTGATGAGACAGCGTGAATTGTAATTAATGCTCCACCACATGCCTGACTTTCCTTCTCCCACCCCTCCTTCCTCTCTCTTTCCCCTCCACCTCCTCACTCTCCCACCCCCCCCCCACCCTCTTTCTCTCCCTCACCCCTCTTTTGTATTCCCTTCAGTGAAGCGACCGGTGGCATTTGCTCGAAATGTGTGTGTGTATATATATATATATATATATATATATATATATATATATATATATATATATATATATATATATATATATATATATATATATATATATATATATATATATATATGTCCCAGAGGGGAGAGCAGTACTCCATCAGATTGCAGATGAAAGCTTTGTTAGTTGTTAGAGGCTGAGGTATGCCACTGGCTTTGGAGGCCAGCTTGGAGATGTGGCTTTCACAGGAAAGATCGTGGCAGATAGTGAGGCCCAAAAGCTTGAATGAAAGGACTTCTTCAAGGGGATTGTTGAGAAAGTAGATGGTGTTGGTGGGGAGGGGGGGGGTTCCAGAGGGTCCTTTCAGTGAGACATTGAGTGAGGGTGTGAGATTTGTCAGGATTGCAAGACATGTTCCTCAAACTTTTCCTGCATCAAATGACCACGATGGATAACATCTTTGTCATCTTGAGACATTTCAGTGTTATCTCCATTTGTGCACAGGTGGTGAAAGTACGTGCCTGGCCAGTCATAATCTTCAAAGGTGTCAAGTTTATTCCCCTGTGGATGTCAATGAGCTATGGTATCAGATAAAATGTCATGAAGCTCAACAGCTGAACGTTCTTCACACAATTGTTTTATCTGCAGCGTCCTGACCTGTTCACATTTGAGGTCCATTGACATGTGAAGTTTCTGCCACACAACAAATCCTTCCATTTGTTCAAAACATTGTGAAACGTGAATTACAATGGACACGCAACTTTCATTGGTTCAGAGTCCGCTCTTGGCATTGTAATAAGCCAATGGACTTAGCTGATGTCAATACGAGGTTGTGAAAGATATTCTCCCTCTAATCCCATAGTATGCAGTGTTCAATGCAATGCTCTTGTGGAAATGTTTGAATATTTCCCACTGTTGGACAACATTTCCATGGTTTGGGCGACTATGCCGAAAGTGTTGGCAGCTTCCCACAACGCAATCAATCGATTGACAATACTTGTCATTGGTGCTCCATTTTGATTCAGATTCCTGTTTGCTCAGAGACGTTTTTTCAGCCATTTTTCCATTGCAAGTGAGTGAACCTGAGAGAATGTCTTCATCACACGTACATCCACTTTTGCAGTTTATTGAGGGGCAGGTGAACTGCATGAGCTCCACCAAAATGAACCGTCAATTCAGTGATTTTTCTTTGAAGACCTTTGTCGTAGGTCTACATCTAGAAGTGAATTGCGCAATGTGCAAAATGCACATCATAAAAAAAAGAAAAGAGGTTCAAAGACTCAGAGAGAGAGAGAGAGAGAGAGAGAGAGAGAGAGAGAGAGAGAGAGAGAGAGAGAGAGAGAGAGAGAGAGGAATAAGATCCACTTTAAAGAGTTCAAGCTCATGCATTTCAGTCTGGACAAGAATGCCACCAGTCAAACGTCTACGTTAGTTTCTCAAGTTATTCTCCAGAGCTTTTTCGAGAGCATTCTTGCTGTTATGAGAAGCTAAAGTTGCTCTGCCAGAAGAATGGAGGAGTGACAATAACATTTAATTGATCTTTTTTCACATGTCATTGTGTTGATCTGAAATATATTGTCACCAGAATGAACCGAGATTTGATCAATGCTGTTTGTTTGTTTTTTTGGTTTTTTTTGCTTACCTTTGTGTTTCCATTGTTATTCCTTCAACAAACAAAAGGGTAGAGTTGAGCAACGTAAGGAAATGGCCAAAGAAGAAAGGAAAGGGGAGAAGAAAAAATTGGCTCAAAATTCACTTGCAACCCATTTTGCCTTTCTCTGCCAAACTTGTCCTTTCCGTTGTTCCACCTGCTCCTTTTGCCATCTCATTCAGACAAAATCTCTTGAGCCCTTTAGATATTGACACTTCCATCTTGACCTCCCATATAAATATAACCCTTCGACCGACGTGCTTCTAAAACATTATCAAGATAAATGAACAACTCACTGTTTTGTGTTATACACATTCAGCATGGTGTGAGCATTTACATGGTAGAGTCATGCAAGAATTGCAGCTGACAAAGCATTTTACCATTTAAGAAATAGTGAGACCTTCCAAATTAGAAGCAATATACATATTATATACGAAAGTTCAGACATTTTGGCCCTTCTTCACACCCTCATCACATAAGCACACACACACACACACACACACACACACACACACACACACACACACACACACACACACACACACACACACACGCACGCACGCACGCACGCACGCACGCACACACACACACACACACACACACACCACCTTTCTTGTTCCACTCCCTCCCCCCAAGAATCACTGATAATTTCTACCAACCTCCTTTACCTCTTCTCATTCCTCCTCTTCAGCTCCCCAGCCCTCCCCTTTCTTTGTGCTTGTACAGAGAAGGTTTGCTGTTGAGCCCAAGGCCTTTCATCATTAACATGTTGTTTCGCGTTCAGAAATCTAATTTTATAACCCCCTATAAACCGAATTTATGATTCAGTTAAGGTTATTTGCTTCATGTCATGAATACAAAAATGGGCTTTTTCTTCTATGTCTTCAATATTCTGTGAATGGACAAGTTGTGATCGCCATGGTTATCAGCACTGTTATTTGCCCACAACCGTCCTTGTACTGCACAACTATTGCAACCCTTAAATTGAATAATCATCCTTATATATTTCTACTTCAAGTTAGGCCGCAAATTTATTGATCAATCTCCACATATGAATCCAAGTTGTAAATAAGCTGTTGGGAAGTTTGGAGCAAGTCAGTAGTTAATTTAACAGCACTCGCCATGACAGATTTTCAGGCCGACAATGTTGTCTGAAACATTGGAAATCAGGAAGCCGATCACAGACACAACACAAGATCATCGTTTTCAAGAGCATCTCAAAACAAAATAACGTGTAAAGTAAGTGAACTTAAAAAAAGAGAGGGGCTTCAGTTGATACAGAAAATACTTTGAATGCATTTCCTGATTTATTGTTGGAAAATGATTTCATTTTCTGGATAACAATGTTTAGAATGGCGTTTTTAGCTCGCCTGTTCGAAGAACAGAGAGCTATAACGATACCCCCGGCGTGAGCGTGAGCATGAAAATGTTAAGGTTTTTGGTGAAAGTTATTTAGAAGCTTGCCATTCATTTAATATGTGTACTAGGATGCTGATATTTGGCATGGATGTTCCTTTGCGGTATATTCTTGATGTAGTGAAGTAAAAATTAAAAAATAATTTCAAATTTTTAAATTTTTTGACCTGTTTTGAACTTAACTTTTTTTTGTAGCACATCAACGTTAAAGTTTTTTCCTTTCTAATGTTTTTATCCACCACACTATTTTTTACTGATTACAATATACAAATACATATATTGGTTTGAAATTATTTGGATCAGACTTCACTGCAATGCTTTATAAAAAATATTATTAGACTAGTCTTTTAAAAACGATAAATGTATAAACAGGCGAGCATTGGGTGGCTTTGACACCAACTCTCTGGTTATTATTACTGTACGATGAAGGATGTAACACACCTCAGTTTGAAGAAATCGTACTCATAAGGTATGTTCTCTATCGTAAATACAAACAATATTTTTATGAGTTAACCTTAAAATTCTCGCCCATATATCTCCATACTACGTATGCAAAAGTAGTGGAAATTTTTTTCGCCCCACCTTCCTCTTCTCCACGCATTCCCCTTTCCCTCCTCCCGTGCAATTACCCCTGTTGACCCCCACTTCCATTCATTCTTCTCACACTTGCTTCGTTCCCCTCACAACTCCTCAACCCACGTCCAGTAAGTACGTATTAAGTAATCGATTCCATACTTATTGTACGAATAACATTATTGCAGTTCAAACGACGTCATAATACTGTACTATATCAGAGCAATTCACTTCACAGACACACCGGGTGATTTATTGTGATGGTTTTGTTGCTGTAGTAAGGCTGGCAGGATAGTCTACACTCTACAGGTATATATTCTCTCACGTCTGAGATGTCTAGCCCGAGTGTGAATCTCGGCCCAGCTATAAACTTCCATTCTGGTGTTTTGCATGCAGGGCGAGCCATCAATGTGTGCGCAGTCCTACGGAGAGACGTCAAACTGTGTGTTCCACCTGCTGGTTTTAGTTAGTGAACGTTAAAGATCCCACACTGTGCTTTGTGAAGAGGAGGTGAGTTATCACCGGCACCCTGGCCAAATTCCAAATGGCAACACGAAGTTGAATATCCTTTGTCTGAATGGTGACCCATCCAGGGTTGTAACCCCTAGCCAATGAAACTGCCTGGGCTGTCTTTACGCCTTTACGAGGAAGATGAGCAAAGCAAACAAACCATTATGGAAAGTAATACTTAAGTATCCTTGGTGTTGGCTTCATGGCTAGAGTGGTGAGCTTGGGATCATACTCTGGTGCAGAGCACTGACGCTCTGCACAGAGTATGGTTCCAATGGATGGATGGAGTGCTAAAGTTGAAGGAGCCTGTGCTGTATTTGTTTGCTTCACTTTACACATTCTTTCACTTTCCGTGCACAGAGGAAAGGCTTGATTATGTGCAGGTTGGTAAATAACCATAAAAATCATATGATTTATTTTGTAGTAAAACTTGGCACGAGCCATAAAATATAATTATTGTTTGCATATTTTTGTATTAAAAATGACCTTCACCACACGAGGCTTAACTCCTTAAGAACGAAACCCATGAAAAATAGTTTTCACTCCACTGTAGTCAATTTCCCTTTAATGCTGCAAATATAATATTAATGGAGGAAATTAAGGATCGCCTTTCTTGATCCATTGTGGAAAATGATCAAGGAAGCAATTGCTTGATATCCAATTTTTTTTTTTTTCTCGACAGCTGCTGGGCGATGTCTTTGGGGCTCGATAGGTTTATGCAGACGCCCTTGTACCCTGGTACCCTCAGAGCTGTTCTTCCGGCCAAATTGAAGGCCGTATAAAAGTGAAATGGAGATAAACAATTAGCTGAGTTCATTATGGTGTTCCGCTTGCTTAGGTGAGAATTGAGCAATAATCTTATAGCAGCAAATTCAATTTCATTTTTTTCTTTAGTGGAAATGCAGTCATAGCTGATATCATGTTGTTAGCAAATGCACAATGGACCGAGATTCAATTTTGAATTCAGCCTGCTCGTTGCATCATTACTGGGGACATGGCTGCACCGCTGAGCAGTTCCCCTGCACATTCGGGCAGGAATTTCTAATTGGTTCAGGGTGCCGGCGATAGCTCGCCGACTCTTAGTGAAAGGCAACGTGAGATCTTTAGCGTCCACCAACGAATGCTGGCAGATGTGATGCTAAGTTTAGCGTTCATCCAAGGTACGGTACACACATTGATCATGATCAGGCATGATACGCGTCCAGCAACCAGAGGAACACCAGGATGACAGTTTATAGCTGGGTCAAGATGTGAACACAGTCTAGACAGCTCATAGATGAGTGCACATACCTCTTGGGTGCTCGGCAATCCTGCCTGCCCCGCTGGTATCATGTAAGGCCATATATAATGCAACAGCATCTTACATTTTATTCTTCACGAAGGCAAATAGATTGACGGGAAACTAATTTTCTTTGATGCATAAATGCCGAATCAATTTATCCCTTACATAATATTCACTGCAAATATTGTGTCATGAAACTTTCAGCCTTCCCTCGTAGAAATAAGTAAATTAATAAAATCTCAAGAGAAGTTTGTGGCATCCACCACAAAGATAATTAAATGTGATGGGTTTTTTTTTGTTTGTTTTTTGTTCAAAAGTATCTCTCCTATATTAATTGTGACGTGACAAAATGCCTGGATGATACCACGTGAACATTTTTTTTTTTAATTGTGGTCACTGCTCTGCTGAATGCAAAAATCTTGACCGAAGATTCTATCAAGTGCTCACAAAGTGAAAGCTGATAAGATGACCCAGCTGAGATATTTTCAAATAGGTGTGTGTGTGTGCGTGCGTGCATGCGTACGTCCGTGTGTGTGCGCAAGTGTGAATTATTTGAATTTCGTACAGTTATGCCAGTGGATTAAATATTCCTGTGATAATAGTACAAGAACAAGAAGACAATGATGATAAGTTTGCAAGTAGACATCAACGAAAATTTGATGATATTATCATTAACCGTCACCAAATGAATGGGATCAGCAAAGAAGGTGGGAGATCGTTGTCCCAAGATGCCAGTAACGGGAGAGTAATGCAAAATTGTCATGCATGGCCGACATGGTGTCATCGGAGACGTATCAACTGGAACCCAGTCGACCAATCCACCTGTCTGTTCACCAAATACGCCACGTTAAACCTGAGGTCATGGTGGTGCCCCCTGTGAGCAAAAGTGCTTCGCTAACGCGCACTCAGCAGATGCTTGGCGCGACGGCATTCATCAAGCCATGCATATTTTAAGCCCGATCCATTCAAAGCGAGCAATCTTTAAATTCATTACCTCTCACACAAACTCACGCCTCACCAGCTGCCCCCTCCGCTACCACCCTATTCCGATCGCCTTATGAATAAGAAAAAAAAAAAACCACATTAATTCAGCTCCGGCCTTTCATTGATGCCAATAGACGATAAATAGGACGACGACGAAGGGGAAAAGAAATGCTTTTGAATTTAATCAAATACTGTTATCAGTGGGGCCGAGAAATTAAACAAATAATTGACCTTTCTTGTCGGCAGCTTTTTCAATGTGCTGCTTGCAGAGCTTTAAAGTTTGAAGAGAGAAAGAGAGAGGACGTGAGATGATGGTGGGATAAGTATAGAGGGCAATGGGGGGCATGGCAGCGAAGAATTGGATCTGACTTTAATATAAATCTACAGATTAATACATTGGTTCATATATTGAAGTATGACAGTGAGAAGAAATGAAAGGTTGAAGATTAATGGAGGGGGTTATCAAAGGGGTGAAACGGATGGAGATAATTAGGTGAAAAGTGACAAAACAGGAGAGGGGATGAAAGAGGAAGGTGGATGTGCAAGCACGTGGAAGGAAAGAGGTAATAAAGAAGAAGGTAAGATGGCAAGAGACCAAAATAATTAATGAAGTGCAAAAGAGAAGAGGATGGATGATGTGGGATGGGCTTCCGACCCATGCGTGGTAAGGGTTCAGGATTTAAGGTCAGGCATGTAGTTTTTGTTGGTGCCAAACAGGGTCCTGTGAAATGAAATAGCCCAGGGTTCAACCTGTTTCCAATGACCGGTTTTCCTGAGAACATTCCGCGTCCTCGACACCGTTAAACGGTGCAGTGTAACCCCACTCTGTGCACCACATTTGAACACACGGCCTCAGAGTTTGTAACTGCAGCGAACTTGGAATCGGAATTGGATGGCTCGTTTGGTCGCTTTTATAATCACAAGGGAAGTCAATTATAAAGCACCACCCATGCTGAAGAAATGTGCAAATGACACCCCCCCCTGCTCCCTCCCTTACCCCCCCTTTACCTTCCACCTTTTGTCCAACCTCTTTTTTGCTACAACTGTTAAATATGCACACAGCTGTCATTCAGATGCTCAATCTCTTCGGCCTGTCCAAACTCCATCTGTTGTTAACCCCTTCGGTCAAATCCCCTTCCTGCCCCCAGATGCCTGATTTCACGGTCAGCAGCAAGAGCCAGTCCATCCCAGGCTCCTTTGTGAGGGTATCTTTTCATCTGTGGTTCTTGATCTTGAAAAAATAAGTTCCCCCACATGTGAGGACGATTAAAATGATACGTGCTGTTTCGATTTACATCACACAATTACATCATCGGGGTGGTCAGAGCGGCCCAGAGATGTAGCACAACTTGCACGCTTAAAGCTTTCCCTTTAAATCACCTATTTAGCAAGAAGACAATTATATAATGGTCGACGACAAGAAAACTGGACCTGAAAACGGTAAACAATAGCAGCAATGATCCGTATCCGACGACGCCTGTTTCTAATTGTGAGTGCCAAAGAATTGTGTGTTCTTCATCACTCGACTTTCACGTTTATAACGCAAAGTAAACATTTATTACATTTAAAATAAGACTGCCATGTAAGCCTCTCCTTTCATTACCTTCACTGCCTGGGAAAGCTTTAAATTTGACGTCACATAGCACATATTACATACAGATGAGGTGACAGGGGGTCCGCACTCTTGACAGAGCTTCGTCGACGATCACGACAAGTCACATAGAATTACACGGCTGAGAACCAATCATGGACAGGTCGCCACTCCGTTACAGAAATTTCCATCCTGAGCATCCATGGGAGTCGAACTCACATCCGTAAAGGGTAATCCACGATGCCACAGAACTCCTTTCGGTAGAATTTATATGTACAGTGAATGGTTGTATCAAGAATGTAAAACGAATACCCAAATTGTCCCCATCTTCTGGTTCTTACGTAACCTCATCCGCAAACTAACTTAAATCCAAGACACCCTCACCAAACCCATACAAAATCCCTTCGACATGTGCACCTGTCAAACATGTATAACAACCTTCGATGAATTACAAAATGTTGGAACTCAAGCGAGGGAAGCAGCGGATATTCCTTGTTTACATTATGTAAAGACGTGCGACTCTGGCGAAATCGGGCGAATTTCAGGCAAACTCAATTCCGTGCAGAAGATTAGCCGGGTGGTAGTGGGGTCGCAACCACACAGTTCCGCGTGAAAATCCCTTCACGTCTAGGTGGACGCGATGTAGCAATGTTGTTACCATTAAAAGTAGAAAAAAAATTGCCTTCTTCCAACACAAACAATTAAAGTGTTCACCTCCATGGAAGGTTTTCTGGCACTGCTGTCATGCGCAATGAACAATTAAAAATATATTTAATGACAAAATGATTTTGCCTTCCCCATGCGCCACACGTGAACGTGGCATTGTAATTTTTACCAGGGGCCCTGCTTATTGGATGCTACTATATATATATATATATATATATATATATATATATATATATATATATATATATATATATATATATATATATATATATATATATATATATGTATGTAACATGTTATGTATTAAAAAAAGAAAGTGTGTGTGTGTGTGTGTGCGTGTGTGTGGTGTGTCATATATGATTCATAAATCCATTTCTGCTAATTGTGCGCAATTTGTAGATTAACTCTCAAAGGTTTTACATGATATTTAAGCCCTTGACAGCTTCAAAGCAATTGCTAATGTACTCGGATATTGCAACCGCCGAATGGTCGTTGGAATGCCAAATACTCAGAAATTTGGACGTGCAGAAGTTCATTATACTGCTCATTATAATGTTGCTAAACCGCCCACTGAATGTCAAAACATGTGTGTATCACCGGCTCCTTGTTTGTGAGTCGGCTGTCCGTGCCAAGCCCGAGATAACATATTCAAACAACCGCTCTAGTCAGCTGCCATTTATTTTGAACGCACACAAAAAAGTTTGCCCCAAACATCTGGAGAAAGGCATGTTGAGACAAAGCTCAGGTGAAGATGTAATTAAACAAACATTCATGAATTGCTGATTACTTGTGCAATTTGGAATATCATTGAAGTATGCTCAAACGTTATCGATCTGGCAGGGAGGGGCAATCACATTCTGGAGCGGGTCGTTTAAAATTCTGGATCAAATCTCCCCTTCATATACAAACCGTGCCTACACATACAAAACAAAGACATTGGAAAACACCGGACAAGACCACAAAAACATCGCCGCTGACATTCGGAGAAATGATGCAACGTCTCGGAGCACTCTGAGTGCCAGCGACGCCCCCTTGTGACGTCGCTTTCCTCTTTGTAGTTAGGGGGGCAGTTGAGGAGAAATATTTCCAGATGGGTTGTAAACTAATGCCGATTATCCGTGCTCTATCCTCTAAATGCTAACTGCTAAGCGAGGAAGCGACACATACCATTTTTTAAAAGTCTTTGGCATGACACGGCCATGTTCGGATTTGAACCACCAACTTCCCAGACTCAGAGCAGACGCTCCAACCATTATGCCGCCGAGTCTGTGATTTGTATGTCCTTTCCTTTTGTCAATTTTTGAGTCACCCCCTACCAGAAAACTTATAACCATTTAATTTTGACCCATAATCCGCAACATCCGTTGCATGAAATGAAAAAATTCCAGGTGACAAATGTCCCAATCCAGTAATGAAAATAGACAATTATATATTGAAGGAAAGTTCGAAAAGCAATGGTGCTAAGTTTGAGTGCATGCTTCACTACTTATTAGTTGTAAACACCTTGTTCGACAGTGATCAACCCTTTAACAGGAGTATTATCACCTTCTAGTGTCAGCTAGCGGTCTCAGTGTGCTCAATGCAAGAAAGAAAGAGAACGGAGATTGATGGTAAAGACAAAGGAAAATGTTTTTCAAAAGAGAGAATCAAAAGATAGACCAAATGTGCCTGTTCAATGGTTAAATTTTGGTTAAATTTTGAGGAAAGCAAAACTTAAATAATGAAAGTATCATAATGAAATAATATATATCATTATTGGCCAATTCTCATAATGTCTCTGTTCCCCACTGTTTTGTCCTTCCCTCTTCCACCCCTCTTGTCTCGTGCCCCCCCCCCTCCTGTTGTGGGTTGTGTGCTCGCTCTCATATGAGCTTCGACAATGCACACCAAAAAAAAAAATGGATTTGCAAAACATCTGATTTTTGTCAACTGTTATGAGATAAATCACCTTGTAGTTGACGATACAATCCAATCCAATGTCCATACTCTCTTTTCCAGAGAATCCGTGCTGCCGAAGCGGTCTCAAGGTGTGGAATCACTGGGAAGGTTGCAATTGCCTTTCCCAGCGGTAGTCGGGGCAGGATTTTGGAATTTAACCAGGGTGCTGGAAATAATGGCTTATTCTTGTGAAAGGAACCCTGGGGTGTTTAACGTGCACCGGTGAATGCAAGCAGCACCAGGCAGATGGGACACCTGGCTTAACGTCCTCTGAAATATGGAGCAATCATGAATGCAATGCCTTGCCCGTGAAGCACCTGGGCGACGGTTTCAAAAGTCGGGTCGGGAATCGAACCCAGACATGACAGCTCAAACACCAGTATACCACCTCTAAACCATCCTGCTCGCTCTCGCTGAATACGACAATGCCCGATGAATAGAAATTTTAAAAAGGGCATTTATGAATGTGAGGAATGCGGGTTTGAGTGAACTATTATCTCCATATAACGTTGATCAATGAACACAATGGATTTATAAAGTCATTAGGTCTGGTATCCCATCTCCTCAAAGTTATTAGATGTCCCTATGAGTAAGTAACTCGTATTTGAGGCTGTGAGAGGCAAACAGTGATAAAGCTACTTTGAGTGTCTGTTTATTTGGCTTGATCTCTTTGACATTCCTCGCTGAGCACACAGCTCATGATGCTGGAATTGCAGGTCCCAATCCCATATATCATGTTGGTTTCTCCATCCTTTACTAATAGCCTGGTTAATTTATTAGCACCTTCAAAAGTCATCGTCCTGCACGTGAAACGTGTATCTACTCCTCCCTGAGCCTTAGACACTAAAAACAAAACGAACTATATGTGGCTCTAAAAATATTCCACAAACAAAGGAAGCTTGTAAATTGCATGCTGAGAGAGATAATTCAAAAACATCCTTCCTGTTTGTGGTTGTATTACAATGAGTTGACATGGCTGACAAGATAGGTTGAGCTTTTTTTTTCTAATCAGAGGTCAGGAAAGCGACTGGAAGATAGTCATCCTGCTCTTTGATTGCAGGAAATTGTTGAAAAGGTATCCCAGCCAGCCTTGTGTTGTGAAAACGACCCTTTGGGGATTGGACTTCAATTAGAGGATTTCACATTGCAGTTTTATATTTTAATACCTTATTACATATTTATTTATTTATTTGCATACTATTGATATAAGGCTCACTGTGGAGCTTTTACATAAATCACATGCAGGAACAGAAACCTTCGTACATACCAGAATATGCTAATTAGAATTACAAGGACATTTAATGATAAACAATGGACGAATACATCGAGAAAATGGACAACGAGGAACTGATCTTGCTGGAAAAGTCGAGTGCTGTCTGCGTCGGTGGACACGTGGAACAATGGATGAAATTAACAGAATGTGGATCAAAGTATGCTGACAGCCGTGGGGAGCAAGGAGAAGCTGACATTTCGAGGTGTTAACCCTTCATTGGAGCCGAAATATCAGCTTCCTGCTTTCCACGGTGGTTAGCATACCTCGATCAATGTCCTGTTGATTTCATCCGTATCGTAAATGGGATTTAAAACTGGGTTCTAAGCATAATGATCTGTAGTGGTTCAGATGGGAACTCGAAGTGGGCCAACAAAAATTTGTTTTCAGTTTACACTGAATCTTACAATTACTATAATGGAGCAAATGTGGACGTCACCGAAATTCCAAAATTAGACATTTAAAAGTTCTTGGGCATACGTAGAGGTTCCAAACCCAGTTATAAGTCTGGTTCAAACCCCAATACTGGCCTTAAGTACCATGCAAGGCCAGCAGATGAGCACGTACTTTAGCCTTATGTCAGTGTACGTACTCCAACATGAACTTCAGCCTGAGTTCCAATAAACTGAGAAGAGTACTCCACCTGGAGAGTGGGGGTGCCTGCTAGTAGATACACAGGCTTTGATGGGCCTAATGGCCTCCTCCTGTGTCAATGTTCCTTGGAAGTGAACTCATCATTATTATTATCATAATAATTATTATTATTATAAAAGTTTGAAAGCAAGAAATCTTTAGAAGACTGATTATGTGTTTGTTTTTGTACCTATAAGAGTAACGTAACCCTTTTATAATGTGTGGGGTATTCAAAAAGTTATTGTTATGAGATGCTCAACAATAATTTAAGAAATACCAATATTTTTACAAAATGTTGAGTACAGGTGTATAACTTGTAAGAAAACAAGGACAAATGTGTCCAACAGCCGCATCCTAAAGGCAATAACAACAACTTCCGATATTTCGTCGTGTGCCTTGATGGAGCCAATAGCGAGACCCGTCATGGAGGCTCCTGTTCATCATGAGAAAATCGTGTATTTTCGAAATTACAATACATATTAAATGGAATAATCTTTAAATAGTAACGTGAACTTTTCGAAACTTTAAAGAAAATGTCCGAATATATTTAAAAGTTCATGATAGACGCTCTCAAAAGGCACCCTCAATGTGAGGATGTGTACAGGTGTTTAGTATTTTAGGAGATCTGGATCCTGTATATAAAAGAGCTGAGTCCTAAAGGTTTTATCTTCACCAGAAGAAGAACAACGCGGAGCTCTCTTCGAGCCACGTTCGCCACGTGAGACGCGGCTAAAAAAACATTTCCTTTATAATTATGTGTACTTATGTGTTTAAAAAAAAATGCGAATTGGCATTCCTTAGACTGTTGTGAGCATTCGGGTTATAAAACCTTTTTTTGAATGTTGTGAGTACAGAAGGGTCCAGACCTATATCATTCTGAGTAACCTGCTTTAACAAGGGAAGGGAATAACAGCCCACCATAGTAAATGGATCAAATGTAGACCTGACTAGATGGGGCAGGCAGATTATCCCACCCAGAATATCATTAGTGAGCAAGGTGGGTTTTTATATTGATAATCCGACAGTGGGCTGGCAGTTGGCGTGAAACGAAATGTACATCCTGAAGCTTAGAATCCAAATCCTTAATACTGTTGGTTTCCTTTTGCTGGATTTGAACCCACAACCTCTGGGATACCTGTCCAGCATCTTCACTAACAGCTTACCACTGTACTGAATTTTGAGCACAAATTGTATTGTTAAACTACAACCAATAATTTAGCACTTGCAAACCAACTAATTGGCCACAAAGGCCATGCCTAATTGTTTTTTTTTTTGTGTTCACTTTCTCTCAAACAAATAATGCATAAGCTTGCCAGCTACAGCATTCATGAGAAAATATACAGAGTAAAATTACCTGAAGGATATGTACAAATCACGATGTTAACGTATATCTCTGTACTGAATGCAAGTACATCAAACTCCATCTTTACTTGTAAATTGTCCATAATAATTTGAAAGTATTATTTCTTTCACAAGAAGTTTGCTCACCTGATGAAAATTATTTGAGAAGAGGATTTTTTGGGGGGAGGTAGAGGGGGGGGGAGGAAATGATGTAACAAAGACAGTTATGGCCGAAGCACAGAACTCAAAAGTTACCTTTTTGATGCTTCCTTGAGATGTACCAACGAAGATGACGGAATGGTTGTTGTAGATGTATGAAACAACCGATGTCATGCCATCTGACAAATCCGACAGCAAGGCTGTACCTTTCACCTCAACCGACCCACCAAGGGGTTGATTTGTATCCCAGCCACAAAACTTGTCATCGATGATCACCAGCTACAAGAGAAAACACCTATCTTCAGATGTTTGCAGAAAATTATACATTATGGTCTCAGACATTGATGTCTTTGTTTAGAATCTTGCCTTTGAGATGAGCTATATCCAGGGAGAGCAAGAGGATTAGTTGTTAACTCCATCACAGGAGGAGGACAGAGGTTATGTTTTCAACCCTGCTTATCCGGATATTTTTTTCCCCCCTTTTGTATACACCGTCGATGCTCGTATGAGAGCTAACACACAGAATGCACAACAATGGGAGCAGGAAACGAGAGAGGTGGGAGAGGGAAGGACAAAACAGTGGGGAACAGAGATCTGTGGAAGGGAGAAGGATGGGGTGGGGTACATGGGGTAAAGAAGGTAGACACCATAGGGAGTTTCAGGTCCTTACACTATGGAGACTTTCAGGAAGTAAAGCAGGAAATTTGAAGGAGGTGGGTTTGGGGTGGATTTGCGGGGGTAGAAAACATCGTGGATTTGGATGGCAGAACATAAGAGATGGTGGTGAACAGCTGTTTTGAAGACCTGGAGGAAAGAATGGGATTGTAGAGAGTGTGGGAGTTTGTTCCAAAGGTGGGAAAAATAAGAGGAATGAAAGAGTGAAGGTGAGCAGTGATTCTGAATTTTGGGAGTTTTACCAGAAGGGGGTTGTTGGTGGACCTTGAACACCCTGAGGAAATATGGTGGGGACAAATCACAGAGAGAGCAGGAGGGGCAAGGCTGGAGAGGAGATGCTAGAAGACAGAAAGACCACTGACCTGCCTGCGGTGAGACAGCGAGAGACCCAAAGACTCAACCTCATCACGGGAAATACCGATGATCTGAAATGCCTTGGTTTCCACAGCGTGAAGCTGAGAAATGTGACAGGCAGGAGAGGAGCACCAGCCCAGAGGGGAGAGCAGTACTCCATCAGGCTGTGGACGAAAGCTTTGCATGTGGTCAGGAACTCAGGTGCGCCAAGGAAGGACAGCCTCTTCACAATGGAGGATGCCCAGTCGGCAACTGGCTTTGGAGGGCAGGTTGGAAATGTGGCTTTCCCAGGAAAGATCTTGGCAGATAGTGAGACCCAGAAGCTTGAATGAAATGACTTCTTCAAGAGTATTGTTGAGAAAGTAGATGGTAGGGGGGGGTGTGGTTCGAAATATTCCTTTCGGAGAGACATAGTGAGAGTGAGTGTGAGATTTGTCAGAGTTGAAAGACATGTTCCACATGTTGGACCAGCGTGTGATTTTATCCAGATCTGCAGAGAGTGAAGAGGCTGCTTCTTGCCGATCTGAGGTATGACAGATTGTACGGCAGAGGCTGGAGTCATCAGCAAAGAGATATAGAGGAATTTTCAGTCAGAGAGATCATTGATGAAAACCAGAAAAAGAACATGGTCCAGAACACTGCCTTGAGGAACTCCAGCCTTGACAGAAAGAGGGGATGAGAGAACGTCAAGGTCCACACGTTGGCTGTGACAGGAGAGGAAGTCTGTGAGCCATGAGTGGAGATGTCCTTGGATACCATAGGAATAGTTTGGTGAGCAGGGCAGGGTGCCAGACCGTGTCAAAAGCACGTGATATGTCTTCGGATATGGCTCTGATTTCATGTCTGGCATTGAGGACCTCCATCCATTGTTGGGAGAGCAGAATCAGCATATCCAGGGTAGAGTGACCTGGTCTGAATCCAAATTGATGATCGGAAATCAGGCCATTGGAGAAGAGGAAGGATTTAATATCTGAAGCGATGATGGATTCCAGAACCTTGCTGATGATTGGGAGAAGGCTGATTGGTCTGCAGTTGCAGGGATCTGTTTTTGCACCTTTTATATGCAGAGCGGTAATGTTTGCTGATTTCCAAGCAGATGGCACATGACCTTGAGCAAATGATGGGTGAACAGAACAGAGAGAGGGTGAGCAAGGGAAGTAGAGCATGTTTTTAGGACATGTGGGCTGATTTCGTTTTTGGTCCTATCTTTAGGAAATGTGGTTTGTCTATCTTTCTTTATGTTTGTCTCTGAGCAGGAGAACTCAAAAATTATGGACTGATTTTGGCAAAACTTGGAGGACAGGTTGTGTGTGTGACAAGCACATATCGATTCGATTTCTATGAAGATCTGGATCTGGATCTGGATCCAAGAATTTCTTTTAAGTGATTCTTCAATGTTGAGGGATAGGAACAAAAACGATATGTAGCACGATAACTCAAACAGTTATGGATGAATTTGAATGAACCTTGAGGGACAGGTTGAGTCTGTGACAAGGATGAAATAATTCCGATTTTGGTGAAGATCTCGATCCAGATCCAAAGAGACGATATTTACCATGATATCTCAAAGAGTTATGGACGGAATCGGACGAAACTTGGTGGACAAGTTCCGTGCATTACAAGGATGAATTGTTAGATATTGGTAAAGATCCGGATTGGGATCTGGATAGTATAATTTTTTTTAAGCGATTCATCACCATTGAGAAATCAGGCAAAAACTGATACACTGTGTAGCACGATATCTCAAAAGGTTATAGATGGTTTCTGACGAAACTTGGTGGACAGGATGGGTGTGTGAAAAGGATCAACTAAATCGATTTTAGTGAAGATTTGGTCCGGATATGGGAATATTTTTGATTTTCAAAGTGATTATTCACCATTATATGCCTGTTGTTGGCTTACTGGTTAGGGTGGTGGGCTTGGCATCGTAGGATCCTGAGTTCAAATCCCACTCAGCTGTTGAATTAATACCAGGTGGGGTTGACTCTGCCTGTCATCCTTCCGAGGTCGGCAAAATGAGTGCCAGCTTGCTGGTATGCTGTGTCGGAGTGGCGACCTGTCCAGGATTGTGCCCAATAGCCAAGAAGACTGCTTTGGCAGCACCAATGCTCGGTGCAGAGTTTGGTCCCGATGGATGGATGGATTCACCATTGAAAGATTGGTCCAAAATGATATACAACACAATATCTCCAAAAGTTATGGGCGGATTCAGACGAAACTTGGTGGGTGAGTTAGGTCGGTGACAAGAGCAAGCTGATTTAATTTTGGTTTCGGTATGGATGCAGATCCAACCTATCAGCAGGATACAAAACATAAACTGTTCATCCTGGTGGAGATCGGTGTTATACGGAGTGCCATTCTCGTTGTTGGTGTTATTAATGAAATGGTTGAGAGGGAAGTGCACTTAGCTTTGAACTATCAGCCTGGATTTGATTCTCAAACTGCTGCATTGGTGCTTTCCAGGCTGGGCATCCCAAAAAAGGTGACGTCCCTCACAAAATGTGATGTCCCTAAAATAGGCATTAAGCGATGTGTCCCATCTACTAGCAGTAGTTGGTGGATGTGAAAGATCCCTCATTGTCTTTCTGACGAAAAAGAGTAGGCGAGTTATTGTCGGCACCCTGGCTAACTTCCTGGCACATTCAGTCGAACATCAGGCATGACCAGCTGGCTTGAGAACGATTTGGAAAACACCCAACCTCTCAATAATATGGGCATAATTGGGGGGGGGGAGGGGAGGGCATTAAAGAAGTCGTAGTCGTAGTAGTGGTAGTCGTAAAGAAAACCTACAATTGATAAATCCTGGAAGTTTATGAAATAGGAGGAAAAGCAAGGGTCATTTCCTGTTGAAATAAGGTACATATGAAGTTTCGACAATTCTTTTTTGTTCATCCCAATAAGCAGTCATGGTGATCAGAATTTTAAGATCTCAACAAGAAAATGTGACACAACTCTTTCAGAAGTGTGAATAGGTTGTAATGCTATAAAAGTGAACATTCATCTTACTAATATGCTAGATTGGGGGAATTGAGAAAATGAACATTGAGAAAAAGAGAAGGGTGGATTGTGGAGAAGATGAGTTTGGTGAATTGTATGAAGAATGGGGGGGGGGGGAGGGTGTTGTGGAAGGGAAAGGAAGTTGCAAGGAGAGAGTTAAGAGGACGAGAAGAATGGGCACACGCAGAGTGTTTGAGATGGGAACAAGGTCAAACATTTCACCATTCTTTAATATACAGTTTGTATTTGTGAACCAAGTCATTGTATTTGAGGCTTATCAAAACATTTTACAACATAGGCAATTAACTCAAATGAGGTCGAACATTTTTACACACAAATGAGGGGTTGGAAGGTTGGTGTGATGAGCTCACAGCCCGAAGAACCTCAACCAAAAAAAAAAAAAAAGACACCAGATGTGGTTTTGAACATAACAAGAGAGTTTAAATCAATAATTATCACCTCAAACAGGTGTTGATTGTGGAGGCAAAAACAAGTGAACTTGTACACGAGCAGACATTTTTAAACACAAGATAACAGAGCCAACTCACGGATGGGAGGCAACGCATGTCCTTGTTGAGGTTCCAGCTCAATTCCAGACGTCCTTCTCCACGATAGCAGCCACGTATGCGTTCGGTTATGCTCCTGTCTATGTCACGCAAAGCAAACATGCAAAGAACCGATGAACGCGGCACCATGTGCCGGTTCTCCCGGTCTCGTGCCATCGCAGCAAATAGCACGTCGTCGTGTTCGGAAATGCCAAGCCACTTGGCCAACAGTGGGTCTGGCCTTGCCAACACGGCCGCCTCCATCATTGTATATTCTATGCCATCTTTTTGGCACATCACCGGAAGTTCCACATAGGAATAGAACTTGGAGTCAGTGAGACAAAGGCGCACAATTTTTGATGAAAAGTGTGCACCCCTGCTATTTGCATCACTTCCACCCCAGACCGCTGGCCTTGTATGAGGCTGCAGCGTCAGGAAGTAGGCAAAGGTCCCACTGTGGAAGCCATAGATGTAAAATATGTCAAAGTTTGGGAATGATGCAAGGGTGTCAGATGGAATTTTGAGTTGAGACGACACAAATTCATTGTGATAGATGAAATCAAACATTTCTGAGTCTTCCGCATCTTCGGTCAACTTGCGTGCAGACAGTGTTGGAAAGTAATCAACCCGTCCTCCAACGGGGGTCCCAACATACAGCACGTGCTGCCCATCATGGTTTGCCCCTCTTTCTTCACCGATGTCACCCGGCACCACAAATGCTACCATGGTCCCACTTTCGTTGACGCTTGACAGGTAATGTTCAGCACGATGCATTGGTTCTCCTAACTTAAACAAGTCGTCTGGCTTGAGAAGCTGGCAAACACCTTGAAAAACACTACCACAGGCCAAAAGCCGGTCTGTAATGTGGTCGAGCATCAACAGCTTGTTCACATTAATGGTGTGGACCAGGTCCTGAGGACAGGCTTCGACCATCGGTGGCGGATAGCACGCTGGGTTGTCACGGACGGGTCCGGTCTCATGCAAGCGTGCCAGCTCGAGCCGCGATGAAAGTTGATAGATACGGTTCACCGCACCAACATACACGGTCCCTGTGTGTGGGTGCACCACCAAGTGGTTGAGTGGCCATGTGGATTGTTCTGTGGGGAACCTATATTATGAATGAAAAGAGAAACCGTTCAACCTGCAGCTCTTACCAAAACTGGTCAAACTTTTGTACCACTTTCAAACTTCATCACAGAGGTTAGAACATGCAGCTTACGACCGATGAAGGGCGTTCAAAAAGTTCAACGGACGAGATACAATATTCCAACATGTGAATGTTTTGACATTACTTCTTTACGATACAGCATAGGTACGTATAATTAGTTATAAAACATACACATATATTAATTATTTATGTATCGACCTCGTTCTACTGTTTTTTGGAGTGTCTTGGAGTATTGTGTGCGTCTTGTTCCGAGAACCCATTGAATGCCCCGAGTAACCCCGAACAACGGTAATCCATGCAGTTTTGGACGGTCTTGAATATCAGGTGGCAGAAAGCAAATGACGTGAATTGTTCGCTGCGGATCTGAATCGCACCATTCTGCGAGCTTCAGCATCGCACTAAAAATTACACTGCATAATCACAAAGCCAAAACTGCTAAAGGAATCATTCGAACTGAATTAAAGCCACTTTGTTGCTCAAGAGAGCAGATAGGTGGCAGGCAATGAAATGCAGTCCTGGGTTCCTCGCCTCACCTGATGACGTGCCCTTTGGCACAGATGCAGATGAGATGCAGGAGCAGAGTGGCAAGGCTGCACAGAGAACGTCGCCCCGCATGGGCTAGCGGCGGTCTCCGCCGCATCCTGGGCCACCTCCACCCTTGCTGCTTCCTCCCTGCACCGTTTATTCCTCAGTGGTTACACGTCGACTCGGGGTGGTGGCTTGCCTGTGGTTACAAACAGGAAGCAGACAAAGGACAGGCGTTCTACGGATTTGAATATTTGCAAATCAATTATGCTGTACGTCTGAAGTGTTGGCTTCAGGTTTCATTTCGAACAGAGTTGTCATTGTCGTTGACGTGATGTCAAGGACAAAAAAAAAAAACTTGTGGTGGAGTAAAAATACATCCGGTGTTTATTTCATTTGACAATTCCATTTGGTCAGAGTCAAGCGTCTGAAAGGAACATGTCGCACACATGCAATCCAGGCACTGCATATCCAGGCAATCCAGGCAATTCAGAAATTTAAAAAAAAACTGACGAAGGAAGAGAAAGAGCATCACAACAGTATTTTTGAGATGAGCAAGGAGATTTGATTGAGGTTACGATAGCAAAACGTTGTGAAAGGATTTCAAAAACAACTGCATGAGGAAAAAAAACAAGACGCCGACTGCGAGTCGAGCAGACTTGGTGGTGTGTTGGTTGGAGCGTCCGCGCTGTGTCTGGGAGGTCGGTGGTTCAAATCCCGTCCGAGTCATTCCAAACACTTTCTAAAATGGTACGTGCTGCTTCCTCGCTTGATGCCGGACATTTAAAAAGGTTAGAGTACGGACAAACGCTGGGAAGGAAACGGAAAACCACCGAGTATAACCCTGACCGAGAAACCGCCTAGGCAGCACCAATGCTCTGTAAGGAGTGTGGTACTTCAACAAAAGTGCGAGTTTAGGTCAAACTGACAATGTGGACCGAGAGATGCGTAGGACGCAATACAACTTCAAGGGATGCGCAGATATCGACGATATGCTGTAACTTACGAGGATCTCAATGAGGCTCGCAGGTAAGTTGGGCAAAACAACAACCTCTAAAATGCATAACGTCCTTGAACAGGTGTTTCATCGGCTCGGATCCAAGTGCCGAGCCTTGAAGAGCCATGAGCGAGGCTCGGTGGGAAGTTGCCATTGGACCGTGGTGGTATGGAGGGCGCTCGTGCGGTTGCCTGCTTTCCCAAATTAGTGGACATGGTGAATTGGGAAGAGGAATGCGGAGCCGCCAGGTTGGGGGACGGACGCTACACGGAGATGGCGTAAGCTCGTCCATCAGGTGCTCCTCGGTCGTAGCGTTGCCAGGGCTCCGTTAAAGAGGCGGCGACGCGTCCGGGGAAGCGGCTCCACACTGACTCGCCTTTTCAAACCACACTATCGCATCTGCGCAGCTTGTCTCACACGAAAGCGGATCGTAAATTCCCAGGTACGCCGCTGACAAGGCCGTTTACCGTACCGCACATGGCAATGGTGGGTTTTTTTTTCTTTCCATCTATTTGTCTCTCAAGACTGGTTGTGGGCTTAAGCTTTTACAAACGGACATGTCCATTGTGCATTATCCCACTGAGGGCAAGCCATCTTCTTACGACTGCAACAATCGTTCCCACCTTCTCGTTAATCTAATTTTGTCATACTTCAAGCTTATGGAACAGCTCATACCCACCTGGCGCGTCGAGGACAATGGCTTGAGGAGACGTCAATGTCTGTTTGCACAAATTACAAGGACACTAAACAACAACAACGGGGATCTTAAAACGAACGGTCATCGCATCCTGAAGCAACTTCTGAGATTAGGAACACCACGCTGACCGATCCTTCCTCTTGTTTCTCTCTGTTCTCTTCGATATATGCGGCCTCTGTTATGGGCCGGTGGCCGGCAATTATGACTGGACTCCGTTTTAAAGACCCTGACTCGAAACCTGAGTGGAGGACACTGTGCTGTGCAGTCTGTGTACGATGGGTTGTCCTGCTTCATGTCCCC
>NC_140962.1:92164230-92214230 GCF_056783735.1 Eptatretus burgeri | reverse complement strand
ACCCAATCACCCAATCCATGAACACACTCACCCTCCACAACCTCAACCCCAACCCCAGACCAATCACCCAATCCATGAACACACTCACCCTCCACAATTGATTGAGTCCCATCCATGCCCACACCACAATTAACCCAAATCCAACCCGACATCCACTCAATGGGAAGAGTGAAAGAGAACAATCGTGGAGAGAACAAGCATGAATTTCATGTTTATTTATATTATTCATTTTAAAGAGTGATCTCCGTGTCACCAAAGGGCCTCCATCTCGGATGCTTCCAAATGTTTCCAAAGAAGATGAGAATGACGTGAACGTTTTACTGTATGTCCCTTGAAATGTCATCGTAAAAAGATGTGTGCAATCATCAATAGGAATGCGCAACTTGCCTCTTGTAGTTATTCTTGTGGTTCGCGAAGGAAGCGAGTGCAATAAGAGGTGAGCCGTGGGAGGCAGACAAGCCAAGAACATGTTGAGAGGTCCTCCGTTGCTAGCTCGAGCGGCGCTCCCCGAGACGGCTCCGCCAGACCCGCGAGCGACAATCGAAGATGGAGACCGAAGCTGCGATAAAGCAGATTTGCCTGTTAAAGTTTATGGGGGAGGCAGAGAGGTCAGCATTGCAGGATTTCCCATAACGAACGCATTTATTGTACAGACCCGGCTGGCTTTCCATGCGAGCCAAAGCGGTTGATTGAGTTCCAAGTATTGGATGAGCGGTTTTACCATAGCATTGTTCCTCGCTGAGCGGCATGTGTGGTGGAGTACTGCACCAGATGTTTTCATCTTATGGAGAATCCCGCTTTCATATCATGTCCATATGTTTGCATGAAATATTTAAAAAATAAAAAAAATCTTCCAACTTTGCACTCTTTCTGATGTGGTTTCTTGTTGGACACTTCCCATTCCATGAGCCAAATATGGGGCCACCAAATGAGGTTTTAGACCAGTAAGGGTCTTATTAAATGATGAAAGGTTGTCAAGCCTCACTCACGACTCCGCCAGGCTGAACAGTTTACGTGTTGTATCCCACTGATCAGCCCGATCTGCATCCGGACCTGAACCGACATCGAATCGGCTCGTTATTGTCACCGACCCAACTCATCCACCAAGTTTCGTCGAAAACCGTCCTCAAGTCTTTTTGAGATATCGTGTTATATATCGGTATCACTCGATGGTGAAGAATCAGTAAAAAAAAAAAAAAAATTCTAATAGCCAGATCCAGATCCGGGTCTTCACCAAAATTGAATTAATTCGTCATTGTCACACACCCAACATGTCCACCAAAGTTGGTCGAAATCTGTCCGTAACTTTATGAAATATCCTGCTCACAGACAGACAAACAAACAAACAAGCCGGTAGGCGACGAGGGATTCACTAGGATCGAAGCGCTGGATACGATGCTTTTCATTCTGACCGATCCACTGATGAACATTCATAGCCAAGACGTATTGGTCCACATACAATTGTTCCTCTGCCTGGCAAGATTTTTTCCTCTTGCATATTTTGCCAACTGGCATTCCTCATAGTGGAGATGGAGGAAAGTGTAAATGACAAAAAAAATGTTCTACCAACCATGTTGTATCACCATGCCAAGACGCTTTCGTTTACGTCTAACCGTTTCGCCTTGATGATAGTAATTTATAAGGGATATCTGGCGAATCCCAATATTGCCTCAAGAGGAGTTGAATTGGAGAAGTAGTTGATGTTCAGATCACATGTTATCAAAGTTTCATCTAAATCGGTTTGCTGGTTTGTGCTGTGGAGCCTCGCGTTACACACACACACACACACACGCACACACACACACACACACACACACACACACACACACACACACACACACACACACACACACACACACACACACACACACACACACACACACACACACACACACACACACACACCCACACACACACACGGAAAACCCGACAAAAAATTCTAAGTATCTCAAAGTGTTTAATACCGAAGTCTCGTTTCTCCACATTCAAAACTGGAGGACAAGTATTGAAAATAGTGAACGTAGGTCGAGAAAAAGTATTTTTTCGAATTTTGCGTATTTCAGCCCCGACACCCTTGGTGACCGAATCTGGAAAAATGCTGCGGTTCAATTTTGTCGTAGTTATTAAACTCTATCCATACACCGAGTTTGAACGTTCTGCCGTCGACGGTTTCCGAGGTCAAGGTCACGTAACATATTCCCTGGTTCACCACCTTTCCGCATTCGGAGGGCTGCCATTCAGAAACTATGAGAGACAGAGGAACGTTATAAAAATGACCGTTTTTACAGCCATTTTTCCCTGCTGTGCAGGGGTTTGGCTTTTTCTTGAGGCAATGTTTTATGGCCGGATGCCCTTCCTGACGCCAACCCTGGTCGCCTCTTACGACACACAGGGATATGGTACACCTATTCTAACCGGGGCATACACCGGGACCAGTACACTGGTACTCATTTCGCCGACCTCGGAAGGATGACAGGCTGAGTCAACCCCCTGGTGTTAATTCAGCAGCCAACGGGGCTTGAACTCAGGACCCTGAGATCCCAAACCACCACCCTAACCACTAAGCCAACACCAGGCTAGAGGAACGTTATGTTGTCACGATAACTAGATGGGGATGCAAAGAATAGGCAGGAGTTGGTCCGGTCGCTCTACCTATCATAGAATCCGCGCTACATCAGTTACCGTTTGGGTTCTTAAAACGCAGTTTTTCGGCCGCTGCATAGCAACAGGTGGTTGCTTAGCAAGGAAACTCAAACGCGCACACTCCCAGCCCATATGGCACCTGTTCTCCAAGTTTCATCTAAATCGGTTTGTGCTGTGGAGCCTCGCATTGCAGACACACACACGCACGCACGCGGAAAACCCGACAATAACGGATATCGAGCGAATCCCAACAAACAGACAGAGATGAAAACATAACCTCCGTTCACCTTCACTGGTGGAGATGATAATAATAATAACAACAACAACAACAACAACAATAATAATTATGACAGAAAAGCAAATTAAAATACAATATGTATATTAAACCACCTGCTCTTCCAGGCAAGGAAAACTGTGCAAAAAAACTTTTTGCTGTTTAGCCCGATGTGGAAAGCATGAACACATTGCTCTTTCAAACCCTACCTGGGTTCTTCGACTGCTGCAGACATTCACAAGTAGTACACACATGAGAATCCCAATGCTACACACCCCTCAGCCGGACCAGTTTCATCATTTGTTGGTGAATCATCATTGACAGTGTAAACATAAACACGCATCACCAAGACTCCCAAGCATGTTCATCATGCAATGTCAATAGCAATTATCATCTGATTAACAAGACCCAACCACATTTCTCTTTCTTAAATGGAGAGAATAACCAATCAGCTCTCACCGAATCAATTACCCCAAATGGCTGAGATTTCCATAAATCAACCACCATGCTCTTCCAGCCAAATAAAGTTGCAACCAAGAAATGTGGTTTTTTTTTTTGGTGGTTTTTTCCCCCACTGTTTGTCCATATATATATATATATATATATATATATATATATATATATATATATATATATATATATATATATATAAAAATTTACTTTCTCCTCTCTCACCACCGTACTTCCTCACCAAACTGCATAAGAATAAGGAACAATGCCTTGCAATTCTGCTTCCAGCCTCCAGACTTGCTTCCAGCTTTTATTATTTCAATCAAAACCGTTAAATCCAGGTGAAAGCCTGGTGTTGGCTTCGCGGTTTGGGTGGCTGGCTTGAGATCTTAGAGTCCTGAGTGTGAAGCCTTGTTGGCTGCTGAATTAACACCAGGTCGGGTTGACTGGGTGATTCAGTCTGTCATCCTTCCAAGGTTGGTGAAAGGAGTACCAATGTACTGGTTTAGGGGCACAACATCATTGGCATAGTCAATGATGGTGACCCCCAAAAAATGATCAATGGCTACCAACAAAATAATACCTGCCTGGTGAAGGAGAAGAAGAAGGAGGAGAAGGAGTTGGAGGCTCAGTTAAAACTGCTTGGTACAGTTGAAATCAGACTTTTGTCAAAGTGTTTCCCAATGCAGGCATTTTGGTTGTTAGTGCTTCAAACCTAATTGTCAGTTGTCACAGCATTGTTGTTGTTGGAATTGTCTCCATTTATTCCATGAGCCATGGGTTTGTTGTTGCTTGCCAGTGTTATTTTATCTTCCCATTATATAAAATCTTATGCCACCCCAGTCCCATCACCCACCCTTGAGTGGTGGTCTTTAAAATCCTATATCCACATTCCATAAGACATGGTTCCAAAAATATTTCCCTTTTGAAAAAAAAAGAAGAATGACGTCACTGCGCTTCAATTCCTTGCAAATGATTGCACCTTACAATCATGCGTAGCTATGATCCATTTAAAGATTGCAATGGCGTAAGCAAACTGACCCACCGCTGGGGCTGAATGTACACCGCCGGATGGAACTACTCTGCTATCCCACTTAGTTTATAGCCCCAATTATTCTCACCTTGTGGAGTCAGCAGTCAACATTTTTGGCCCAACTCATTCAGGAGCTTGCAGGCCAGGCCTGACATTCACCTGATGTGATTTGGGCATTCACTCATTCATCCATTCATTTACCCTGCTCTGTAAAGTGTGTCGCCTCTGCCAAAGCAGTTTTATATGGCGATGCTTGTCATCCTGGATGGGTCACCATTCCGATGTAGGATACTCGACTTGGTGCAGAGGTTTGTAATTTTTTTCTCGGTGGAGGCGATAGCTCGCCTACTCTTCGTAAAGAGGCACAATTTGATCTTTAACGTTCGCCTTGCAGCTTAGGCTTGCAGAAGCGACATCCGGCTTAACGTCCATCCCAGGGAAGATGCACATTGCGATGCAACAAGTACCAAATTGACGATTTATAGTCAGTTCGGGAATTGAACCCAGAGTTGTCAGCTCAGAGGAAATAAGCGCACTTCCCTTTGCACTCTGTCGGACATGACACCAGATGGAAAGTACAGATCAACCTTAAAGACAGAGACAGGGTGGAACCGTTCGGATCAACCTCGTACATCCCCATCCCTTCTGCAAACACGGGACCTCGCGGGGGACAAAACATAACATGGCAAAGCGAGGCTTTACAGGAATGGCGTTTTAAAAATGTCCAGCACACACCTTCCAAAATGAATCGAGCAATCGCATCAAGCCATCTTCGAAATGGTGCAATTGTTATTATTCCTCAGAATATCTTGCAGTTTTGTCTGAAAACTCTGACCATTCCATCTCACCATTTCATGCTATGATTGTTAACCTTCTCGCTTATTCTTTCACGCATAAAATGAATTGTTTCACAGAATTTTCAGGAGACCAGACAAGATAAAGCGGCAATGGCCCTGGGCGCTGCGCGGAATCATATTAAATGTGAAAGCTTCGGTGGACGAAAGGTCTTGAAATCGACAATGCATGAGAGAGAGAGAGAGAGAGAGAGAGAGAGAGAGAGAGAGAGAGAGAGAGAGAGAGAGAGAGAGAGAGAGAGAGAGAGAGAGAGAGAGAGAGAGGACCTTCTCGTTTCCATAGCAACACTCATCTGGTGTTTATGTAATTATGACAAATGTTGGTATGTAAATAGTTTCAAGAAAACTTAACTTAGGCCGTGCACAAAATTGTCTGAAACGCTTTTTGTGCAACAGCCTAACTAGACCTATAGCCTCAGGCTATACCACTGATGTGCCAGGAACTCTGGGGCCGATATTTGAACTTCTTTGATATAATGAGTCCCAGTAGCATATAAAGAGCTCGAAAAAGAAAATACATCGCCAAATTGGCTGCAAAAGCTCCAAGGCCAGCGGGATGACATTGAAAGGGTTCCATCTGCCTGTGCGTGCCGTTCACTGGCATATTTTATGCCTTTGATCACCTCCTGCTCCAATTCCACGCGGCCTGGGGTGGTCTGCACTCGCCTTTCACGAGTAAGCTGAAGGGATGTCCTTTGGAAGTGCCCTTCTCTATGTCCAATCTTACTCTGGCCTCATGTATTCACAGACACCAAATATTCCACTCCACCATACGCCATGGCTGACCCGGTGCCTGTTGTGCGTGTGAGATGATGCCCATGCATGCCCATCAATGTATTCACTCACCATACATATTAAAAGGATGTCCTTTGGAAATGTACGACTCCGGTGGTGCTCCAGCATGGTGTTTCCATTGGAACCCCAAGTTGTTGTCACTTTTCGCTATGCTGTTGTTTCATGACTTTATTTATTGTTTTATAAGATCTGTGACTTCCCGTGGGCATACATATCTAATCCCAAACACACGGACATACAGATGAATACATAAGACGACACAGTCACTGAGCTTAGGGGATTGCCGTCACTTCCCGGGGTACTCTGAGTATCAGTGATGACACCGCCACACCGCCTTTCTCACCGCACTCAGCGGGGCATTTCCAAAGGAGGAAGGAATTTCCTCCTCTCCATAAATGTCAACCTAGGGGAATTGTCTGTGCTCCTATTCTTTTAAATGCTGAATGGTAAGTGAGGAAGCAGCACGCACTTCAAAAAAAAAAATTCATTCCTAGATTTTAAAAATGACGACATGAAAAAATTACTAATTTAAAAATTACTCATTTTTAAGCTTTGGTATATGACTCAGCTGGGACTTGAACCACCAACCTCTGAGACTCGGGGAAAGACACACTTAACAATTAACCACCGAGTCTGGGAATGCAGATTTTTTTTTTATCTAACCTCCCAGACATGGCACCAGTTATGTAGAGTGGCCATAATATCTTGTCACCCCTTGTAAAAATTGTGACGTTGCCTTTCTGTGCAAAGCGTTAATTTGTTTCCTTTTCCCCTTTTTTCAGATTGAGTGAACATAACCATGGTTGGGTGATACAAGCAATTACACCATTAAATTAGAAGGGCACTCGGTGGAGCGCATAACTCCACCGCACAATGCTTGATCCACGAGAACCTATCGGCCCCGATCCATTTTTGAAATATCATGCTAAACAGTACAATATCGTTCTTCGCCCCATCGCTCAATGGTGAAGAATCACTTTAAAATTTTAATAATTCTTGTATCCAGATCCTGATTCGGATCTTCACCAAAATCGAATCAATTTGTCCCTGTCACACACCCAACCTGTCCACCAAGTTTCATCCGAATCCGTCCACAACTTTTTGAGATATCGTGCTATATATCGTTGTTGGCCCAATCTCTAAATGGTGAAGAATCACTTTAAAAATTCTCTTTGTTGGATCTGGACCCGGATCTTCACCAAAACAAAATAAAAAGCAAATCCTCCCTTCATTCTGACACTTAGCTTGCTCCAGAGATGGTCTTTGTGGAACGTGGAATCAAGGTGCTTCGTCCTGCATGTGTAAATGCTCTAAAATGGTGGCAAGCCGCTCTCTCGCAGCGGGAACGTTCGTCAGGCAATTCGTGAGCGGTATTCAACACCAAGGCTCACCAACTGTCATGCAGCTTCTTCGTCTAACGCGCTTGCCGATATGCGGTACTCTGCAGAATGGTGCCATCCCATTCGGTGACACACACGAGGATTCGGGGCCCGTCTCTCACGACCCAATCAAGAGCCAATGGCCAGAGTCTTGCTCAGTACACAAGCTAATTCGCCTCTGCACGAATACGAGAATCGTGCCATCTTCTTCATGCATCAAAGGAAAGCCAGCCGTAAAGCCCTGTTCTTACAGGCCATCTCCTCACCCCGTTCTTTCTCGACTGCATGCGCCCCTCACTCCAAACTTGTTCAAACAAAGTCACCCACCTCTTCACTTCTCTATCTCTCATGACATTACACCGAACAACCATTCCACCTCTGGGGCGTGGCTTGCTCGCACGAAACCCCAGGAAGGCAGGGCTTCTGCCTGCTCGGCATGTCTGGTTCGCTTGTTCACGGTGTGATTATTATAAAAATGCACTTCTTCCTGATTGATTAGTCAATGCAAAAACGTAGGAATACGTCACAGGGGGCAATCACATACTGGGGTAAGTTATCCTTAATCCTGATCTAATTAACACAGCACCCCCACCCTCCATGTGGTGACAAGTAACACTTAATCTCACAGTTTCCCGACTTAATTACATTGAGATGTCTCCTGCACATCCACGGACCAAACAACACTATTCAATCCTATCTTTCCAATGAAATTCTGCCATCTACCCCCACAACCATAACCATATATACATATATATATATATATATATATATATATATATATATATATATATATATATATATATATATATATATATATATCCTCCATCTACCCCCACAACCATAACAATATATACATATATATATATATATATATATATATATATATATATATATATATTTTTTTTTTTCCTCCATCGACCCGAACAAACCAAAACAAGAAGACCTTCTCGAGAGCAGGCCCGAGCTGCTCTGATAGTTCACAGTGAGTGCCCTGGAAGCAGTGGGGGAAAGAGAGCGGCACTTGTATATGTGGAAGAATTGCGTCACTCAGCTGTTGGGTTGGACAGATAGCTTAGATGGCAGAGATGGCAGAGCACTGGTATGGTTTGCCAGAGGACCTGGGTTTGATTCCTAGCTTGGACCTGTAATTTTTATACAATATATTTAAGATGTTCATATATATATATATATATATATATATATATATATATATATATATATATATATATATATATATATATATATATATATATATATATATATATATATATATATATATATATATATATATATGGTACAGGGTAGTCCAAAAGTTACATTACCCCTGATAAATTTCTCGCACTTCCCCTCTGCCTTCGCCCCCTCGCCCGCTATGGTATGCGGAAACACTGACTCAGAAGAATGATGGAGCACATACAGATACAGACAAATTAATTATTGTAAGTACTGTACAATAAAACCTTTATATTAAAAGAGTTCAAGAACAATGCTTCACTGGGAAGGGGAGAAGTGACTTTCAGACCACCCTGTATATATATATATATATATATATATATATATATATATATATATATATATATATATATATATATATATATATATATATATATATATATATATATATATATGTACATGCATATATTTTATGTCTGTCTGTCTGTCTGTCTGTACATCAATAGAATCGGCCCCACCAGTCGTAACCCCATCATATTGCATCCTGTCGGAATCCTCTTGGCAAATGGAGATGCAAGAAAACATTTTCAAACCTCCAGGGCAGGGAGTTCTCGTTGGGGGGAAGACAAATTCTTTCTGTAAATGGGTATCATATTGTGCCACCTGGTGGTAGGCAGTATTACAAATCCTCTTATCGATATTGCCAAACTCATAATTCTGGCACCCAACAACCAGACTTTAAATGCTATCTATCCAGAAGCACTGCTGTTGTCATTATGTGTGTAGTATTGACTTATTGTATTGTGTTTTGCCTGTTATTTTAAATTATATTGTATTAATTGTTACATTGCTGTTATTGTATTGCCTGTTAATTATACATGATAAAACAATTGGAATTATACATCGTACCTGGCTCTCTTTTTCTAAACTCTAAATTCCTTCCACACAATGTGTGGGTACCTCTGCGAGTTTGTAATAAAGTAAAAGAGTCCTGTAAATGTTTGCGGTATAACTTGGAGAACCCTTCGGTGTTGTTAGCCAATATGATAAAAGGCAATGTCACAATTTTTACAACGAGTGACCAGACATTGTGGCCACCCTGTATATATATTTTTTTAGACAAAGCCTAGGCTTGTGGTAGAGCAAGATGATAGGCAACCCATCAAAGTTTATTCAAATACTAACCGGTCTTCAACACAGGTGGACAGGTGCGCTGTGAGAAGCATCTCAACTCCAACGTTTTTTCAGTCTGCGGATAGAAAGCTGGGGCTGCTCCTTGATGGCTCTCACACTACAACATGTTCGTCTCACACTGACATCATAGCTCTAAGCCATTGATTACAGATGCGAACCCTCTCAAGGCTGCTGCTTTGTTAGGCCTTGATGGTTACAGTCCTAACGTTTCACTGAACATACCTTCTCTGTCTCTGCTGTATGTATATCTGCAAATACGTCAACACAATATTATATACTTTCATTCCATGTAAACTGGCAATACCCATTCTAATGACTGTTTTGCTGGTGATGATGTCATATGCATCCCAAAGTAAATATGCAGGTAAACATTTAAAAGGAACAATCCTGGTTTGTCTGCATATCTTCAAAGGTTCTATCAAGTTTTCAGACTGTTTCTCAACCGAGAAATGTTGAAGTTAAAACCTACTGCCGATGCAATGTCTGACCACACATGGTATTCACTATTAAGAGATGACTGATCCGACAGGAACCAAATTTGAGTCAGAAACGTGTGGACCCAGATCATCCAGAATGTTCTCGTGCCAAGAGAGAATCCAGAATGCCAAGAGAGGAGAATCATGCGGTGGTGTAGCTCCCTCTCGTGGTTTGGATTTGATCTGCAATGGTCGTTCAACTTCTCTCGGATCCATTCCGAGTCTGCAAAGATTGAGTGTATCATAAGGTTTGTGCCAATTGCACTGAGTAAGATAAGAGACAGCAATTTCTTGTCGGTTTGGTCATTCCATCACGTTCGTCCACGGACTCCACACAAAGCGTCCCAAACACTGTGCACACCTATAATTACCATACTAATTCCCTTATTGCTTTAGAGCTCAACTAATCGCCATCATTAGAATAGTACTGCGTTTAAACCGCACTGTATAACAATCAAACGTTGATTTTAAATGCTGTCATTATAAATGCTGCAATTACAACTGAATTCGACTTGATCAATTGATTCACGATGTCTACACACCCACCCATTTTTGCAAGCATTATGAGGAATTACAATGAACTCACGGTATCACCATTAACTTCATTAATTTCTTCCATGGTATGTTCACTCGCACGGAGGCTCACGGGGACCGCTTGAGCAGTTGTGGATGAGGAAAGCATGGAGTTGAATCACATGTAAAACTAGAAGGGCACTCAGTAGAGCACGTACCGCCACCACATAATGCTTGATCCAGTAGAACATATCGGGCTCAATATATTTTGGAAATATCATGCTATATATCATTTTAAGCCCCATCTCTCAATAGTGAATAATCACTTTAAAATTCTAGTAGCCAGATCCGGATCTGGATCTTCACCAAAATCTTATCAGTTTGTTCTTTTCACACACCCAAAGTGTCCACCAAATTTCATCCTAGTCCATTCACAACGTTTTTGACATATCCTGTACACAAACAAACAAACAAACAAGAAAGATGTCATGCAAAGTACGATACTTGCGAAAATCCATAAAACAAATTTGACCTTAAAAATAATTGGTGGTTGAATTCAATGACCAAATACACAAACCCTCTTCAAATTTCAAGTCAATTGGATGAAAATTGACAATTTTAGAAATTTGGCATACGTCGACTTTTTGGCCGAAGCAGTCCTCAAAAAAATGCTTGTTTATTGAATTCAGTCATCTGATATGCAAATCCTTTTCAAATTTAAAGTCAATGGGATGAAAATTGTGGATTTTAGAAATCCCATCTAAATTGGTGACCTTTTGGTCTATGTTGACCTTAAAATAATTGGCTGGTTGAATTCAGTGACCTGCAATATAAATCCTTTTCAAATTTCAAGTCAATTGGATAAAAATTGAAGCTTTTACAAATCTCACGTAGATTCATGACCTTTGACCTATGTTGACCTTTTGGCTGATGTCGACATCAAAAATAATTGCTGGTATAATTCAGTGACCTGCAATATAAATCTTTTTCAAATTTCAACTCAATCGGATTAAAATTGACAATTTTAGAACAATTTAATAATTTGGCCTATTTTGAGTTGACCTTATAACCTATGATAACCTCAAAAATAATTTCTGGTTGAATTCAGTGAACTGCTATGCAAATCCTGTTCAAATTTCTAGTCTATCGGATGAAAATTGAAGATTCTAGAAATTTGACAAAGTTGTTGACCTTTGGCCTATGTCGACCTTTTAACCTCGTGACCTCAAAAACAACACGCTTCTTGCTTATGATGATCTCTACCATGTGGTGAAGTTTCGTGAAGAGTGGTTTAAAATTGTGATCTGAAGGCGATTGACATACAAACAGGCAGGCAGACAGAATGACGCACAACAGCAACAAATATATACTTGAAAAATCTTCGATTTTCACAAGTAACAAACAAGAGTGAAAACAACCTCTGCCGACTTTCGGTGGCTGAGTTAACGAGAGAGTTCATAGAACACTTTACCCCATGCAGTTTTCGAGTAAACACTTCAATTTAAATAAAATAAAGATTGTAAAAGTCATAAATAAATACATTCTGGAATATACCGGCGTTTTGCCGCCATTATGCCTGGTGTTGCCTTAATGGTTAGGGTGGTGGGTTTGGGATCCTAGGATCCTGAGTTCAAATCCCCCTCATCTGTTGAATTAATACCAGGTGGGGTTGACTCTGTCTGTCATCCTTGCGAGGTCGGCAAAATGAGTACCAGCTTGCTGGTATCATGTGTCGGAGTGGCGACCCATCCAGGATTGCGTCCAATAGCCAAGGAGACTGCCGAGGCAGCAGCAACACTCCGCACGGAGTACCAATGGATGGATGGATGGACCACAATTGACACAGTATCGATTACATCACCCTATCTAATACATTACTTTAGTTATTTGTGCCTGTTGGTTGTGTTCTTTACGACATCCATAAAAACAGTAACTTTCCTGTTTGGATTGGTTTTGCAATTTTGTTTGACAGGCAAAAAAAACATTTTCTCACTCCTCTGTGCATGCATGATTGGGATGAATTCAGAGACAAAATACTGTTAAACAGTAAGCTTGTTTTTCGATTCATGTTCAAAATATAACATTCAATTTAAATAAGTTGTTCCTCGATCATAAGCCGACGTTCACAAACAGACAGACGGATGGATATGAGCCAATTGCTTAACCCCCTGCTTTTCGCTTTGTATGCACGTGGTAACAACACAAGTGCAACAACAAGGAACAACAACAAACATCAATGAGCAACAACAGCTACAGGCAAATGTTGTGTGTAGATATTGTTTGTCCCTTATTAATAATGAATAACAAGAAAAAGAGCAATCAGAGATTGCAGACCCTCGCCAAGACATGTTTTGTGTGGTGTATTTTGTGTGGCGTTTGTGTCCTGGTGAGCTTCGTAATTAATAAGAGACATAATTAGAACTGTCACTTTATAAATGCTGGCAGTGATGACCGGGTACCAAGACATCCCGCTTTGATGCAACCCAGCTTTGATTGGACACCTGACCCTGACCAATGACGTTTTCTATTATAATTCAATTGAATTTAGAATGGGATTAAAATAAATTCAATTCAAATCAAATGGAAGACCAAATATGTACAGTCCTGCATTGGAGTAATCAGAAGGAACTCAAACAAGCAAAAAGCAAAGGTGAAGTTAATCAGGAGGAACCTAGATAGGATTTGGGTTTTAGCTGCTACTCCTCTACCATCTAACCCATCCAGGCACAGCCAAGTGAGCCTTATTCAAAAAAAAAAAATTCAAAAAAATTCCACCAAAAAACCCAGATAAAATTTTTTTATAATTCTGGCTGCCAGACCATGTGTCTGATCAAGTTGAAAGTTTAGTATTCCCCATCACGACTAGATCACAATAGTGAAGTTTGACGTCTCTTGATTAAGCGGTGCCAGGTAAACATTATTTAATATTTTTCTTAAATCCAATATGGCTGCAAACCCGTGTGACATCAATTATTCCTGAACAACCCTGTACGAACATGCCTTGGGGAACATTTGTTTGAAGTTTCCTCTGCGATCTGGCCAGCTGTTCTAGAGAAGAAGATTTTTACATGCTTTAGGGTAAATCAAATATGGCTGTCAAACCATGTGACATGACATCATATGTGTGAACCATTTGTTCCTCATGGTTACGCAGTCATATGTGTAAAGTTTTTCCTCGATCTGTAAAGCCATTTCAGAGAAGATTTTTGAAGGTTTTTTTTAACAATATGGCTGCCAAATCACGTGAGCAATGATGTAATCAAAAAAATTTTGTGGACCATTTTATCCCAAGAAGATCCTCAAAATTTTTCATACTGATCGGAAGTAGTGTTCTATATATGCAATTATGACGTCATAACGAAGGCAGATATAACATCATAAAAAGTCACATTTATTCCCCATGAGGAGTACTTGCCATGTGCCATGTTTAAATTTTTTCTTTGGTGCGGTTTTCAGAGCTACAGAGGTCCAAAGTTTTCCCGTTTTTCCAATATGGCTGCCACACCATGTCACCTATGACGTCATAATTATCATTAAAACATTCTACATGAGTAGTCACACCAATGGTGAAAATGCCGTCTCGATCAAACAAGCGGTTGCGGAGAAAAACACGAAAATTCTGTGCAGACAAACAAACAAGCCAGTAAGCGACGAGGGATCCGCTAGGATCGAAGCGCTGGATACGATGCTTTTCATTCTGACCGATCCACTGACAAAGATTCATTGCCAAGACATATTGGTTCACATACAATTGTTCCTCTGCCTAGCAAGATTTTTCCTATTGCGTATTTTGCCAAATGGCACTCCTCATAAAAAATGACGGTAAATAGACACCCTATTTTTGAAGGACTACCATTTGAAAAATAAAACCAAAATCAAAAATCGGCTCGAGTAAAATTTTCTAAACATCTCAATGTGTTTAATTCTGAAGTCTCATTTCTCCACATTCAAAACTGTAGGAGAAGTATTTAAAATAGTGAACGTGGTTTTTCGGCTGCTGCATAGCAACGGGTGGTTGCTTAGCAATGAAACTCAAACGCGCACACTCCCACCTCATATGGCACCTGTCGCCAAGTTTCTTCAAAATCGGTTTGCTGGTTTGTGCTGTGGAGCCTCGCATTGCAGACACACACACACACACACACACACACACACACACACACACACACACACACACACACACACACACACACACACACACACACACACACACACACACACACACACACACAACCCAATAAACTATCAATGCTATTGTTTGACCACCTCCTGAGCAACACATTATTTTTCATAAGCCACGCCCACTTTCTTCAAAGCCACGACCACTTTCCTTCGCCACTCCCACTTTTCATCAGCCATGTCCACTTTCCCTAAGCTCCACCCACTTTCCTAAGGCCCTCATAAAAATGACGGTGAATAGACACCCGATATTTGAAGGACGACCATTTGAAAAATAAAACTAAAATAAAAAAAATCGGCTCGAGTAAAATTTTCTAAATATCTCGAAGTGTTTAATTCCGAAGTCTCGTTTCTCTACATTCAAAACTGTAGGACAAGTATTGAAAATAGTGAACACGGTTTTTCGGCCGCTGCATAGCAACGGGTGGTTGCTTAGCAACAAAACTCAAACGCGCACATTCCCACCCCATATGGCACCTGTTCACCAAGTTTCATCGAAATTGGTTTGCTGGTTTGTGCTGTGGAGCCTCGCGTTGCAGACAGACACACACACACACACACACACACACACACACACACACACACACACACACACACACACACACACACACACACACACACACGCGCGCGCGCGCGCACACGCACACACACACGGAAAACCCGATAAACTTCTCTCAATGCTCGTTTGACCACCTCCTGACCCACACATTATTTTTCATCAGCCACGCCCACTTTTTTATAAACCACGCCGACTTTCCATAAGCCACGCCCACTTTCCTACGCCACTCCCACTTTTCATCAACCACGTCCACTTTCGCTAAACTCCACCCACTTTCCTAAGCCCCTCATAAAAAATGAAGGTAAATAGACGCCCTATTTTTGAAGGACTACCATTTGAAAAATAAAACCTCAATCAAAAATCGGCTCGAGTAAAATTTTCTAAACATCTCGATGTGTTTAATTCCGAAGTCTCGTTTCTCCACATTCAAAATTGTAGGACAAGTATTGAAAATAGTGAACGCGGCTTTTCGACCGCTGCATAGCAATGGGTAGTTGCTTAGCAACAAAACTCAAACGCGCACATTCCCACCCCATATGGCACCTGTTCACCAAGTTTCATCGAAATTGGTTTGCTGGTTTGTGCTGTGGAGCCTCGCGTTGCAGACACACACACACACACACACACACACACACACACACACACACACACACACACACACACACACACACACACACACACACACACACACACACACGGAAAACCCGACAATAAGGGATATCTAGCGAATCCAACAAACGGACCCAAATGCAATACCCTCTCCTTCACCAAAGTTAACGAGAGATTACCTGTTAAAATTACTGGAAGAATATGAAACATCGGGTCACAGTGATTCAGATAAAAGGGCAGAACTTGCTTTGGTTTATTTGGTGATGAGCAAAGACCCCCTGTTGCTTCACTGACGGGAATACTGAGGGGGGGGAGAGTTGGGAGAGAGAGAGAGAGAGAGAGAGAGAGAGAGAGAGAGAGAGAGAGAGAGAGAGAGAGAGAGAGAGGGAGAGAGGGGGGAGAGAGGGGGGGAGAGAGAGGAAGTGAAGAGGGCAAGAGAGAGAAGGGAGGTAGAGCGAGGCAGGAGGGGGAGCGAGAGGGGATGGGGGAGTGAGGAGGGGTGGGGTAAGGGAAGGCAGCGAGAGGTTAGAGGAAGGGAAGGCAGACATGCGGTGGAGCATTAATTATGATTCATACTGTCTCATCAAAATGCTTCTGCACAGAATAACAGCGAAAATGGAAATAAAATAATGTCTGAAATCCATTTTCTACCGGACATACTGTAAATACCGCCTGGAGACAAACACCGCCCGGACATGTCTGGAGATAAATGCAGTGTGGAAACAACCACCGCCCAGAGACAAACAGCGCACATACACGTCTGGAGCCAAACTCACGTCTAAACATAAACACCACCCAGACATGTTCGGAGACAAACACTGCCCGGACGCGTCTGGAGCCAAGCTGTCCGGAGACAAAAATCACTTGGATACATATGGAGACAAATTCTCTCCCTCACAGGTTGGAGACAAACACCGCCCAGGGCTAAGCTGTACGGAGACAAACACCGCTCGGACACATCCAGAGACAAACTCCCATCCGGATGCATCCGGAGACAATCACCTGTCCAGACACATCCAGAGACAAACACCGCGCAGACAGGAACGGATAAAAACAATTCCAGTAAGATGGGCTTTTAAAAGAGACATGTTTATCATTAAACAGACACAAATTTTAGTTTGACAGAAATCGATTATTAGCTTTCCAACCAAGGAAGTACATTGTTATTATTGCATGAAAGCAGGAAACGCTGCCTTAAAGCTTCTATGTCCGCAGACACGTCTCTTTTTAGTAAAAGGAACACCAGCTTCCTTCCTCCAGGAGTGAACAAAGGTGTCAATACCCACTCTCTCCGAAAGAGGTCACTGGTTCAACCACGTGCACTATTATCTGTGCCCAGGTGAAAATCGCATGTCGTCTCCCCATTACTGCCGGAGAAGGAGGTTGAGGGGTGGGGGGCGAGGGGGATTATTTTGTGTTTTGTGCCCATGAACTGACCCTGTGTACCCTGAGTACATATGCCAAATATGGTGGAGATTGGCCTTTAATTAGTAGGATGTTGGAGCAGAAATCCACTTACCAGATCCACTTCGGGCTTTCTCAAGATATCACATTCTGGAGCATACTTTGTTCTGAGATTTTAGTTCAAATGACTTCTGAAAGTGCATTATTTGTTCTTTCAAAAGCCATACTTTCTATACAAAATCATTATGCTCACTTCCAATTTATTAATCCCCCTCCTCTCATTTGTGAGATTGCCTCTGCGAGTCCAGAATTATGCTCTTTCCTCCAGTTATTCAGGAAGGAAGCTTATCGCCATCTCCTGTAGTTTCTAATACTCATGAACTTTTACTTTATCACTAACCCTGACGGCTGACATTCTGACACCTCTGTCTGCCCGAAGCCTTATCGTCTCGCTATGATGTTGTTTCTCGGTATCTTCATTGTCTTCCCGTTGCCATTTGTCTCATTGTCACTTTGCATCCTCTATCATGCTGCCCCGTTGTGAGCCTTGACCTCTGCATTACAAAAATTCCTGCTGGATTGAATAATTTAATTTACAGAGCTCTGTTAGGGCTGCTGAGCTTGTCGAGCCTTCTCACTCTCATCACTGATACACGATGGGGGAGGATAAACATATTTGCTGAGCCAAAACAGTGAGGGCATGATTTCTACAACTTGTGTTTTCATCCTGACTTTATCGTCATCATTCACATTTCACATACTTTGTAGGCAGGGGTGGTTGCATCATTGGGCTGCCATTCTGCAGAAAGGAAATCTTATCGACAAATAGTATGCTGGCTGTAATATCTACAAGTGTGTGGACAATAAATTATCCATGTTATTTTCAACAACCAACATTTACATAACATGATTAAAAAAATTGTGTGCGTGTGCGTGTGTGTCCTCCATAACTCCAAAACCATGAAACATATCAGCCTGAAACTTTGCATTAATACAAGAAAACTCAAAGGAAGTGCGTGACTGAAAATTGGGTGTTTGGGTTAATTAAAACACCCCTTTTGAGGATAATTAATGGCCTTATATAATTATATCCATCAGGTGCATCCTCAGTCACCACTCTCGATGGGGTCTGAAGGCATATCCGAGGTAACTTCGCTGTGGTCTGAGGCCGCCATGTTTTTTGGCCAGCTCAAACAAGCCTCAACGATTGCTTAACCATAAAGTTTGTTTTTCCACTTATCAAATACCTGTCATAGCAATAAAATGCTGTATACATTGCTTTTGTAAGTGCTATAGTTTTCAAATTCAGAACTTGGAGCGATTCCATGCATTATATGATACGATTTTCCATGATCTAAACTCACGGACTAATTAAAGAATATCATCGAAATATTATTCCGGTTTTGAGGATCAGATATCGTCTAAATAGGTGTTGAAATCTGGAGTGAAATCTGATAATTGAAAGAAATAACGAGTCTTATAACTAAGCCAATGTACCGATTTACTTTAAGCAAGGTTATGTTTCTCCTTCTCCATGCACAAAAAATGTGAAATTTCCAAAGCATTAAACTTATCTTTTTCCACTGTTTGCAGAATTATATTGAGTGAACAAAATATTTAAGAATGTGCCAAAATTCACGAGCTTCATTGAGCCAATGACAATGCATTCACTGCTTGACCACCCATTCTGAGCCCACAGGGGCTGCTTATCCCTAGAATCTGCCAAATCTGTGTCTATGTTTTCAGAAGTTTTGTGACATGCTCTACAGACTACCAAAGCAAATCTGGTGAAAAACGGTTTTGAAATAAAGTGATAAAGCTTGCGCGGACTGCGAACAATGTACCACGCGACGCGTGAACAGACGAGCAGGCAACTTGGCGGATTATCTGCAATATTTATTTCAAGGGTGATTAAGCTTTGTGAAGTCTCCAGGGTTGCTCTGCATTAAACAGCAACTCTTTTGTGGATAAAGTAATATTTGAACGAAATCATTTTATTTCTTTAAATACTACATGTGGTGAAGACAGGCTTTAAAATTAAAGTGATCCTTTGTGGTATGCAGCCACAGCCTGGACATGCTGGAGTGCTTGATATATATATATATATATATATATATATATATATATATATATATATATATATATATATATATATATATATATATATATATATATATGTGTGTGTATATATTGTTGCGGTTCTCGGAACCGCATGCATACAACAGACCGGTGTCCCAAGACAGTTATTCTATTATTATACATGTAGATAGTCCCCTTCCTTTTGTTTAATGGGACAACAAGGGAGTGCGTTACGATGATCTAATCGCAATGGTTGCTTAAATCATTTTCTTCTTGATTTCGTCCCTCCTCTTTTTTTCGTCTGATTATTCCTGTGGTAAATCAGCGCGTGCGGCGCCGTGGCGAGCACTCGTTCCCGGGCGAGCCCTAAACCCGGCATGTGTGGCGAGTGATGTGCGCTTGGCAGTGCGGGGTTGTCGACTCGAACTTCCGATGGACTGCGGAGGATTGCCGGTTGCATTAAAAAGGCATACGGATGTGTCTCTTAAGTCTCCCGTGCCGTGAAAAACACGAATGGTGTTTTTCACGGCACGGGAAACACGGCCAGCATGACGCCCATGCTGCACGAAACGCGTACGGAGGCCGATAAAGCTGACTCCATGCCATGTTGGGCGGGACACGAGTGTGCGGGTAGAAGCGGCTTGTTCCCTTTCAACCTCAATATCTGACACATATTGGTGTTCGCCCCACACACACGCTAGCGGAGTCGTGTGAACGCGAGCGCTGGCCATGTGCGTAATGGTGGAACCACGCGCATTGTATGGAATGTGTTCGAAAACAGACACGTACGCCGCTCGTGAAACGTGCATGGATTTATCCATGGCAATGTACCTTCGGTCCTCGCTGGCAGCAGCAGCGGGTTCTCCACGGATGGTGAACATCTCATCTCTGCGGTCAGCGAAGCTACGACCGAGCCGGGGAATGTACAGTGCGGGCCACATTGGCGCGCGCGGAGCTAGTGAGTTGATCAACGCTGGTCGAACGCCCGAGCAGACATGCGGAACCCTCGACCGGTCGCCCGGGCACGACCCGGGGTTTTTTGCAGGATGATTCGTGTGCCAATTTCTGTGTGGGCGATTCTTGTTGTGTCGTGGGGTCAGAGCGAAATATGTTCGCTGTCTGGGATGGCCTTGCTGGAAAAGAAGTGAGGCGGTTTCCGCCCAAGCTGGCGGGCCATGTGAGGCGTCGGGGCCAATCGGAGTGCCTGATTCAGGTGATGACGTTATGACTTGGGGTGGCCCCTCCCCCCCAAGCTGCAAATCCTATAAAGGTCGGAGAAGTCCCTCTGTCTTTCTCTTGCTTTTTGAGTTTCTCCGCCTCTCTCTCGCCTCGCCTCGTCGACACCGCCACGACCCCCCTCCTGCTGCCCGGACTCCACCTCCTCGTCTCCGCCCACACGACATCGACCCCACCCGCCTACCTGGTCCTGCCTATTACTCCGTCCTTCCCACTCTGGACTCCGCCCATTCTTGACTGAAGCTCCTCCTTTACGGTGCCCAATTCCTGGTTCTAAACTCCCTCTTCATCGGGTTTCCTGTGTCTGTGTGTGCGCGACTGTGCGTATGTATGTGTCCTGCCACCTGTCTCCCTAAGTAAGACTGCAGAAGATCGTTATTATCATTGTTATTAATTTCGCGTTAAGTCTGCTCTGTTTCCCCTTTTGTAAGTTGATTGTAAATAAATCATAATTAGGAATGTTCCCTGCTCGTTTTTGTCTTTTCTTCCATTGATCCAGCATGGTCCAAATCCTAGCTTCGCCAGTACTTTATTCCCAACGATCTGTTCCTTTTAGCCGGTACATTCTTGGCAGTGTCGCTCGGCTGCATCTGATCCGGTCCAGTAGAGTGATCCGGTTCGGACAAGGCGTACTGAGGGAGTGTTCCCCGGTAATTAAACCACGTGATTAATTAGGTAACCCGATTAACCGATAGAAGGGAGGAACCTATTTCACGCGGTTGAGTTATTGGCATCCACGGTTCGTTAAGCGACCTGCCGCGTCACGGAATTATCCGTGTGCGATGGCCTACAATTCCGGGAAGTCTGGTGGGAACCGACATGCCAGAATTTGCCAGACCTACTGGTCTTCTCACTCGACCCCCCGGCCCGCAACAATATATTTTCCATCACCGCTATCTTGGCTTAGATTGGCTGGAGCAGAGTTTCCCGAGATCACGTACCATTACCTCCATCCCTTGTCGGAGAAATCCCTGTAATCTTTCTGTGTTGATATAGATTAAGAGAATGTACAAATTCCTTCTGTCGACACAATGTCGGTCCATGGAATGGATGAAGGTTGCTTCTAACATACATCAATGCATTGTAGTTCGACATCGGCTTAAAATCTTGAACATATCTGCATTGTACTGGTCTGCACAATCTGGACTGGCCTCCAGGTGCCGTGCAATGGCAGAGGAAGAAGATGTAATGGCTGACGTTCTTTGAACGTCATTGCATGCTCGTACTGGTTGCGTCCCCGTTGCCAAGTTCTTTCCTCGGATCGCCAGGGGGACATGCTCTTTGATGCAATCATCCAATCTTTGGGTTGTGTGTCCCACGTACCGAGCTTCACATCGGCACTCAAACTCATATATAACTTTGCTAACTTGTGAGGTGGGAAGCACATCCTTGTTGACTGATGTAAGCAGATGGCAAGAGGTAAAAATTATTTGAGGTTGCACAGCCAGATACGTGTGAGAAACCATATGTTTAATTTGTTCTTCGAACCTTCGTGATGAATGTCCTTTCCATGGCATCCTGATATATACTGGATACTTCTCAGGACCGATCTTGTGTTCCTTTGTTGTGTTGAGAAACTTGTGTACGTATCTCTTTATGATCCACTCTGCATAACCACTGTCACCAAGTATCTTCATGATTTTGTCTATATCAACAGGAAGCTTACCAGGAAAGCAAATCCTCTGAGCTCTGTTAACAAGGGTGTTAATCAAAGCTATTTTGTGTATATGTATATGTATATAAATATATATATATATATATATATATATATATATATATATATATATACATATATATTGTTAAGGCCACGGCTACCGAGTGTATTATGATGGGGTTAATTCCCGTTTATCCTCGGAAGAGCCGGACCTGGGGCCGCCACTCACAATCAACTTCATGGTATGGTGGGTTGCTTTACACCCACGAACGCCGATCAGTTAACCACGAGTTCCAGTGTCCACAGTCTAATTTTGCCATTTAACTTGAGGTCACCTGGCTTCCTGAATGGGGAGTGAGCCCTTGACAATGCCCCAATCTTATCTTGATTAGATCTTTAGTCGAGCGGCCGAGTGTTTAACTGCTGGTGCATGCTGACTATGACAGGTTAATTAGTTTGGTAATTACCTCCCAGTCTATCTCGGTTCGGACAATGCTGGATTAACGGAAGGAAAGGACAAGCATGGAAAGGTTGAAAAATCAACGAGGAATTTATTAATAAGGAAAAAATAAATAAACTGAAGAACTTCTTATTTATTTGTAGAGAAAATAGGTAAATTCAAATCAATCAAAATAATCTGAAAAAAATAAAGAATTAATCAGGCATTGATAGAAAAACAGACAAAGAGCAGATGCTTATCACTCTGCCTTACATGAGAATTAAACACGAGACAAGGGTACCCAGCAGATCATTCAGGGGGAAGAGAAATCTATTCTCGCTCACCAAGGTAGAAGTCGTCATGCATCAAATAAAATGTCCCAAAATGTTTGAGCATGCCTTGGTCCATTGCCAGCACCCTGCCTTGGTCCATTGCCAGCACCCTGCCTTGCCATGCACCCACCCGCAAACAGGCTTGAACACCAATCGACATCACGTTGTCATCCTCAGGAACCAGGGATGCCAATTATCATGTACGCAAAGAGCATGTCTCGAGAAGAACCAGCATTAATGGTACAAGTGTCACCCACCGTCAGGAGCCACCAGGAGTCACAATCAATGGACAGGTGTAAGGAGTTGTGAGGAACTGTGAGGCGCTGAGGTGCTGTGAGGTGCTGAAGCACTGCAAGGCTGTCACCAGCAATCAGAGCTGCAAGGCTGCAAGGCCATCACCAACTGTCACAAACTAACCTGTCGCCAACTCACCAACCCTCTGACTGGAACTGACTGGAGCTGAAAATATCCATCACACAGCTGTCACAAAAACTGTCAGAAAAGAAGTCCTCCCATCCTTTTTATGGGCGACCAGTGTGGGAGGAGCCTCAAGCAAACTTCAGCCAAATCCACCTTGCCTATCGGTGCATCACTGCACGTCACCAACCACCAATCTCGTGACCATTCCTTCCTTACCAGAGCGAGACGCAACCCCAAATCAGCACAGGCCTGGCTTATGATGCCATGTTTGTGGTGCTGGACGAAGGGCATAAATCAGCCATTTGCCAGAATTACCAAGCGAAAACGTGAAGTGCTCATAAAACGTCAAAAACAACCATCACCTCTCCGTTTAGCCCAACACAAACAAGAGCCAGCCAGTGTTCAGAGAGCTGCCGAACGGGGCATCAAACGTCGATGGAAAAAGGTGGGTGTCGAACGTCGATGGAATATAAGTGAGTGAGGTAAATGATCCACAGCCGTATTTGACCACAAGAATAACTGCTCAGGAAAATCCCGTGGTGTGATTAATCAAATGTTCTGCAAGTCCAAGGTGTAAATAAGTCGTCCACCTCCAACCCAATGTGCCCTGATAGAAAGGGGGTAGACGAGCCTCCGTTGGGCTAATCGCTATCTCACGTGCATGAGTGTGTCTGTCCTAAAGAGAAAAAGGCCATCCATAAAAAAGGGAATCTATTCTATACCCTTCTCAATGCATCAAAGTTAGAATCCCACCAGACTTGGGGATGGGTTTATCATGGACATGCATTTCGGGAAATAACTCTTTATGATCCACTCTGGATAACCACTGTCACCAAGTATCTTCATGATTTTGTCTATTTCAACAGGAAGCTTACCAGGAAAGCAAATCCTCTGAGCTCTGTTAACATGGGTGTTAATCAAAGCTATTTTGTGTATATGTATGTATGTATATATATATATATATATATATATATATATATATATATATATATATATATATATATATATATATATATATATATATGTTTGAATGCATTCGTCAAATCCGATTCTGAAATCCAAAACAAAATATATATATATATATATATATATATATATATATATATATATATATATATATATATATATATATATATATATTGTTACGTTTGAGGGGGGGTATGCATTCAAACGGTAATTAGGATGTTTAATTAGGTATGCCATGCTGTTCGAGTTTACCAGGATCTCGATGTAATAAGTAGCAATTCAGTGGTGATAAGTTGTCTAGTAAATGTTCATTTCTTCAAGGGGGAAATGATAAATGTCACGTAATTAGATAGGGACACGGGATAGGGTAAGTGTGTCTGCGTAAACCCCTTTTGGTATTCTCTGGAGACTGGCCGTGACGTCACAGGACAGTGCAGCGGATGGCTCCGCCCCGTGATCACGATTGGCAGAAGGTGACGGCAGTGGGCCAATGGACGGCTCGATTGGAGGTGACGAGGGCAGGAGGATAAAAAGGTTCTGTTCGGGGTCGAAAGAGAAGAAGAAGAAGATTACGACCAGAACACTCGTGTTTTTTTGGTGTGGAACCTGTGCTGGCAGAGAGCGTCCTGGTTGCTGTGCTGAGTTGATCGTGCCTGGGAGCCTTGCCGAGCCTCGTGCCTCGCTTTGGTTGGCTCTAGGGTTCTGCTGACTCGGAATACGGGGTCAGGCGGCGGGTGGACCTGCCTCCCTCTCCTGCTCACGGTTTCTCCTGCCCCCCCCCCCTGGCGAGAGCAAGGCCAGCTCGTCCGGCGCCGATCCAGGGACAGTTGCGTCCACACCACGGTCCAGCCTGACCACCAGAGATAGCTACGTTTTGTGTGTGTGCGTGTGTGCGTGCGTGCGTGCGTGCGTGCGTGCGTGCGTGCGAGAGAGTGAGTGTGTGTGTGTCTGCTTGGTGCCTCAGAAGGTTTGAGATCTCTTTATTCATTGGAATTGTCTGTGTTTTTCCCCACGCCCGATCCCACACCATCCCGTCGAATCGCCCCGGATCCCATTTCTTGCCGTCTTGTTATTTCTGGTCAATAGTAAAAAGAATAAACATCATCAACTCAGTGAAAAGTGACTCGTGCCACCTTCCTCGTCCCGTTTGCGGTAGAGCGATTAAAACCGCCGTCTTTGGGTTATAAATAAATAAACCGCCTCCATCGTTTCGGCTCATTCTACGTTGGCGGGACTGTTCAAGTCCCGTGAACGTCACAATATATATATATATATATATATATATATATATATATATATATATATATATATATATATATATATATATATATATCTTCTACTTCTTCTTTCGACTGCTCCCTTTTTAGGGGTCGCCACAGCGGATCATCCGTATGATCCGCATAGTGATTTGGCACATGTTTTCCGCCGGATGCCCTTCCTGACGCAACCCTGGTCGCCTCTTACGACACAAGGATATGGTACACCTATTTTAACCGGGGTATACACCGGCCCAGTACACTGGTACTCATTTCGCTGACCTCGGAAGGATGACAGGCTGAGTCAACCCCCTGGTGTATTAATTCAGTGGCTCAACGGGGCTTGAACTCAGGACCTTTTGGATCCCAAGCCGCTGCCCGAACCACTACGCCAACACCAGGCTATATATACCTGGTGTTGGCTTCATGGTTTAGTTCAGTCAGTCAGGGTCAAAATATTTACAAACTGGGCAAAAGCACCAAACTTGGCGAGAAGGTAGATTCGAGTCCAGAGATTAATTTTTAAAAAGGAGACAGCGATGATCGATTCTCTGTTCAGAACCAAACGGGCCTAAACTTGGCCCAGATCGATGGGTGTGACGCTGGAGTATCGGTGTGGAGGAACGCGCGAATTTGACGACCCGCCCTAATTATACGGTGCTCCACACGGAGGAACTATGGAACATCAACAATGGCGGCAGTAAGTTGTGCTCTGAATTCATGTCATTCTTTCACGTTAGAAAATCCATTTTCGGGGTAAAAAAGGGAGTGGTCGGTCGCGTTATGACACCAAATATGATTTTACTAGTCCATACATCCGAATGGTGTAGTCGAGCCGTGTTGTTCGGTTGTAGTTGTGCAAAACAATGGCGATTTTTACGACGCCAGCCACCCGCTGGAAAAATGATTTTCAATGATAGCCCTACATTACATGCAGATCTGTTGCCTCACCCACAGCAGAATTATTCCCCCCCCCCCCCCAAAAATTGAAAATGTGACCTTGCATTCTGACTTCCCTGCCATATTATTGGCTGGCTTTATTGGACTGAAGGCATGGGTGGTTTTGAGGCCTGTACCAGTGTTGTATTATGGCCAGCTCTCTTACTGAGCAAATAATACCTGTACTAAGTCTTGAGGGATATTCCTTATTTTAAATTTCTAATATGATTATGGCTAACAGGATGAAACCAACATCTCAATGATGTGATAAGACAATGAATGTTGTGATGATAAATGATAATTATTGACCCTTGACAGCTGAGCTTCGTGGGTCCCACCACCAACCAACTCGCCATCATTGCATACTTATACAGACCACATCATCAGGCAGTCAGCATCTCTCTTCATCATTATTTATATCTGATTCTGATGACTGACTGATTTCTGAGAATTGTTTCTGGCTTATCAAATCTTGTGTTCTTTTCATTCATATGAATGTCATTCAATTCTTTTGTATGGTTCCTTTTTTGTCATTCTCATCAAACTGGCATATAAGGGCTTTGTTTGCAATTATAACTAGCTAAGTCTTGTTTTTTGTTGAATCAATTGTTTTCCTTAACAGAGGGACAAGTATTAAACTGTTTACTATCTATTGAGTCCCCCAAGAGGCCATAAAAAGCTTGAAATGTCACAGTTTTAGTGTATTGAAAAACCAAGCTGTTCGGGTTAGCCTCTGCAAGTGCCCTTGCAACAGGAACAAAAATAGGAGCCAATAAACGTGAGTACAACTTGCATTTCATTGCTGTTAAGCATATCCACCCATGGTCAAGGGTGACCTGAATGAAACAGTGTTCAGGAACACGTCGCTGTTTTTCCACTTGACCATTCGTCACATACCGCGTTGTGGGATGTTTCCTGGCTCAGCGTCCAGTTTTCGGAATTATCGCTCGTATCATTATTATACTAATTAGTTTCTGATCCTGTTAAAATGCTGTTCGTAATGTTTTCTTATGTGCATTTCTCTTGCGTGCGCATCGGAATTTAAAGCTACATGTGCAAAATTTCGAGATTTTCAAAAAACAGGTGTTATATTCTAACGTTATTAGATTTGTTTAGTATATTATAATACTGTCGATTGAAAAGCGAAATGTTTACACCATCCTAGCTAAGTGGTCTCATTAATTATGGAGAGATTTTTGAGCAAAATCGACTTGTATTGTAAATTGGTGTAATGTGACCTTTGACCTTGAAAATTGACCTTCAAGGTCAAGGTCGGACATGTCTCCTTTTCTCAAAATGTTTACTTTGGTGCCCTCTATCTACATGCCAAATGCGGTGCTTTTGTCCAGTCTGTCACTGTTTGGCAATTTTTTTTACCCTAACTGACTGGACTAGTTAGGGTGGTGGGCTTGAGATCCTTGGATCCTGAGTTCAAATTTCACTTGGCTGTTGAATTAATACCAAGTGGTGCTAACTGCCTGTCATCCTTCTGAAGTCGGCAAAATGAGTGCCAGCTTGCTGGTATCCTGTGTCGGAGTGGCAACCCATCCAGGATTGTACCCAACAGCCAAGGAGCCTACTTAGGCAGCACCAACGATCTGCACAATATATGGTCCCGATGGATGGATATATATATATATATATATATATATATATATATATATATATATATATATATATATATATATATATATATATATATATATATATATACACATATACATACACATATACATACACATATACATACACATATATATATATATATATATATATATATATATATATATATACATATACATATATATATATATATATATACATATACATACACATATATATACATATACATATATACATATATACATATATATATACATATATACATATACATATACATATACATATACATACATATACATATATATATATATATATATATATATATATATACATATACATATACAGTGGTACCTCTACATACGAATGTTTCAGGTTACGAAGCGCCTGAACGGAAAAATATTGCCTCTAGTTACGAAGGCGTTTCAGGATACGAAGTCAAAAATACAGTACAGTACGCGCTGCTTTTCGCTGCTCCCAGAGTTTCCCGAATGTAAACAAACTTGTAGCTGCTCTGCCATTGGCTATCGCCTAAAATCTGCCTGGCAACCCTTTGCGTATGCGTGTATCCCAGCATGCTCTTCGTGTCCCCGTCCCGCTCTGTAAATATAGTTATACTGTATACAGTCTATGGTCCCGCTACGAAGTGCTCAGACAGTGTTACAGTACAGTACGCGTGTGGATTACAGTAACTTTTATTCACAATGGACCCCAAGAAAGCAATGAAGAAAAGTGGACAAGGAGAAAAGAAGAAGAAGAGAGTTTTTCTGGCCATACAAACAAAGCAAGAGATAATAGAAAGGTATGAAAAGGGGATGCGTTTGATTGATCTCGCAAAAGAATATGGCCGTAATATATCTACGATCGGCACGATAATAAAACAAAAGGAAGCCCTAAAAGCTACGGCTCCTTCCAAAGGCCTCTCTGTCATTTCCAAGAGGAGGTCGGCAGTGAACGATGAGATGGAGAGGTTGTTACTCGTGTGGATAAAGGAGAAAGAGATCGCTGGTGACACAGTGACAGAGGCCATAATTTGCGCAAAGGCAACCGCCATCTTCACTGACCTCGTGAAGGAGGATACAGGCGAGGGAAATTCGGCGCAAGGACTACACCAGGAGTTTAAGGCATCGCGTGGGTGGTTCGAGAAGTTTAAAAGGAGGACTGGACTTCACTCTGTTCTTCGCCATGGCGAGGCATGTAGCGCCGCCGACCACGAAGCGGCCGGCGAATTTGTGCAAAAATTCAAACAATTGATGATCGATGAAGCCTACTTTGCACAGCAAGTTTTTAATTGTGACGAGACGGGCCTTTTTTGGAAAAAAGATAAGGACCATTAAACAGAGGCCAAAAAGTAACGAGAATAGCAGTTAAAAGGTAAATGAATATTTTTATTATTTCCTTTATTCTTTGTTTTTTACATTATGTGCCTCTCGTTTTATGTTTATTGTGCGGTAATCTAATTTTAACATGTATTTGTTTCATGTTCCGATGCATTTTTATGATTTTTTAAAAAAAAAATGTCCGAATTTTGCGGGGCTTGGAACGGATTAGCGCATTTACATTCAAAAGGCGTCTCTACTTATGAAGGTTTCAGGTTACGAAACTACTCCCAGAACGAATTAAATTCGTAAGTAGAGGTACTACTGTATATACATACATACATATACATACATATACATACATATACATACATATACATATATATATATATATATATACATACATACATACACATATATATACATACATACATATATATATATATATATATATATATATATATATATATATATATATATATATATATATATATATATACATATACATACATACATACATACCTCATGACACCAAGAGCATGAGTAGCCACAAACACAATAAGTAATAATCATTGACAACATAACTCTGAGAATATCATTAATCCAGCAGACAAATACTTTGAGGATGCAAAGCTGTGTAACACAAGTTCTGATATGCATGGGGAAGGGAGGGGGTAATGTCCTTATGCAGAGCAATTTAGTGCAAGTGGTGTGGGCGGGAACCATAAAATGCATTTTCGAATGCATAAGAGGAATTTCCATTGTAAAACATATGTTTATGATAGATTAGGCGAAATGATGCACATAGAATGGGCAGTTACCTTTTGTGCAATTTCTTAACTTTGTGTCCTTGGGTGTCCATATTCATTATTGGTGTGTAGACTACATGCACTGTGTATGTATGACAGGGTGGTATCGAGGTAGCTCATTCAGCTTGAGCTTACTAATCTTCTGAATTATATTCCCAAACCAACTACAAACAGTTGGATATGTCTTTTGCAGGGAGGGTATTGCATCAAAATGTGCACCGTTCATCAGATGGACGTTTAAAGAGGGTGCCCCATCTGCTAGAGTGGACGTTAAATCACCCTGCCAGGGAATCACCCTGAGTGGCTTGGAGGGAGACACAAAAAAGGCTTCCCTCAGTGTTTTATCATCACAAACAATCATTATACAAAACAAGAAATTAAAACAATAATTATGGCCCCTATTTGGTTCGGGATCCGAGGTAGTTTCCTCACCTGTCCCCCTTCACCCACCTCTCGACAACCCTGTACAAACCCACCTATTTCCATGGTCAGAGGTCCCATCTCTTCAACTTCTCGGCTTCACCATCTAATCAAATCTCTAATCTATCTTCTATCTATCTATTTCTGTCTATATATAATCTTTGATAGTCCGTCGGTCGATCTGTCCATTTGGGGAGGGGCTTCCTCCGTTCGTGGGGGGGGGGGGTTAAAAATCAAATCATATTCTGATAGCCGTTTTGAATGTATCTGGTCAGACCCGATGTGGGGAGGGAGAAGTGGGTGATGAGAGGAGAGAGGATGAGGAGGAGAGCAGGGTGAGTAGAGGAGGGATGTGGAGGAGAAGAGCAAGGGGAGGGTTCTCTGCTCGGAACTCCTTACTTTAATTCACGGACCGGTGTGCATTTGTTTGTTACGTTACTCCTCCTACAGTTCTTTGCCGATTACATCCAAGCTTGCTACATAGGATCAACATGACCCCAATTAGTGTATGGGGTGTTTTTATCTTTGCCAGTTGTCTGGGGGCAGGGTGGGTAGGGGCACGTAAATTCTCTATGTAAATGTGCTATCTAATATAGAAAGAAGAAAGTTTGTTTGTTTGTTAGTTTGTTTATGCAATCAGACCCTGCAGGAACCAATTGCATGGCCTCCTCTTTCATCCAGAGCAGGGGTTCCTAACCTGGGGTGTGAGATGGAATTTCAGGGGGTGCGACAAAGAGTGGCCTTCAATTCCGGGGGGCCTGGTGGGAGACGACGTAACTTTCCCACCTAGTGGTCGTTTCTCACCACCGGCCCCGGCCCTTAACAGTATGCTTCTAGCATTACTCTGTTGTCTGTTGCTCTCTCTGTTTTCTCATATTAGCTCATATTTTTATCTTTCTGTTTTGCAGATTAACCCTTCATCATGTCAAAAAGAAGAAATGGAATGATGACTATGTGTCCTTTGGTTTCACTTGCACAACAGGAAATGATGAATTGCAAAAACCCCAGTGCATTCTTTGTTGCGTTGTGTTTTCCAACTCAAATCTGAAGCCATCCAAGCTTCATGAGCACTTCAAGAACAAGCATGGTGGAGCTGATGTTGGAGGACATGATGTTGGGTCATTGAAAATCAAAAGAGCTCATTTTGATTCACAAGGAACTCTTTCAAAATTAGGTTTTGTTTCTGTTGAAAAACCACTACTTCTTGCTTCATACAAAGTGGCATATAGAGTGGCCAAATCCAAGAAGCCCCATACATTTGCGGAAGATCTCATCAAGCCATGTACACTGGAAATGGCAACAATTGTCCTGGGCAAAGAAGCAAGAAAAAATTTGAACAGGTGCCCCTATCAAATAATGTCATTCACAACCGAATCAGTGATTTGAGTGAAGATATTTTGGACCAAGTCATCTCAGATTTTAGAGCTAGTCCTTTTAAAATCTCTATTCAGTTGGACGAGTCAACTGACGTCTCCAGTTGTACTCAACTCATCACATTAGTGAGGTATGTCAATGATGGTGCTGTGACAGAAGATTTCCTGTTTTGTAAAGATCTGCCAAAAAACACAACTGCAAAGGATGTGATGCAGCGGGTGAAAGACTTCTTTGCCAAACATGATTGAGAGATCAAAGTTATTGGTTCTGTGTGCACTGACGGGGCACCTGCAATGCTTGGAAATGAATCTGGATTTTCTGCATTGATGAAAAAGGAGATTCCAGACTTGCAAGTTACCCATTGTTTTCTTCATCGGCATGTTTGGCATCAAAAACATTGCCTCCAAATTTGAAGAAAGTCCTTGATACTTGTGTGAAGATCATCAACTGGATCAGGGAGAGAGCTTTGAACCATCGCATCTTCAAATCATTTTGTGAGGATCTGGGTTGTGAGCATTCAGTTTTGCTTTTCCACACAGAAGTCCGTTGGTTGTCACGAGGACAAGCTTTAACCCGCTTCTTTGAACTGCGGGAAGAAATCAAAGTTTTTCTGGAGGAGCGTGAATGTGATCTGGTTGGGGAATTGGAATCACAGGAATTCGCCCAAATGCTGGCTTACTTAGCTGACATTTTCACTCGTATGAATGACCTGAGTATTTCTCTTCAAGGAAAAGGGATAAACATATTGAAGGCTTGTGAAAAGTTGAATTCCTTCAAAGAAAAGTTACATCTTTGGTGTCGAAGGATGGAAAGAGGCAGTCTCTCAAATTTTCCTTCACTAGAAGAGATGGTTGATGATGCTGGATCCATAACTCATACTGTGCGTGAAGAAATTGTTACTCATTTGGAAATGCTGTCAGAATCGTTTGATGGATATTTTGCTGCTGGAGACCTGAATATTTCAGAAGAATGGATCATGAATCCATATTCCTATAATTTGGAGAAAATGTCAGATGATGAAGAGCTGAAGGAAGATCTTATTGATTTGCGGACAAATCGAACTCTTGAAATGCAAATTGAAAGCAAGACTTTGGAGGAGTTTTGGTGTGCAGCACTGGATATGTTCCCAAGACTTGGTGGAAAAGCACTCCGTGTCTTCATTCCATTTGCAACAACATACTTGTGTGAATGTGGATTCAGTTCTCTTTTGTCAATCAAGACAAAATCTAGGAATCGCCTGAATCCATAGGTAGACCTTCGGATCACAGTCAGCAAGAAAGTTCCACGTTTTGACAAAATCATGAATGAGAAGCAGGAGCAAAGAAGTCATTGAATTTTATGTTCACAATTGGGATTGATTTTACTGTTGACAATTTTTTTCTGAATAAATTAGAATCTAATTGCTCAAGTTATACTTGCATTTTATGCACTGAGTTAAAAGCTTATTTTTTAAGTTCAATTTGTTCACCCACAGTATTATTGCATGTGGTTCAATTTGTGGTTCAAAAATTATAAATTAGACTTCTTCATCTTCAAATGTGATATTACTTTTGTAGGGGATGCGAACATTAATCGAACATTTCCTCGGGGTATGGGGCATAGAAAAGGTTGGGAACCACTGATCCAGAGGAAGGTGGAGGGTTATGTTTGGATAAAAAAATTGACCCCAGATAAAACCAGATAATTGGCTTTCAGGCCTCGATCGGGTCTTGTGCTTATACACTGCCTGCATTATTTTTCCCCGGGAGTATTCGAGGAATGTGTATTGTGAAAATCATATGTTGAGGTTTTAGTGATTTGTTGTCAGCAACACAAATTTCATAAATACTAGACGACCCGTGAACCCGTTGGGTTACCGTTGTGACAGCGGTTGATGAAAAAAAACAGACACGAAGTTTTAATATCATTTAGTGGTCAAACTTTAACTTGAAGAAAATTTGAGCATTTACCTCAGGAGTCATCGTTCGGCCAACCGGTTTCTCTAGGTATCTCAACACATTCTCCATGGTTTGTCCTTGCACTTTATGGATCGTCATACCAAAACTTCACTGAATCGGGAATCGATTTTTTTAATAATTGTTTTCGTTGCCCGATTTGAACGAAACTTGATACTGCACACCACAGGAGAATGGTGAGTAAGGTGGCCCTAAAATTTTTGCGCTATCATGTACCGTTTTGGCTGTATTTCGGGAAGATATATAAAAAAATTTTTATACATAAGATGACCCGTGAACGCGTTGGGTCACCGTTGTGAGAGCGGTTGATAAAAAAATCATTTCAAAAATAAAAAAGAAAAAGAAAAAAGATAACTCCAGCGAACTATACCGCTGAGGTTGTTTGCATTGATCAAATTCTCCTAAAGAGTACTTCACTGAATCGGGACTTGATTTTTTAATAATTGTTTTCGTTGCCCGATTTGAACAAAACTTGATACTGCACACCGCAGGAGAATGGTAAGGTGGGCTAAAATATTTTGCGCTATCGTGTACCGTTTTGGCTGTATTTCGGGAACATACATACATACAAGATGAGCATTTTAGTAATATATATATATATAAAAACCGTTTTTACAGCCATTTTTCCCTGCTGTGCAGGGGTTTGGCTTTTTCTTGAGGCAATGTTTTATGGCCGGATGCCCTTCCTGACGCCAACCCTGGTCGCCTCTTACGACACACAGGGATATAGTACACCTATTCTAACTGGGGCATACATCGGGACCAGTACACTGGCACTCATTTCGCCGACCTCGGAAGGATGACAGGCTGAGTCAACCCCCTGGTGTTAATTCAGCAGCCAACGGGGCTTGAACTCAGGACCCTTGGATCCCATGCCGCCACCCGAACCACTAAGCCAACACCAAGCATATATATATATATATATATATATATATATATATATATATATATATATATATATATATATATATATATATATATATATATATATATATATATATATTGTTGTGGTTGACGAAATTCGCAAACCACCATTCAGGTCCCTTAGGTGAGATATCTCTGTAAGTATATGTGTAGTTAGGCCCAAACCCGTTGTTTCGAGGGAATAAATGTCATTCATTCGGGCTGCGACCCCTCTAGATAGCCGTTTTTCTTTTACTATCTTTATTTTGGACCAGCCGCCATTACTACCATCACAACCACCACCAACCACGTCTCAACAGCCATCACACAACAACCACCAACCGCAACGCCACTTCACAACAGCCACGACCTTTACCGTCACAACTCGCCCTCGCAACCATCGCATCACCGTCATTCCCGCGCCGCTTGTGGGCACCGATACTGGACTCGTGCAGGGCGCGCACCGAGCAGCGGGTGCAGAAACACCAGCCTTTCCGAAGAAATCGGATCAAAAACGACTCACGCCCACTTCTGTTCCGTCCTATCAGCGAGCATGGGGCGATTTGGCCCCGCCTCCAGGTGCGTCGGAGTAATATCGCTATATGCAGATTCGTGGATCAAAAAGCATTCACGCCCACTTTTCCTCTGTCCAATGGGGAGCCAGCCAGAGGTGAAGGGTCGGAGGTAAAGGGTCGAAGGTGAAGGAGCGAAGCCACGGGGGCTATAAAGGGCCGCGTTCGCTCGTAGTTGAGTCAGTCAAGTGGAGTTGAGGAGTTGAGTTGGGAAGAGTCGAGGAGTTGAGTTGGGAAGTCAGTGAAGAGAAGAGTCGGAGAAAGCAGTTGGACGGAGCTGTGGAGAGTTGGAGAGGTGGCGGCGGCGAAGGCAGTCGAGGGGGCGCTCGTGTCAGAGTCGGGGAGCTGCGGAGAGGAGAGGCCGGTAACGCGACCGAGGTCGCAGTGGAGACGCTCGTCGCGGGACCCGAGCCAGCGAGATATCCTCATCCCCCCCGAGCATCAACAACCCCCTCCTGTTTCCCCCCGCGCTGAGATAGTGCGAGAAGGGGCCCCCGTTCCCACCCCATACCAGGCAGTCCCAGCGAGGCCCGCGGAGTCGGGGTGCCACCGCCATTTTGCGGCTCATCACCAGACGGGTAGGCTCGACACGGTCTCGGCCCCAGGCCCGTCTGCCCCCCTCATCGTGGAGGGTGGTACCTTTTTCTTTTGCTTTGAGTATATGTGTTGTCGGCGCCGTCTGTGAAGTAAAACTGTTTCAGTGTTGCCGTGTGCTCGGTAGTCGGTGGTAGATCTGCATTGTGTTTTGCTTTTACATTTGCTTTTTGTGCATTATTGTGTGTTTCTTCTTCTTTTACATTTGCTTTTGGTGAATAATTGTATATGTGTGCTATCCGTGTGCCATCGCGAAATAAATGTGCTCTATGTTGAACTGCTTCTCCCATTTCGCTTCGTCTTTTCTCTAATTGAATCTCCATCTTACTTCACGTAAAGGGTTGGTCGTGGGCTAAAACGCCCGATAATTAATCGAACCGTCCAGGTTGACGATAACACCGCTCGTTTATCCCGATAGTACGGAACGGGTCGCTTAAAGTGGCCCGTGTCCGAAGTCGACCTGCGGCGAGGTGCGATCGCCCGGTCTACCCTCCGTGTGGGTACTTAGGTAGGTCGAATTTGGCGAGCAACCCTATCCCACGCGGGGGGCCGATTGGCACGATCGTGGTGAGGCCGAAAGGCCCACCCGTGACTAGTTCCCGGCGTTAGTCCGAGAGGGTCACGACGGGATTGTCCGTCCGGTGGGCGACGTGCCGCGATTCGAGTTACGTGGCCGTTCGCACGCCGGCGGGCGCGAATCCGCAACAATATATATATATATATATATATATATATATATATATATATATATATATATATATATATATATATATATATATATATATATATATATATATATATATATATATATATATATATATATATATACATATATATATACACATATACATATACACATATACATATATATATATATACACATATACATATATATATACACATATACATATATATATACACACACATACACACACACACACACACACACACACACACACACACACACACACACACACACACACACACACACACACACACACACAAGATGAGAGTTTTAGGAATATACTACATGACCCGTGAACCCGTTGGGTTCCCGTTGTGACAGCGGTTGATAAAAAAATCATTTCAAAATATAAATAAAAATAAAGAAGATAACTCCAGCAAACTATACCGCTGAGGTTGTTTGCATTGAACAAATAATCCCAAAGAGTACTTCACTGAATCGGGAATTGATTTTTTAAATAATTTTTTTCGTTGCCCGATTTGAACGAATCTTGATAGCGATACTGCACACCGCAGGAGAATGGTAAGGTGGGCTGAAATTGTTTAAGCTATCGTGCACCGTTTTGGCTGTATTTCGGGAACATACATACATACATACCAAAGATTGTAAAGCGGAGCAAGATAGCCCACTCGTGCGCAACCGCGTTCGATTCGGTGAAGTACGTAACGGAGCAGAACGGCGGCCATTTTAGCAAGCAAGCTACTTTCTTGGTTGTAGTTCGACCGCTGTATCAATCGCGGAGTAGGAGGCAGGAGAGGGGCGGGAAAGAGAGCAAGGCGATGATACATTAGCCATGTACAAGACAGTTTCTTTTTATCACAAGTGAAATTGCACAAAATAAGAAGAGATGAGATAGAAGAAAGGGAGAGAAAGAGAGAAATTAGGACGGACAAATAGAGAAGAAAAGCTAACAGCTTCTTTACCGTTAAGGAAGGAGAAGGCAAATTGAGAGAGGAAAGGATAAAAATCAAAGCCCAGACACATACAGAAAGTATATTATTATTACTTGGAGATATATATATATATATATATATATCATCATCATCATCATCATCAACAAAATAAGTCATGCAACATAATCTGTATGATAAATATCACCTTTCAAAAAAGTATCCTTTGAAGTAACTATTTAGGCATGGGGAGAAATCCGGGGAGGGGAGGCAAGGGTCAACACACACGCACACACGCACACACGCACACTTTAATGGGTATTGAATGTTCTCCCAAATGCCCCATCAATAGTTGGTGAAGACCTTTTTTCTTGCTTCTCACCTCCGAATGTCGCACCCCCCCCCCCAACCTATTTTTTTTTTTTTTGCTTTCACATCTTTATGCCTCCTTTTTATGCGATTTATGCCAATGCATTCAGCCGTGGAAAAATAGTTAAATATGTATTATTTATTGTAAAGCACCTGATTCTAAGTGCTATTCAGATGTAATTTAAGTGTTATTTGTAGTTTTAAATGGTACATTTATTTACATGTACGGTATGTCAAATTTATGAACATAAATATAATGGTGTAAGAGTTTTGCACCTGCCAGTCAATTGAGGTGGAAACTAGTTAATAGCTTTCTGCCATTGACTAGCAAATTGAACGACAGTTTTGTTCTACTTTTGCTTCAAAGTATGACCTTTTCAGCAGACCCAGTGCCATACACCATTACACACACACACACACACACACACACACACACACACACACACACACACACACACACACACACACACACACACACACACACACACACACACACACACACACACCAAACATTCAATATACAATAACCTGTTACAATATCAAAATGATTGCTGTTCACATAAGTGTGGAAGAATTTCTATTTCAACTTCATCACTTTCCAATATATTTACAAACGCCTTTGTACTCCAAGTACAGTATTAGTATTTCTTTCTTGTCCTTTACAAGTCTGCATTTTCCAGCGTCCTCATTCATGCATTACATATGGATTTACATATTAAAAATAGTCACAGCAGCAGTAGGCCGGTTGTGATAACTGTACACTTCACTGTTTGTGCTGTACTGTGTTTCTCTTAATTTATTTCGCCTTGAGTCTTCTTGGCGTTCCTTATACTTCATAGTTTTATATTTTTATGTATATACTTTTTACTTTATACTTTTGGGTTATGTTATTTTATAAGTTATAAATATACAGTATTAGTCACGTATGTACGTCAGTCATACAGTCAGATTAGAAAACACATTAGAATAGAAACTACTCCAACTGGACCAACTTCTACTTTCAAAATTACAGTCAACAGACTATTCAAAGACACAATTTGAACTTCAACAATGAACATACCTTTCCCTGTCCTTGGGGAATGTGAAGAAAGACAAATCAGGTCGTTGGGATTGACGGGTTTGAGCAGTTTATTGCTGAGCAGTGATTCTGGAATGAGGAACGAGACGCCATTGCTTTGTTACCTTCTGGAACATTCTGTGTGTGTTGTGAACAGATTCCGGGTCGTTGTCTCGCGCAAGCTCGCTCTGCTGACTGATAAAATGGCCGCCGAGGGCATCCATTGGATACTTCACTGTTTCGCACGAGTGGGCTGTCTTGCTCCGCTTTACGATCTTTGATACTTGTATACATACAAGATGAGAGTTTTAGTAATATACTACATGACCTATGACCCGTGAACCCGTCTGGTTCCCGGTGTGACAGCGTTTGATAAAAAAAAATCTTTAAAAAAAAACATGATAAAACAAACGATAACTCCAGCGAACTATACCGCTGAGGTTGTTAGCATTGATCAAATATTCCCGAAGAGTACTTGACTGAAGCAGGATTAGATTTTTTTTTTTCGTTGCCCGATTTGAATGAAACTTGATACTGCACACCGCAGGTGAATGGTGAGTAAGGTGGCCCTAAAATTTTTGCGCTATTGTGTACAGTTTTGGCTGTATTTCGGGAACATACATACATATATACAAGATGAGAGTTTTAGTAATACGAGTGCGGGCCCGTAGATGCGTACCCTTAGGTGCGTGCCAGTATGTGCAGCTTCGTTCCTTCACTCTCGTAAGCGACGACTGGATTGGGGCATTTTTTCAATGAGATCGGACCAACCATATCATAAATGGCCATAACTTGGGAAACATACTCAGGTCCCCAGCGTCAATTGTGACGTCATATCAAACGAAGAAGAAGAAGAAGAATTGTGACGCCACCTCTCACTCCCCTCTCCCCCCCCCCCACCTCTCTCCCCCCCGAGTCTCACCCCTCCTCTCCCCCCTCTCTCTCACCCCCCTCTCTCTCACCCCCTCTCTCTCGCCCCCACTCTCATCCCCCTCATCTCTCGCCCTCTCTTGAATTGTGACGCCCCCTCTCTCTCGCCCCTCCCCCCTCTCTCGGCCCTCCTCTCTCGCCCCTCTCTCTGTAAATGTATTCACAAATGTCTACCAAGCACAACAATTAATTTAAACCTTGGGGAAAAAACAGCTTTCAAACCCTTGGGAAACAGCTGTTTCCCTTGGGAAAATTCAAACCTTGGGATTAATTAATAATTTGAACAATTAATTTAAACCTTGGAAAAATACAGCCTTCAAACCTTGGTAAACACTTGCGAAACAGCTGAAACGGATGAAGAACGATATCAAACCTTGAAAAGGCACATACTCAGATCCCCAGTGTCAATTGTGACGTCATACCAAACGAAGAAGAATTGTGACGTCAATCGTGCAAAAAAACAATAATAATAAATAAACATTAATTATGACGTCATTCGTGACGTCATAGCACCGTGTCTTGTCATTGGTTGACAGATAAATGGCCGTAACTTGGGAACCGCTTATCCGATTAATATGGTTACGTTTGAGGGGGGGTATGCATTTAAAGGGTAATTAAGATGTTTAATTAGGTATGCCATGCTGTTCGAGTTTACCAGGATCTCGATGTAATAAGTAGCAATTCAGTGGTGATAAGTTGTCTAGTAAATGTTCATTTCTTCAAGGGGGAAATGATAAATGTCACGTAATTAGATAGGGACACGGGATAGGGTAAGTGTGTCTGCGTAAACCCCTTTTGGTATTCTCTGAAGACTGGCCGTGACGTCACAGGACAGTGCAGCGGATGGCTCCGCCCCGTGATCACGATTGGCAGAAGGCGACGGCGGTGGGCCAATAAACGGCTCGATTGGAAGTGACGAGGACAGGAGGATAAAAAGGTTCTGTTCGTGGTCGAAAAGGAAGAGGAAGAACATTACAACCAAAAAGATCGTGGTTTTTTTGGTGTGGAAGCTGTGGCGGCAGAGAGCGTCCTGGTTGTTGTGCTGAATCGATCGTGTTCTTGATCGTGTCTGGGAGCCTTGCCGAGCCTCGTGCCTCGCTTTGGTTGGCTCTGGGGTTCTGCTGACTCGGAGTGCGGGGTCGGGCGGCGGGCGGACCTGCCTCCCTCTCCTGCTCGCGGCTTGGCGCCGGAGCTGGTTCCCTGGCGGCTGTGAGCGGACTTGGGCCAAGACCAGGAGGTCGACAGCACCACGGTTTCTCTTGCCCCCCTGACGAGAGCAAGGCCAGCTCGTCCGACGCCGATCCAGGGACAGTTGCGTCCACACCACGGTCCAGCCTGACCACCAGAAATAGCTACGTTTTGTGTGTGTGTGTGTGTGTGTGTGTGTGTGTGTGTGTGTGTGTGTGTGTGTGTGTGTGTGTGTGTGTGTGTGTGTGTGTGTGTGTGTGCTTGGCGCCGTAGAGGGATTGAGAACTGTATATTCATTGGAATTGTCTGTTTTTCCCTATGCCCGATCCCACACCATCTCGTCGAATCGCCCCGGATCCCTCTACTTGCCGAGTCTTGTTATTTCTGGTAATAATTAGAAAAACAAATAAACATCATCAACTCAGTGAAAAGCGACTCGTGCCACCTTCCTCGTCCCGTTTGCGGTAGAGCGATTAGAACCGCCATGTTTGGGTTATAAACAAATAAATCGCCTCCATCGTTTCGGCTCATTCTACGTTGGCGGGACTGTTCAAGTCCCGTGGGCACCACATTGGTGTCAGGGTGTTGGATGTTCGAACCCCTCTAAATTATATACCAGGATTAAAATCTCGCCACGAATTGGAATATAAAATTACTGCAGAAAAGCGCGCGAGCGCGGGAAAATTTTGGCGGGAGTTTTCAAATTAAATTTAATTGGCGGCAAACGGGACTTCTGCACCATGGCGGATGTGCAGATGTTTGAGGAGGAAGGCCACGTGTCTGGCAGCGAGTCGGGGGAAGAGGGGAGTAGAGAACATTGTACTTTACGGTAATTCCACATATCTAAGGTCCCCTGTGCCAGTGCGCATGCGCAGCCTGACCCGGAGCCAGGGATGTTGTGGGTGTTTCAACCTGTTCAATACTTGTTTGATTATTGTCGTTCCACGCTAATAAAGTGGTCGAACAAATTGAACTCTGTTCTTATTTATAATCAAACAGCTTGATGCAGTCGAGTAAAGATCGTCGGTGCTGAGGAGGACGCGACTGGGTGAAAACGGACCACGAGAACGTCGACAGTGAGTTTGGATTTCTCGGGTACTGTACCCAATCTTCGCCCCCAGGACACTGTACACACGTGTGCATCACCGAAAATAGAACGTTTACTCCAGAATAACTGTTCCTATGGCGCCGGTGGAAGCAGAGTGCCCGATCGAGGGTTGTGACTATATGGCTACACACGCAGAGGCGGCAGTGGTGGCCGCCATGTTGAGTATACACGCCACTGTGCACGTCGCCGCCCCCAGGGCGGCGAGCTCGAATGCCAAGATGGAGAAACTCAAGCGTCCCTCCATAGCACTGGCCGGAACGGGCGAGGCCTGGTCGTACTTCATAACCCGCTGGGGCGAATACAAAACAGGTACTAAGCTTGTCGGACCTGACATAGTCGCGCAGCTACTGGAGTGCTGTGAGGAGGAGCTGAGAAAGGACCTCACTCGCGCGGCGGGTCGGAGCCTCGTGGGCAGCGATGAAGAAGACGTCCTCGCTGCCATGAAGGCGCTCGCCGTCCGGACGGAGAACACGATGGTAGCTCGAGTGGCCCTGTCTAACATGCGGCAGGGACACGAGGAGCCCGTCCGGTCGTTCCACGCCCGCATCAAAGGGCAGGCGGACACGTGCAAGTATGAAATGAAGTGCACCAAGGCGGGGTGCGATCAGGTCAACGACTTCACCGAAGAGATATTGCGCAACGTGGTTGCCCGTGGCATCGCGGACCAAGCAATACAACTTGACCTACTCGGTGAGAAGAACCAGGACATGCCATTAAAGGACATGATAGAGTATATCGAGGCCAAAGAGTCTGGAAAACGCTCGGCATCGCGCCTGCTTGACACTCAGAGCACGGACGCGATCAGTAGTTCGTATCGGCGGGGAAAGCGACAGGACGTCCGCGCCAGAGTAGGAGCCAGGCCGGAAAAACGGAAGGCCAAGCCCGAAGGAGTATGCATCTACTGCGGCGAGGTGGGCCACGGCAAAACGCCTCAATGGCGCGCCAGACGCGCCGAGTGCCCCGGATACGGTAAAAAGTGCCGGAAGTGTGACCGCCAGAATCATCTCGACAAGGCGTGCCTGGGCGGCCGATCGGCAAGACCCCCATCTAAGGAGACCGACGGGATGTACGACGAGCAGACGGCAGCCTTCGTCGAGCTATGCACGGTCACCATGGCCAGCACAGAGGACGAAATGCGCACGCTTCCCCTCGCTCACCACCTGTACAATGGATGATATGTGCGATAAGTGGATGAAACGCATATCCGACCCGCAGCCATACGTCAACCTCACTCTCACCAACAAGCGCGAGGATTACAAAGCGCTGGGTTTTAACCTCCTGAAACACACCCGCGCGGTAACCCTACCCGCTATGGCAGACACGGGGTGCCAGAGCTGCCTGATCGGCATTAAAGTCGTCCAACAAATGGGCCTGAGTACCGAGGACCTCATACCTGTATCCATGACCATGAAGGCCGCAAACAACAGAGGAATTCGTATCCTCGGAGCCGTGGTAGTCAGATTCGCCGGTAACAGTGATGACGCTCGGAGATTGGAGACGCGCCAAATCGCGTATGTGACGGACTCTTCAGACCGCATCTTCCTCTCCCGCGCGGCCTGCATGGACCTGGGAATGATCTCGGACAGATTCCCGACACTCGGAGAGGTGAATCTGACAACCTCGGAATTGTGCGACTGCCCGCGACGCGCGGAGCCGCCGACCAAGCCGACCGCACTCCCCATGCCAGCGACCGAGGCCAACAGAGAGGCACTACAGTCACATTTACTCAGGATGTATGCTCAGAGCACATTCAACACGTGCCCACACCAGCCACTACCGAGAATGACCGGCCCGCCACTACGTCTTATGCTCAGTGAGAACGCGACACCGGTTGCCCATCACACTCCCATCTCTGTGGCCATACATTGGCAAGATGAGGTAAAAGCAGGCCTCGACCAGGACGTTCAGCTCGGCGTGTTGGAGGAAGTACCCGTCGGCACGTCGGTGACATGGTGTCACCGCATGGTAATTTGCGCGAAAAAGAATGGCAAGCCGCGACGCACCGTCGACTTTCAGGCCTTGAACAAGCATGCGTTCCGCGAGACCCACCACACCCAATCCCCGTTCCACCAGGCGAGACGCGTACCTAACGGGAAGCGCAAGACAGTATTCGACGCATGGAACGGTTACCATAGCGTCCGCCTACACGAGGATGACCGCCACAAGACGACCTTCATCACTCCATGGGGGCGCTACCGGTACCTATCTGCCCCACAAGGGTATATGGCATCGGGGGACGGTTACTCACGACGATACGATGAGATCGTCGCGGACATTGGTAACAAGACCAAGTGCGTAGATGACACGCTCCTATGGTCAGACACGATTGAGGGGAGCTACTTCCAGGCGGTCCAATGGCTGGATATATGCGGCCGGAATGGAATCATCCTCAACCCGGAGAAGTTTGTCTTCAGCGCACCCACGGTGGACTTCGCGGGCTTCACCATCACCATGACCGACGTGCGACCGTGCAGCCGCTACCTGGAAGCAATCCACGATTTCCCACAACCGCGTAACATCACCGACGTCAGATCGTGGTTCGGGCTTGTCAACCAGGTGGCATACGCCTTTAGTATGGCCGAACGAATGCAGCCATTCCGGAAGCTCCTGAAAAGTGGAGAACGCTTCCAGTGGTCCATGGAGTTAGAGGACATATTCCGCGAGTCGAAAGACGTGATCGTACAAGAAATCGAACACGGTGTCCGCATATTTGACAAAACTAAGCCAACATGCATCGCCACGGACTGGTCGAAGGAGGGAATCAGATTCTGGTTGCTTCAAAAGCACTGCCGATGCGTGCCAGTTAGACCATTCTGCTGCACTTATGGATGGAAAATAACCCTGGTCGGCAGGAGATTTACACACGCGGCAGAATCCAGATACGCGCCCATAGAGGGCGAGGCTCTCGCAGTCGCGGACGCCTTGGACAAAGCGCGCTACTTCGTACTGGGCTGCGAGAACCTGATCGTTGCGGTAGACCACAAACCACTGCTGAAACTCCTATCGGACAGAGCACTTGACGACATACCCAACCCCCGCCTCAGGAACCTCAAGGAGAAGACCCTGCGTTATCGCTTCCGCATCATACATATCCCGGGCATGAAGAACAAGGCGGCAGATGCCATGTCACGCAGGCCAGTTGGCACCACGCGACCTCCACTCATGAACCTTCCAGATGACAATGCCACCATAGCGACCCACCTCCAACCAAGCACGCACACCGACGTCCTGTCCCTCCTACGCCAAACTGAGCCGGAGTATGACGACGACGTCGAGGACAACCTGGCATGGTGTGCCGCGGGCCTCGAATCATTGCGATCAGTAACATGGGATCGCGTCAGGGAAGCCACCAGCAGCGATGGCGATATGCACATATTGGAGGGAATGACAATGAACGGCATCCCCGACTCAAAAATCGAGATGCCAGAGACAATTCGCGACTATCACCAGTACCGCGAGAACATTACATCGACAGATGGAGTGATCCTATACAAGGACCGAGTAGTCATACCACCCTCACTCCGCGGCGATGTGCTGAGCGCCCTACACGCTGCCCACCAGGGCGTATCAATGATGACCGCCCGCGCAGAATCCTCTGTATTCTGGCCAGGCATGTCGGCCGACATCAGCGCCACTCGGAAAAACTGCGAACACTGCCACCGGATGGCACCATCACAGCCTGGAGCGCCACCAACTCCACCTATTCCGGTCGTTTACCCCTTTCAGGCAGTGTGCTCGGACTTCTTTGTACACAGGGGTGCACACTACCTTGTGACAGTGGACAGATACTCGAACTGGCCGATCATCTCAAAGTCGACGGGTGGCGCCGCCGGACTCATAAACCACTTACGTCGCGCCTTCGTGACGTACGGGACACCAGAAGAGCTCGCGTCGGATGGGGGACCGGAGTTCACCTCCACCGAGACCAGGTCATTCCTGCACAGATGGGGCGTACACCACCGCTTGTCATCGGTGGCCTTCCCTCACAGCAACTGTCGCGCGGAGATTGGAGTTAAGACAATGAAACGACTTATCACGGACAACACCAGCCCGCAGGGAGAACTTGACACTGACGCTGTGCAGAGAGCGATACTACAATATCGTAACACGCCTGACCCTGACACGAAGATCTCCCCGGCAATGTGTGTCTTCGGCCGCCCGATACGCGATTTCATCCCAATTATCCCCGGGAAGTACAGACCGCACGTCACTTGGCATGAGACCCTGAAAGCGAGGGAGGAGGCCCTCCGCAAACGTCATATCCGCACAGCCGACACCTGGGCAGAACACACCAAACGCCTTCCGCCACTTGCTGTAGGGGACCAAGTCCGCGTACAGAACCAGACAGGATTCCACCCAAAAAATGGGACAAGACAGGCAGTATCGTGGAGGTACGCCAACACGACCAATACGTGATCAAGATCGATGGCTCGGGCAGAGTCACACTTCGGAACAGGAAATTCCTGCGCAAGTTTAGCCCAGTTCGCAATGACCAGCTGCCACCCCGGTCTATCTATGATGATCTAGCAACCCGCATCACTGTACCTGCACCCGTTGTAACACCGCAACTGCCTGACCTCGACAGCGAACCCGTGACACCTGCGACGCCAACGGGGCCCACGCCGGCACTGACGTCAGTATGCACACCCCGGCGCAAGACCACACCCGTTTTAGACACGCCAGCAGCACCAGGACGAGGCACACCGAGGCGCGCGATCCTTCAGACGCCACCATCGGCCCCTGAAACCCCGAGAGCCCCATCCCCACTGGGGCCCGATGTGACACCACCAGCACCAGCGATAGGTCAACGCCGATCCACCAGAGCGACCAGCGTGCCTGCCTGGCACAAGGACTACTCCATGGAATAGTCACACGATGGGCGATATAAACTTTTGTTCATTCATTAAACTGAATATTTTCTCAGCCTTTATCTATTAACATAATAAAGACTCGGAGGGAGATAGAGAACATTGTACTTTACGGTAATTCCACATATCGACGGTCCCCTGGGCCAGTGCGCATGCGCAGCCTGACCCGGAGCCAGGGATGTTGTGGGTGTTTCAACCTGTTCAATACTTGTTTGATTATTGTCGTTCCACGCTAATAAAGTGGTCGAACAAATTGAACTCTGTTCTTATTTAGGGAGAGACGGGGGTAGGGTTGGAACCTCCCCCATTCCGAGCGTGGACCGTGTTTCATCGCCCGTAACGGGGCCGGCAGCGCCGGAAACCGGCGCGATGTCGATCCAGACAATGTTGGAACGTTTAATAGGGGACATGACGGTACAAATAGCAAATCAATTCGTGACACAGAGGGCATAAATGACGGCACAGAGGGCAGAAATGGCAAATCAATTCGTGACACAGAGGGCAGAAATGACGGCACAGAGGGTAGAAATGACAGATCAATTGGGGGTAATGGGGGTACAGTTGGGTGCATGGATTGATTTAATGAGGGATGAATTGGGGGAAAAGATGGAGAAAATGAAAACTGAGATGCAGGAGTGTGTGGATGTTAAATTGAGAGAAATACAAAGCAAATTGGAGGAAACAAAGGTAGAAATTACATTGGAGGGGGAAAATATACGAAAAAAATTGGTAGATAAAATTGATGCAACGAACATTCGGGTTGATAAAGTGGATGAAAGCCTGGAACGTCATCGTGCCTGTGTGGATGCTCGTATGCAGCTGCAGGTTGAAGAGTGGGGAGAGCTGAGGAAGCAAGGGATGAATTTGGCGGAGGAGGTAAAAGGATTGGAGGCTCGTTTGGACGAACAAGATAAAATTATGAGCCAAGATGAAGTCTTGGATAAAGGCCTGGTAGAGCCGTCTTTTGTAAGTAGAGTGTCCGGGTTGGTTGAGGAGCAGCTACAAACTCGCGACAGAGCCTTGGAGGAAGTTGTGCGGGCCCAGAAGATCCTGCGGGAAGAAGTGAATCGGTCCATTCAACGTTTGGAACAGGAGGCAAAATTGACCCATGAGACCCTCACCACAAAACATCTTTGGCCACAGTGGGCTCCGAAATTGGATACGCAGCCACAAGGGTGTTTGATCCCTGGGCTGGATTCGGACAAGGGAGAAACTGAGAAGCCGGCTACCGTAAAAGTGATCCCCCTGGTAAATTTTGACGGGTCAGGGAGCGTTGAAGCTTTTCTGACGCAATTTGAGTGCATTTCCCGACTAAACGGGTGAAATGAGCGGGAACGTACAGGGAATTTGGTGGCAACGTTGCGGGGACCAGCCGCAGATGTGTTAAACGTGATCGCGGAGGGGATGTTGACCAGCTCCCACATTTGCGAGGCGTTGAGCCGTCGGTTTGGGTTCGTGGCAAACTGTGATCTGGTGCGGGCCCAGCTCCAGCACCGCAGATTAAAGCCGGGTGAGACAGTGCAGGAGCTGGCACAGGACATTTACCAATCAGTCAGGATCGCGTATCGGGACCTGACAGTGGAGGCATGGGACAGACTGGCACTAGAGAAATTTTTAGCTGCTCTTCCTGACCCTGAGGTCCGAGCGCTAGTGGAGTTACAGGATCCACCCACCGTTCACCGAGCGGCCGAGTGCGCGGCCAGGCTGGCCTTGTGGAGTCGGCCGGGTCGGGTTCAAGAGAGTCCATCGGTGACGATCCGACAGGCGGAGATCCAGGATCAGGGAGGGGGGCTGGGAGAAATTGGCATTACCCAAATGTTTCAGGAAATTTGCCAGAAACTGTCAAGTTTGATAAAGGGTAATCCGGTAGTTAGTGCGCCAAAGCGGCGGGGTCCAGCCCAGCCAATAGAGCAATTCGATTATGGCCGAAGGGGTCCGGAACCGGAAGAGACATTTCACCGATACTCACGGGGGCCTTTTATGGGAAGTTGTTTCCGGTGCGGGCGAAGAGGACACATGCAACGATATTGCCGGTACCCGGCGATGTAGGGACCCTCCAATAGACTTTTAGACTCGGAGAGGGTGAATCCTCCTGCTGAACCGCCAGGTCTATCCGAGATGCCCTTTCATAGGTCGGGTCCAGAGATCACTGTCGGGGGTCAGGGAGACTAGATTGGGCTGAGCATATACGGCCATGCTCGGCTGCTGAGATTGTGGCGAAGTGCCCTCCTTTGGTGGGAAAAAAATAAAAAATAAAAAAAAAATGAATTGTGGGAAAATTGGCATGGGTTTGTAAGTTCTGCTGGGTTTTAGAGTGACAATCGGGACAGTGGGTAATTGGTAACAAAGCGGGCACGAGTGGCTGTCCAATGGCTGGTGCGTGGATCGGGTGAGAAGTGCTGTGTGAGTTGTTTTAAGTGAAG